>NC_086153.1:82790054-83093084 GCF_035149785.1 Candoia aspera | reverse complement strand
ATTTAATGTATATCCTAACTTTCCTCACTCCTCCTTTTGAACTACAACAACAATCCTGTGGGGTAGGCCAGACTGAGAGTTAATGACTGGCTCAATAACCACTACAGAATGCAAATCAACTTGATCCTTAGTCTTCCTGCTTCCAGTGCAGCACCTTTACATTTACTAGTGCACAGTGTTTTAGTAGTCAATGCAGCACATTAAAGGAAAAGCCCATTCAGTGGGAAAACCAGGCTTCTAGCACTGATCCAGGGTGGATTATAAGTGCACAAGAGCATAAAACGGTTTCCTGATTAAAGAAGTGTTAGTTGATTGATTGCATGAGTTTAACTCTGTGAATTAATCAATTAAATTTACATAAATTTGATTAAGTGTAAAATAGCAGTTCGGAAACAAAATTCTTCATACTACAACTCCCCCAAATGTTCTTCAGAAAATAGGCACAACAGACCTCAGTTTAGGAGAGGCATTTTTCCCTATATGTGAGAGAAAGGAAAATGGCCCTTTTAAGTTGAGGCTTGCCATCTGTTCTTCTTGGAAATGTCTACATGAAGATATATATTGTGTTTCTTAACAAATTCTGAGGACCTGTTGAGAACTCAATTAGCAGTGCAATGTTATGTCTTTCTCCTTATTAAGATGCAAGTAGCACTGGGTTCAATGACACTTACTCCCAGGCAAAAGAATCTCAGATTTCGGGTTAAATGTTTTCATTTGCAGAGGTTAGACAAAATGAAAAGATGTCACTTGGATTTGACATTGTAGCTCTTACCCAGCCTCCTCAGGCGAGAGCCGTGAAAAGGCAGAAAATGGTATCTGGTGTACCTTGAACTGAGAAAGCTTGTCTTCAGTAAAGAAAAGCAACAATCTGGAACAAAGAGGCTCTGCTAGTCCTCAGGATATGAACTTTTGCCCTGACCAATGAAGGCAATCTGTCAAGTACGATTTAAATTCCTGGTAAGGCTCCATAACAAATAGAAATAGGAGGAAAGGGCACTTTTATTCCATGCCACTTTTCAAGAAATGCCCTTGCCCTCGCCAACAATTACAGATGGTCCGAGATGGGAATGTAATGGAGAAGAACATATGGCTCCCCAGCATGAGGAAATTGCTGTGCCTGACTTGTATAGTTCAGAGAAGAACTGGGGCCTCTCCTCGCAATTTTTACAATCAGTTCTTTGGCTGAAGGCGGGAAACTCTCTTTTTCCTGTCCTAAAGAGACTTTCCTTCAAACAGACTTCCAGGATTTTAACCACTTCACTTCTACTGCAACCGTTAATGATAAGGGGAAACACCATGGCATCAGGAGCTCAGAAATTTTACTGTTTTCAGTCACGGACATAATCGATAGCAAACTGAAAAATGGCATGCCAGGAGGGGTGCACCAGAAGGATTTGTAACCGGAGGATTCAGAGAAATGTTAATACTAGCAGCTCATTTGCTGCTCTGTGCACAATGAATAGTTCTCAACAGCAATCCTGGCCTAAGCAGAAGCTTGTTTTCCTCATCCTAACTGAGGTAATATGAATCTGGATAATATGAGAATAATGCATTTTTAAAAATGATGATGATGATGATGATGAGTAGACTACATTGTAAGGGTGCTTAATGCTCTGTGGTATGTATTTCCTCTCTTCATGTTACTCCTTTTCCTCTTTCCCATCCCAGTTTTCAATTCATCCTTTGTATATCACATATCCTCCTCATACTAACCGAACTTTTTATCTCCATCCTTTGTTCCATTTATCTTTCTGATGGCTGACAAGATAAAATTTGACAAGACTGACATAACCCACAGCAAGATTCATCTTAATATGAAAAAGTGAAATATAAGTGAAGCCTGAATATTTTAACAGCAACATTTTAAGATTCCATCTTTAACCCTTTCGATCCAAGTACCGGTTTGAATTCTGAAGTTTCAAAAGGGTGGAATGGCAATAACTGACAGTCAGTGTTGTAGGATGAAGGTTATAGAGATGATGGGATGAAGGGTTATCTTTAGTTTGTACTACCTTGGGATGGTGTGATGGTATTATATAGCCACTCTGCTCATTTTTTTGCCTAAGTCTGGTGACTCAGGGCCTCCAGATGGTTGTGCTAATGTGCTATTCTCCAGCCCTATTCTCCAGAAAACTATGCCATATAAATTGTGTTGCCCAACTGTTGAATCCTATTCTTCCCCAGGAATGAGGATGGTGTGGTGCTGGCCTTACAGGTTTAACGCAGAACCAGTTAAGGCAAGCAATGGGTGGACTCTTCTGACTTTATTTCCCCTCCTACTGAGTCACCTTCTGATGGGAGAAACAACCAATTGCTCTCCTAAATGTGTGATTGGGTAGGGTGGAGAAGTGAAGAAAGGCACCTGGTATGGCTTAGTCATCTTTCAAGTGACTGGTTGCAGGTGTAGAAGTGCTCTGTGCCCTGTCAGTCAGGCTATTTCTGAATAGGAGTGTAGCATTTTTTTGAAAGAGAGCACTACTCCTGTTTTTTAAACACAGACCTAGCTGTTTTTCAATGGAGCAAAAAAACTGTGTATATAAGGAGCCAGTGTAAGACCTGACAAATGCTTCAGGAAGCACCAATCAGGCATTACATGAGCACTTTTAAAGAGCAATAACTCTTAAAAAGTGTGTACAGAATGTTTTCTATTCCATCCAAAATCTCACTGAATATCACTTTAAGTTTTGATATGCAGATGCTTGTTCAGCCACCCCACCTCCCCCAACCCACGCACACGCATCCTCCTAACAGCCTTCATGGTCTCCTGGACTGCATCTGCTAATTAGAGCAAACACATGGATCAGCTTTCCACACTTGCACAAAACTACCCCAGCAACCCCTTTTTTCTGTGGTGTTCTTATGACATTGCCTTCCTCTCATCTCCAGCCCATACCTGAGGCAGCCTTGCATCCTCTTAGGTGTTCTCATGTTAAAGTGTTAAAATCCTCCGTTTTTTCTTAAGCCAACAACAACTCATGCCAGTTTCAAGATGTGCAAAATCAGACACAGCTGCTGCCAGATGACTGTAGGGTAGGATCAGCCCTGCACTTGTTGGGCACAGGCTAGTGCAGGCATGACCCTTCCCCTTCAGTTCCTGGGCACTCTCCTTCACAACAATTCTGTTATGGGGAGCTCATGAATCCGGCTCTTTCAAAACCAGTCCCTCCACCCTACCTACCCACCCACTGCATGGAATCCATGGATCAGATTTCCAGAGAGAACTGAATTCAGTGATGCTGATGCCTAAGTAAGTGCATGTATACTTATAGCTCCACTGATTTCACTGGACGAAAATGCCTCATTATGCACTGGTTTACAGACAACAATTGCAGTCAAAAATCCATTGGACGTTTATAATAGAAAGGGTCGTATTTCATTGCTGTATTTCACTGTATTCATCTGCCAGCAGAATAGACACCAATGGCAGGTTAGTTTCCTTCTTCCACATGCAGCTTGCTGAATACACCACAATTTGTGATGCATGGAATGTAGAACAGGGGAAGGGAGGAACTTTCTTGGCATAACTACAGATTTGTTTGCATAATGCCTGATGAATCCTCATCTGTTAATGTTGGGATTTAAGAGAATTATATCTTGGCCATTTACATTAAAATTCCTTTGTACTGCAGAATAGATATATCATTAACTTGGAATTTCTTCTTTTCTTCTTTTTGAAGAGAAAACTGTTCTTTAAAAAAAAGGCAGCTACTGGAGTTTTCAGATGTTAAATGAATTGGTACAAACCAAAAGTGACACTCTGTAATATATCTCACTATATCACATACTTGTGTGTATTTAAATATTTGTATCTGACTTGCTGAAACTGAAATTGCTTATTTTCTTATAGGAAGTTTGCCAGTGTATTACAGACAAAATTGCTAACTATTATGAAAGGGAAAACAAGTTGTTTAAAATAAGATTACATTTATTTTAAAAAACACCCTATTTGCATGTATGTATGCATGACAAAGGGGCGGCATTTTGTAATTTATGGTTTTATGCCTATTCAGCTTTAGGATGCTCATGAAAATTAGATAGCTGTGCCTTGATTTTCTAGTGAATAAGATTTTCAATTGTCATTTTCTTTAATCTAGTTTTTTCTTGTGTTGTTCTTCAGGATATCTCCTTTAAATCTCAGTCTATCATTTATTCCAGGTGTTTTAAAAATTATGATGTTCATTGATCTTTTTTATTATGGCTTAAAGAATTCTTTTTAAATTGGTACACCATTACATATTTTTGTTTCCTTTCCTTTTGTTAATCAAGCATTAAAATGGGATGTTGAGATATATTTATCAAGTGGCAAATAATCATAATGTATATACAAAGTCTCAATTGTAAGGTGGAAAATCATGTAACAGATACATATATGTGATAAAACTTGGGGAAATTCTTCTATATATTATTTACTAAATGTATATCTTCTATTTCTATTCATTCAATTGTCAAGATGGTTACAGAAATAAAAAAAATACAGATTATAACGTAAGAATAAAAATACAATTACAATCAACATCACTGAAAGTAAAATTAATTCAACTAGCAAAAGCTTGGTGAAAAAGTTGGGGCTTTGCCATGATCTTAAATCCTGGGAGAGGGGTAGCCCAACTACCTTCTTGTAGAAGACATTCCATAGCCTAGGGCCACACAGGGAAAGGCCTTTCCTGGATAGGCAACCTACTGGATAGGCAACCTTTTGGCTGGGGTGTGTGGGGATCTTCAGATGGCCCTTTCCTGCTGATCTAACTGACCAAGTTCATAGTAGGAGGCATGGTCTCCCAGAAACATAGGTTCTAAGACATTTAGAGCTTGAAAGTCAGCCTTAGCACCTTAAATTGTTCTAGTAGGCAAATGACAACCAGTAGCGTTGTTTCAGTACAGACATCATCTGATTCTTGTTCTTTGCAGTTTAGTTGTTGCATTTTGCATCAACTGCAACATCTTTCCAAAGGGCAATCCCATGCAAAGTGCACTGCAGTAATTCAAGATACAATCAAGGTGTGGATAATTAAGCTTGACTGGCTCAGGAAGGGTGATATTTGTGCAAACATGCTCCTCACCACAACCATCATCTGCAAATCCAATGACAGCTGGGGTTCAAGGAGAATTCCTAAACTGCAGACCTGCTCTTTTTGAGGACTACAATTCTATCCCAAACAGGCTTTACCTCAAGCCGATAATAGCCAACTTGCAACCTCCCACCATATCTTACCTTGCCAGATACTACTTCAGTATTTGCTCCCATTCTATGGCCCATTCTCCATCTCCGCCTAACCTGTCTCATAACACCAAGCCATAATTTCATAAGACAAGCAACATGTCACAGCTCTTCCCCATTAGAGTCCTAGCTCTCCCCCAATACTTGTACATGAAGATAAGCAGTATGACCAGCCTTGAGGAATAACCAGAGAACTGACTCTTTGAAAGGCCCCATTAGCAGCAACCCCAGCACCACAAGGCTGCTATGATTTTAGACCCAGGGAGCAATGGTGCAATCTCTATATAGAAAGGCTCCCCAAGGGCAAGTTTTTAACAATCCTGATCCTGCAAAGAAGCCAAGAGGTGTTGAGGTAACTTACTGATTAGGTTTACTTTGTTCAATATTTATCTTAGCATTTACCCCAACTTATATACTTTTTTCTAAACACGTCAATATTTTAGTGAAAGCATCAGCACTGTCATTTGAAATTAGTTATTGTCAGATGTACTTGTTCCCATAATCTACAAAACCTACTGTGCTTGTTCCCATAATCTACAAAACCTTTGTGGGGAGTTTATTCAGGCCAGAAGGACCTTAATTTCTGAAGACATCGGTTGTCTTCTGCCAGATCACCCAACATGCAACTTCCCCAACAGAGGAATGTATCCTGGACAAATCCATCCAAAAGCTGCTCCATGCATGTCCAAACCAGAAAAGGCTCCTGTAAGATGGTTCCTGGCTTCGCTAATGGAGAAGAGAGGGGTAAATGGTGTTTCTGTGCTTTGCCCTGCACAGGGCATAAGATTAAGTGAGAGTTAGCACTGCCCCACTATGCCCACCTGAATAGAGAAATAGGTGACAACAGAAGTGATTCTTAACACACTGACTCTCATTTCTTGACATTGTTCTGCTAAGTCCTATTTTTGGATGTTGGCCACCCCACCAGGGTAGGTAGAGGTCTGCATCCTGTCCTTGGATGATAAAGCTCCCCATCCCTGCCTAGGGTGAGAGGAAAGATCATGCTTCTAGCTACTGATGAGTGCAGTTACTAGAAAAGAGCAGGTTCACATGTCACCAATCTGAAAGCATAAATACTAGAGCACTGGAGTTTTCTCTTAATCTTGATTACATATTAAATGGAGTTTTTTTAAACTGAGTTTGTGGTGATGGTAGAAAAGTTTAAACCTCTCTTCCCTATGCACTAAAATATCAATCACAATTCCAGGCCAGTTGTTTGGTTTTTAAAATCCCATAAGATGATTTCTGATTATGTCCTTAATATAATATGTGATTCAGGTCTAATTTTTAAGCAGCAGAATGGATCTATTTAACCTCATAGCCTGTGATTATCTCCCATGCAGCTCATTGAGCTGTGCAGAAAAGGACTCTGATCTGATGGAAAAATCCTTGAATCTGAGTGTAATGGTAAGTACAGGACACCAAAAGAGACCAGGATCTGTTCTTCTTAGTCCCAGAACATTTATAGCCCCATGGATTATTATATACTCATTTACCTAAGCAATATACTCATTTACCTACTTAATTTGTTTGCAGACTGGCAACTTTATGTATCATAGCACACTGAACTGTGTTTTTCTTCAAGTACATTGGCCATTGTGATACTAATAAGAACCCGACTAAAAGAATACATTTTCTTTACAGAAGCATCAACCTCATACATCATTCATGAATTATTGTAAGAACTATTAAATAGTCATGGATCTTGCCATGGGGTTGACCAGCTTGTCATGAATCACTCAGACTTTAGCATGATTTATATAGTCTGTACTTTTTTTTTATAGATCTCCAGTCATTTCATTTTGTCTGACTGGTCATTTTAGTTCATTCAGTAACAAAAACGATTCCCCCATCCCCAACATGTGAAATGGTATGACTTGCTATTGAAACCTGAATATCTCAGACTGGTAATGCTAATTGACTATGTGTACAAATTTTCCAGTGAGTGTATAGATATTCTAATAGTTCCACCCTGTTTGCTAGGCTGAAAATGTAATATTGTACTCGTCCAAGATATACTTGGTACACAGGTGGGACAGCACTTATTTTCTCTATCCATTATAATAAGAAGCCTTGGAAAGAGCATGACTTAGAAGCGGGGAGTTAAGTAAACAAGAACCGATTAAACTTCATGGGAGAGTTAAACATAAATAATTAGTCTCTATGTCTAAAATGCATGCCAAGTGAGCTTTCAAAAGCCTCAGTACACTAAACAGTGTAACTCAGCACTATCTTGTCCACAGGTACTGAAAACAAGCCAGAAATAATTAATTCAAAGTCAAAGAAATGTTGGTTCACAGCAACAATCACAGTAATATTTCTTTTAGTCTTCATCATTGGGCTATAATGCTCTTTTGGTACTCTACTTTCTTGGATTCATTCTTCCCTTCAACTCAAAAAATTCACTACTATGGTTCCATGTGAATTGGATACTTAATTCATATTTTGATGCAGGTAAACGTACAATAATAACTAGGGGTGTTACCTAAATCAGGGAACAACTGATTCCAACCAGGTTTCCTTAGCAGAAGGGATCCATGAGATTTATGGCATTTATTTCCAGGAATAATAAATAAATGATATTTATTTATTTCATTAAATTTGTTATGGTCACCCACTCCAATAGATTCTGGGCAGCTTACAGAGTCTAATACATAGTTAAAACAATTGAAAAGATAGACAGAACAAGACAGCCTGGACTAAAAACCACAGGAAAACAACATGGCAGCCCCATCCCCAACAACATTAACCCCAATCCTGGGAACAAAGCCAGGTTTTAAGGGCTTTTGGAAACCCCAGGAGGGTGGACACCATCCATAACTCTGAGGGGATGTTGTTTGATAAGGCAGGGGTTGCAACAGAGAAGGTTTCCTAGGTTCCACAAGATGGCAATGTTTAATAGAAGGGACCTAGAGCACACTTTGTGGGATTGTAGGCTAAAGATTGGGGGTTTTGTCCTATTCTTGAGGGTGGAAGATACCTTGTCCTCTCCCATAAAGTGTCTTGGCTTGTAGGCATCCCCCACACTGCTTTTCTCTTCTGCATGACCTTTGCAGGCATTCCCCCACACTGCCACTTTTACCTTCCTACAGTTGCACCTGCAATGCACCTGTAGGACCACCTCCCGTATCCAAGAAGTATTGGATTGGTTGACAATTCTGGAATGAGGTGCCAATTCATACTGCCAACTCATACTCATATAATCAGTAGTCTTGGAATAATCCACACTGAATTCACTGCATTTCTGAGTAGATATGGATAGGAATATGCTGTAAATTTAGTATAATTTTATATATTTCAAGGGTTAAAAACTATTTGATATTGTATAATGTTTATTCTTTAACCTAATACTGTACTATTCTTTCCTTCCACAAAAAAATGGATTAATGTATCAACTTGTCCTTTGCATTGGCATTTTTATGAACTTTAGCTACTTCTGTGTATGATGGGATTTGGTGGATAGGCTGATGTTTGAATATATATGAGCAGATAGTAAGGGCTTCTGAGTTACATGCACATTCATGCCTATTTCAGTATAGCATTATGAAATAGAGCAATTAGAAAAGATATAAAAGAAACAGAAATCATGAAGGGTGATCTCTGTAGGTATATAAAAAGCAAATATTTTATATTTGAATATACTTTATATCTTAACAACAAAAATGTGGAAGGCCTAGACCTTCTCTTTAGAGTTTACTCTGGCAACATTTCACAACTCATAAATGCATTTTCAAAATATTATTCGATATAATAGATTTAATAAAAACAAGTATATAGATATGCATGAAATCTTTCATTTTAATAAAATATATTGGCATATAAAAAGATACAGCAACAAGAATTATGACATTTATGATTTTATTTATTTTTATTCTGAGCACTCTAATACTTTGGAGTCTTACATAATATATTGTAAATATCCTGCCTTTCTGTTTTAAAAGAAGACTTATATGGAAACAATAATTTAGATAATACATTCTTCATGTTGTTGGAACTGTACCACTCCAAAAATAAGCAGAAGACGTGTGTGAACTTTGTGGGACGTCATTCCAAGTAAGTATGAAAAGGATTGCTGCCTAAATAAATCTTCCTTAATTTCTACATTTTTTGATGAATGCACTGCAGGGAAGGCCCTGTGACCCTAATCCGAAAGTTTTATACAGTACTTTGACTCCATTCCTTATGACAAAGAAAAACTGACTCACACAGAACTCTAAGACATGGGTTTCTCCTTTATTATACAGTCTTGCATGACTGAGGTTCCAAAATTCAGAGTTTCTGTGCATACATGTTCCCATTTAAACACCTGTTCATGACAAGTGATGTCAAGAGAGTTTGCTTGATTACAAGTTATGACTAAGGAGCATAAAGCTGTTCTCCACATCTGACCAGCCTGCCTGTAATATAAGATGAAAGGGGTTAGCTGAAGAGTGTTGGAGTGTTAGGAGCATCTGTTTTAGGACTGCTTAAAATAATAATTACTACATTTATCAAATTTACAGCAGTTTGAAATAAAATACGTGACCCTTTCACAAAAATCAAAAGACATTTCAATTGGTTAAGTATGAAATATTTCCTCAAGGAAACCTTTAAGGGATTCAGGTAAAATACTTTGTAGTAATCACATATTTTATGATGGGGTCATAAAAAGGTAGGAAATACATGGTTTTGGAGATTACCAGACAAAAGGATCCAGGGAGAAGAGGATGGAATACTTCAGCAACTTTTTCTCTCAGTTGACCTTTATGCTTCTTGACCATTTTGCAACTCCCATGTTGCTTTAATTTTCATCCATTTTGCCTTTGAACTGTCCAGGTACTTATGGAAAGATTTGTTTCAGTGTACTAACATATATCACAACATGCGGCTACAGTACCAGTATAAAAATAGGTCACAATATTGCTATCATAGAGCTATTGGCCTTCTCTGCTTTGCAACCTAAATACTAGAACAAAATGATTGCTGCATACAAACAAATATTGTGCAATATGATTTGGTCAAACATCTGTCCTACTAATTTTGATAGAGTGGCCATATCAATTTTAGAAAAAGAAACAGCTTATGGAAAATGCAGAGAATCAAATTCCCTCCAAGGTGATTACAATAAATTTATGAAGCTGCAGTAGAAATACTTTTCTTGAGGATAATTTTTGTTGCATTCTTCCTGTAATTCAAAGGAATTTTCTATAAAGGTGTCCAGTGTAGTATCTGACAATATAATTGGAAACAACTTAATTGCTTGAATTTTCAGAAACACGTGCATTCTCTAAAATAAGTTATAATCATTGCTTAGCATGCAGACACAATCTCTTCAGGTTTTGTTGCTGGATTAAAAAACAATTCCCCTCAAGCACATTCTTATCATTAATATTTAAGGAGCTGCCACCGATAGTATTTTCTGCTAGTATGCAGATACTCTAATTTTAAATCTTTTTTTAAAATTTACTTTTTATTCTGGTGGGGGACAATTTACAAAAACAAATGAATTTCTTATCTATAAAGGGAGATGTTATATTGCTCTAGTGTTGTATACTTAGGAATTATGCTAGAATGTGTTTGTGGCATGAAAGGGAGAGAGTTGTAGCTATTGGTGAAAATATATTCTGCTTTGTATTTTAAATATTTCTGATAATAAGCAAGTATTATTTTATGGTGGCGTGAATCAGTAGGAAATTGCCATCTTTTTCACATAATAGCCTGAAACTTCAACAGGTGAAGTCCTTCCCATCATTTACTTCTCCATGCTAGGAAAAAGCTATGCACAGTGAGCTACTAAAAATAGTCTTCTTCTACAGAGTAGTTAGCACTAGGTAAAATATTTTCACCCTGTGAATCAAAAATGAAATGCAAAGCTATTTCATGAAGAAACCATGAACTTGCTGATATAATGCCAAATTTCCAAAAAGTGCAAAAGTCTCTATAATGTCAATATAATCATACTGTGTGAACAAAACATACATTTCCCCCTTCCTTTTCCTCATAAAGTATTTATTAGTTGTTAGGTTTTATCAATTGCTTGGTCCTGAAGCTTTTATTTTAAAAAGAAAGAGGTAGGTTTTTTCCTTCCTTCCTTTCTCTCTGAATGCATTACCAAGCATCTTCTGGAATGCTTCACATAAAAGGAAACGGAAAATGTATAAATGTAAACAGGCTAATTGTATGCAGATATAAATTATGCATGCTGGCCTTATGAAAAAGCCTCTCTGATTTGCAGGGGTCTTACTCAGCAACTTTTGTGCCTTGTCTGAGGGGATATTTAGTATGGCTGTGATATGCAGAATTTAAAGCAAAACTTTGAATTCTGAAGGATAAAATATAGCCCAAGTGTAATAAGGCTGCACTGTAGAGGAGAAGAAATTCTCTGCTGTTTTATTTATGTTGACTGCTGTGCTTGTTAGCTGTGGTGCCTACTAGTCCAGAGAAAAATGGCCACAGAAAAGTTTGTCAAGGCTTCATGTTGCAATGAGTCTAGGATGAGTTTGAGGTTCCTAACAGAAAGATCTCATGGAACAAAGACTTGGCATGTTTCCTCCACCGTTTCTAAATATTACTGGCCTGGTTTGCCAAAACAAACAAAAAACTCAGGGCCCACAGCTTTCCTTGACTTTGGTGTGAACACTGCCTGCCTTTCCCATGCCCAAATTGTATAGGCAAGTGGGTAATCCATGGATAGTACATTCAGATATTTGGCTCAAGGAAGACAGTTCAATTTAGCAATGGTTTCTATGAAGAGAAACCAGGAATTTATTGTTCGTGAGTGTCCTTTTCTACCTGCAGCTTTCATGTTTTACTTTCATTTATGGCTTAGTGTGTTAGGTAAATCAGACAATTATAATTTGTTCAACAAACCATAGTTAAAATCTCAGTTTAGTCCAATGTATGATGGCCAGGGACTGATAGTTACATAGTATCCATCCGATAATTAGTGACCTAAGATTTGAATTTAGTACCAGTGAATCATTGAATTTCCCTGAGACCAAGTTCTGGTGGGCTGCATTGCCACCTGTCCCCAGGATAAATGAATTCTATGTAAGAGACAGGTCTGTTTAATAGATTCAGCAAGATCCACAGGAGAGAGTTAAAATCAGCAAGATGTTTACATGCTTGTTCAAAAGGGGCAGAGCTTGCACTGCAATGCTCCATCTGCATCTTGCCAATTTTGATACTCTCACCCCCACCCCAGAAAACAGATCAAGCTCTTTAGTCGACTCTTTACCTCTCAGACAGAGAATATTGGTTATTTGGTTTGGTTCTGTAATGATGGTTATGCTAATATTATTGTAATGATTGGCTGTGTGGCAAGTGCTTGTTTTAGTATGATGTTTTTAATTGTGTTTGGAGCTCATATGTGCAGTTTATTGAGAGGAAAGTAGGTGAATTTCAACACTGTCTGCATACACATCCTGTCCTATTTCCACGGGAGTTGAGAAGCTTCTGATTTCTGCTCCATGTGGCAAATTCCCACTTGTGCATCTGCTGTCAGCATCTGTTTACAGTTTGTGCCTTCAAGCTTCACTCACTCCATGCTCCTGTGGATGTGGATGTGGCAAGCTAAGCAAGCCTTTCCTTATGCAATGTTAAAAATAAACACTAGCTCTGAATTAGAGCCCAGTCAAGCCAAAATTCAAAGCCAGATAGAACATTCCCATGGTTTTTAACACAAGCAGAACGAGAGCAGTGCTAATCAATCAATCAATCAATCAAACTAACAAACAAACAAAACCCCTCTACCCATAATTTTGTGCTGATGCAATAAACTGTACAATCAAGTAATGTACATGCATTTCATGCGCTCTGTAGGTTTGTCTCGCCCTCTGGCTTCCATTACACTGAATGTTTCCAATTTGGGTCATTTCACTCCTGCTGATGCCAGTTTTCCAATCCAGAATGATTCAAATTAAATAACCTTCTATTGTGCCATTCTCGATAACTGTCAGATTATTTGGAGTAGAATTTTGGGCTTTGCCTGACAAGATGATTATTGCAATATTGAAACAACCCTTGTGCCCTAATTCACTGGCAGGTTATGGTGCATCAAATTCATTACTGTCATCTTCACAAAAACTCATATGTAGCCTGCTCTGCAATGTACAGCAATTATTGTTTGGTTCTTGGTTGTGTGCTAAAGATAGCACTAATAACCAATGAGATCCCAAAAATAAGACAAACTTGGTTCTGGGAAAAATATAAAATAAAATGGGGGGTGGGGTGGGGAGGAGGGAGAAACAGTTATGCGGGTTTTCTTGTCTGTTTGGGGAACATGAAAAAATATTCATGGTGGTGCACTTGCTCCACAGGAATGCAACATAGCTTTACTATTTCTAATAATTGTATACTCTTCCCTCAATATCTTTCTATGAGATGATTATGGAGCCAAGTTTTTCTTTTGCTAAAAAGCTACATTATCATTTAAATGAAACCAGAGTTAGATTGTACATGTTCATAGGAAATGAAGGATGGAACTAGTGACCCAACCCTAAGGCCAACTCTGTTTTTCCCTTTGCTGTCTTCGATGTCCTGAAGGCTAAAAAGATAGAGTGTGTAGTCCACAGAATCTTCCTGCTATATTGCAGAAAAGCCCCCCATAGATGTTCCTAAGCTACAATTCCCAGCAGCCTACCTACGGTGGGAATTACTGGGAGTTGCATTTCAGCCACTAGTTCCCTGTTTCTGCTGCAAAGGATTCTGATTTCTTCTAGGATCACTTAGGAAGTCAGCTCTGATAGACCTAGGAGTACTGAAAATAATAGGCAACTTCAAGTACAGCAGCTGCTTTCTCAAGAGACCATTCAGTCCCCTGAGCACAGCAGTGTTCATCAAAATCGTGTCAACAGAATCAGAGCCTGGACAGATTTATAGCCATGACACCCAAAAGGTTGTGTCACCAGTTTGAAGAAAGGTGCTTCAAAGCAACACTGCCTTGCTTTCTATCACAGGGATGGGTGCTTTGCAGTGTCAGTGCTGCATGTAACCCCGATACAACCCTTTTTAGTACTTTCCCACAATCCCCTGAAAATTCTAATTGCTGGAACTTGGTGGAGCCATTTTCATGTAGTGTTTTCCAAGTGCTCAGGAGAAGGAACCTGAAAGGGTCCAAAGCCCAGTTTGACAGGCCTCAATTTGGTCGACTCCGCTCAGCATCCTAGACCCAGTTCAACTCATCAGACTTGGTTCAGTTCCTTCCCCCCGATAACATGGAGCCTAAGCTATGTCCATTTGCTCTACTGGAAAATGTCATGTAGGTTTCTATAATAGTGTGGTATGTTTCTGTGATATCACCTCTGCATTTCTTAAGACTGAGAGAGTTCAGGGGCTTTACTAAGGGAAAAAATGCAACTGGTACTTTCAGAGCTGGTACAATAGTAGCTGTTGGTACCTTTGAATAGTTGCCCTTCTGCGCTCATTCCTCAAGTATTGCCATTGCCCAAATAGTGTCAGTTTAAAGCAGGATTTAGAGAGCCAGTTGGTATAGTGGTTAAGTTATCAGGCTAGAAACCGGGAGCCCAGGAGTTCGAGTCCTGCCTTAGGCGCAAAGCCAGCTGGGTGACCTTGGGCCAGGCACTTTCTCTCAGCCCTAGGAGGGAGGCAATGGCAAACCACTTCTGAAAAACCTTGCCAAGAAAACTGCAGGGCCTTGTCCAGGCAGTCTGCGGGAATCGGACACGACTGAATGGATTAAAAAGAAAAAAGCAGGATTTAGATTCTGAATGTGAAATGACAATAATGAAAGGGGCCAAGATCAAAATGGCTTTCGCGCTTTGATCTGCTCTGTGCTGATAATGTATGGACCATACCAACTCCAGTTCCTCTCATTGATTTGTCCCACAGTTAGAATGTCTAAATGGAGGTTCTGACATCACATTCTGTGGCAACAGAACTCTCTTTGTTAGTGCAGTTCCTAATAACAGTAAGGAGATATTTTCATGCCTCCCTGAACTTGCAGTTGCATACATGCTACTGTACAACTGTGATATTATAAACAAATACTTGTCCTATTGCTACAGTGAAAGTCGACCATTAAAATCAGGCAGCACAGTAGTTTATTAAACTATTAAACCTGAGTAATTATGCACTTATGGACATGATCACCATAAAAAATGAGAAGGTTTATAACAAGCTTCTTTGCACATTCACACAAACACGCACCCACAAAACTTTGGGGAAAATGCCAACCTTTGTGCATCCTATTGTAATTCTGGTAGCCTTTGAAATGAGAAGTGTTACAAAAAATATGTATTTACATAAGTATTACCAGTTGTGCTGTCAAATAGAATATTTACAAAGGATTTCAAAATCCATTTATAGTATCTGCTGTGTTTGTGAATTGGCAAGCACTAAGAGAAGCTTAGGCTGTCCAATAGCAGTGCTGTGCATAATCAGTACAGATCAGATACACATTATCAAATCAAAAGCATTTTATTTATGCATTATGTCAGACCATGAATCATATTTTCTGTAGCTACTAGTCCTAGAATGCAAAAGGAATGGAAGTCCAACTGCAGTCACACCAGCATGCAATCTCATTACAAGTCATCACATCCAACAGAGACATAATAGAGCAAGCCATTACATTTTGAGTTACTTCTGGGTATTCAAGAATAGCAAAATAGTAAGCCTTGGTGGCAGATGTCTCATATTTACTCACTGGAGAAAATACACTGGCAGAGCAGGGCAGATAATTGCAAATGGCTCCATTATGTATTGGAAGCTGCTATAACCATTCATTGTTTTACATATGACCACAAGAGAGTCTACTTGAGACCACAGTGGGCCCACAGTCCAGCAAAATATGAGAGAGAGAGAGGGACAGAGGGAGGGGGAGAGAGAGAGAGGGAGAGAGAGAGACATTTTGCGTTATTTGGTAGTGATTTTCAAATAATCAAACAGCCAGAAAACAGAGGAGAAATAGAAGTATGTTATAGTTAAGAAGGCCCAGAAAGTATACATTCCTCTTATTACTAGAGACTGACCTTGTGTGCTTCATTAGATAGCTATTTGGTCTGAAAATGCTTCCCTGCTTTCTTCAAGAGAGGGAAGAGAAGAATGTGGCTCCTTAAGTATGTTCTGATTTATAGGACAGGTATTTTTCTTGGAAACGTATTTATGGATCTGTGTCCATTTGCTCTGCTTAGAGTAAAAACCAAGGATGTCTTAATGTAGCATTAAATAGGAAACTATTTCAGTTCTCCCAGCATTCTTAATGTTCATTATTGCCCTTGCATGTTTGCATTATCATGTCAGATTTGCTATAATAACCATTATCCTAAAAGATCACAGGATACTTTGCAAATTACAGTGTAATAATATGCAATCGTCGTTTCACTCATATAGAAATTTCTAGCTCCCTTTTAAGGAAAATATGCTTTTTTTATTCTCTATACACAAAATATCTAAAAAAAGGTTTTACAAAATTTCACCTGACTATATAAACAGGCAGAATTAACTATATCAGCTATAATGTTCTTTTTAAACTGAAAAACAAATGAATTATGAGAACATAATTATAGTGTTAACAGAACAGTAAGGCTGAGATCCTAAACTCATCTCCACAGAGGTAAACTCCACAGAAATTAATGGAATTTACAATGTTTAGTAAGCATAAAAACCAAGCATAGTAAAAATGAGATTAGCCACTGAGCTCGTCAGTTTTCTACACAATATTAATTGGAATGGAAGTATATTTTGCTATACAAATTGACTCTTCCTTGCCAATAATATTGCAATTGATCATATAGTAAGGGCTTAACAGTTATATGACATGCTCAAACAATCAAACACATTGACATAGGATATGTATTTTAGATTAGAACATTTACAGTAAAATATACCAGTAAACTCAATTTTTTACCATTTATAAACTATTTCCACTTTCCTTTTTAAATCATGCTTTAATATTTGGCATGGGATTGCACCCATGGGATTCCAGATGGCTATCCTTGCATTGTGTCTAGAACCATAATGCTAAAACCTCCACTGGTCTTCCTTGACTGGAAGTGAAGTCTGCCTTTGCAGATGATATTTTTGATAACATGGACAATTTTGGAAGCTTCCCCACCTTGCTATTTCCAGTTCCAATCCACTATATGAAGAAAGATTTAAACTTGTTAACAGCTTGGAAAAAGTAAAGAATGAACAATTGGTCAAACAATTAAAAGAATATTGCAGGTAACCAAAAGGAAAAACCTCTTATCTCCTGAATTGCTGTTGAATTATTTTATATTTACAACACGTCCCTTGTAAAATCCAGCTTGATAGATGTCATGAGTACTAATGGTGAGCAGGAGGGGGCCCCTATCCAGGGGGGAAAACGCATGCATAGTACTGAGGAGTTAAGCAGCCATTCAAAGAGACACAGATCAGACCCACCCTAACTTTTGGGGTTTATCTGTCTGGGTTTTTCCCATGCTTCTTCAGTTTGTTAGGATTTTCTGTCTAATGTAGCAGTAATAAAACACTAGAGACCTATTCCTTGTCTCAGCGTGGTTCCTGACTGTTAGGACATACATCCTCAGAAAGATTTGCATTACTGACCGATGTGGCAGTTTCAAGCTGATCTGCCTATAATTTATATTTTATATTCTGTAAAGTCAAGAGGAGCAACAGCATATATATATTAACCCTGTCTCTTTAAAGCAACCATCAAATGATGGCTGAAGCCCAGGCAATTAACATGCAGAGTCATGGCTGTTAGGTCACAGAACAAAGAACTGAAGGGAATTTTGGGCCTCACAGATGCTTATTAGGAAATTAGATTTGGAAGTATAGTGGGAGCCACTATTTTGCTTTTAATAAAACCAAAAGAAATTAAGGGGAAAAATGGTTTATGCAGCATGGTTGGTTCAGTCCTGAATAGACTTTGAAATGCTTAAATGGGTACTTCTTTTAAGACTAAAGTAGCATAGGAGGCTTTCCCTGCACAAATTCTTACAAAATAAATATATACACAAATATGTAACAGATGAGAGGTACATAAAAAAGCAACTGAAACCTGGGTAGAATGCAGTCAGAAGCACACCCAGACATTTCTTCAGCTTCCGGATAACTCTGCATTCATCCTACCCTACCAATTTGCTCTGTCATTTAACTCCAGCACTAATGGGCCATCACTGGCAAATATATATATATTTATTTGTTTGTTTGTTTGTTTATCAAATTTATGTCGCTGCCCATCTCACACAAAGTGACTCTGGGAGGTGTACAATCAAAGCAACAATTAAAACACTCTACAGCACCATTTAAAAAAAACAATTAAACATAAACAAGAACAAGATCACAAGAGGGAATGCATCAGAGTGTTACATGTGATACAGCCGGCATGTAGGCTCCCTGTTGCTAGGGGATCCCCAGGCCAGTTAAAATGCCTTGTGAAGTTCTTGCCCTAAACATGCATAGTAAGTAAGTATTATGCCATAGAACCTTCCAGTCCTGGAATGGGCTGCCCTAAGTACTCCAGGGATGCTCTGAGAATGGCCCATTTCAAGATTGGAATGACATAGTTGGAGGTCAGTCTGCTTCTGAGCCTCTCAAAATGGCCCTTTCCAACAACAACAACAAAAATGGCCCTTTCCAACCAACAACAACTCATTCTGGGTCAGATATTTCAATGATGGAACACTTCACATTTCTGGAGATGTGTGTGTGTGTGTGTGTGTGTGTGTGTGTGTGTAAGAGAGAAAGAGAGTGTGTGTCTTATATAGCCCTTATTGGCCTTTCACAGATTTTAGAGAATAATCAAAGAAAATGTTGTTTCATTAATAGCATTCCAAGGAGTTTTTAAAAATACACAGTATTTCTCCTGGAATTTCCAGATAGGGAAAACCCCATTCCTAGGGCTACCAGATCTGAGCTGCAAAAATCTGGATGGCCACTAGATTTTTTTCTATCACTTTACTGCCATCTATTGACTGTTCAGATTTCTGTAGCCCAGATCTGGTGGGTTGAGCGTTATATGCTCATACTAAAATAGTATCAATGTTCTGCCACAAGGGCATAGATAGAAAGCCACTGCATGCAGATTAACATTATTGCTATCTTCAGCAATTTGCCAACCTTAATTACATCTTTATTGTTGAGACATCCGATTCTAATGACTGATTTGAAATGATGTCTCGCATGAGACTTGGAATTTTATTTTTTTTTACAATAGAAGAAGCTCAGTAGATGTCCTGTTCAGACTATGAGGCGGCCAGACAAAATTATTATCAAAACTTTATTTAAAACAACTATTTACAATAATAAAGTCTTGGTGAATAATAAGGCAAGGTAGTTCTAATCAAGACCACCCAGGCAATGACGGACGAACAGGCAAGGCTGCAGGGTCAGACTGTGGCAGAACAGCAGGGCAGAATTCAGCTAACTCTCTGATCAAAGCTGTCAGGCTCGGTGAAGCTAGAGTGCGTGGCAAGGCAGAAGCTGGAGGCAAGGATCTGTGAGCTGGCACGCAGATAGGGCTGGACTGACATGTGGAGGCTAGGCGAGATTGAACTGGAACCACTGGGCAAGACTTGGCTCTGGAGGTGCCAAGCTGGGCTGGACTGGATATTCTAGGCAAGGCTGAGAACTGGAAGCAAGACTGGACTGGACTGGACTGGACTGGAGACTTGAGGCAAGGCTGGGGCTTGGAAGCAAGACTGGACTGGACTGGACTGGAGATCCTAGGCAAGGCTGGGGCTTGGAAGCAAGACTGGACTGGACTGGAGATCCTAGGCAAAACTGGGAACTAGGAGCAAGGCTGGATGCACACCTGGATCGTGCTGGAACGTGGCAATGAGGTCCGGGGCTAGACGCAAGGCTGTGCTCAGCAGGGATGGCAGGAGGAGGATCCTCTGAAGTGGCTTGCACAGAAGGCAATTCTTTGGAGGTAGAAGACGCTGGCGCTGGTTCCACTCTGGCTACAGGTGAGGCTTCCAACGCAGGTAAGGACTCTTCCGCAATGTCTGTGAGCTCGAAAGATCGGTTGTCTCTGGCAGCTTGTTCTTTGCGCGTCTGCCTTTTATGCCGATCCCTTCTGCGCCTTTTCTCTCCAGCAGCCAATCAGGCTGCTTTCTGATTCACGCGCTTTTCAGCTCTCCTGTCTCGTGTGCTGATTGGAGAGTTCAAATTCCCCACTGGAGCTTGTCCAATCCCCTTTTGCCATTTCTCCCGCTTTGCTGAGTCACGTCCTGGTTCTGCTTTTTCAAGACTCTCTGAGCAGTTTCGGTTTCCCCCTCTGACTCCAGATAAGTTTCATTTTCAGAGTCAGATGCGGTGTCCTGTTCAGACTATGAGGCGGCCCAACAGCGTTATTATCAAAACCACTCTTTATTAATACAACTATTTACAATAATAAGTCCTTGTGATCAATGAGGTAGGCTGGTTCCGATCAAGACCACCCAGGCAACAGTGGGAGGACCGGCAAGGTTGCAGGAGGAGACTGTGGCAAAACAGCTAAGCAGCATTTGCTGACCGGAGCTGAGGAACTGGAAGAAGCTAGGGCACATGGCACAACTGGAACTGGAGGTGAGTGCAATCGGAAACACCACCTGAACTAGGCTGGCACCTGGAAGCTAGGCAAGACCAAACTGGAACCACTGGGCAAGGCTTGGCTCTAAAGGCAGAACTGGACTGAATTGGGTGACCTAGGCTGGACTGAGACTCAGAACAAGGCTGATAACTTGAAACAAGGCTGGACTTGGCTGGAGACTCTGGGCTGGGCTGGAAGCTTGGCACACAACTAGGCTGGACTGGAGGTTCTTGACTAGGCAGGGAGCTTGAAACACAACTGGACTGGACTGCAGGTCCTGGACAAGGTTGAGAACCTGGAACACAACAAGATAAGTCTGAAGTTCCTGAACAATGCTCAGCAACCGAAGCTAGACTGGACTGAAGATCCTGGGCAAGGCTGGAAGCTTGAAGCAAGGCTGGGAGTGCACCTGGAATGTGCAGAATGGTGGCAGTGAGGTCCAAAGCTGGACGCGAGGCTGAGGTTGCTGGATTCAGAAGATCCTCTGCGGCAATGGGTGCAGGATACAGGTCCTCTATGATAGGAAACGCAGGCACTGATTCCGCTCCAGCTATAGACGAGGTTTCCGATGTAAGTAAGGACTCTTCCGCTGGGGCTGTGAGCTCAAAGGATCAGTTGTCTCCCGCAGCTTGCTCTTCACATGTCTGCCTTTTATGCCAATCCCTTGCTCACCTATTCCCTTCTGCAGCCAATCGGGCTGCCTTTTCCTTTGCACACTTTTCTGCATGTTGTTCCTGCATGCTGATTGGAGCATTCAAATCCTCCTCCAAAGACTAGCCAATCAGTGTCTGTGACTCTTCCCATGCTGCTGAGTCACTTCTGAGTTTGCTTGCCCAGTTTCTGCCTGGTAAGTTTCTGTTTCCCCTTTTGACTCAGAAAGAGTTTCGTTTTCTGAGTCAGAAGCTGTTATGTGACCGTTGATCAGGAATCAGGATAAAGAAGTCCCTTCAATTTGAATGAACTTTGCAAGTGGGAGAGAGGGAAGGCTCAGAAAAATGATTCTAATGTAATTGAAATAGACATTCTGATCCTGGCTTATGATCTGCTGACAGGAAGCCCAAGTTCCTTGGTTTGGATGACTGAGAGGATTATCTGAGTCATGGCCTCTAAAGCTTGTGCTTGCTAGAAGGAGAGGAAAGAGAAGAGATTCCCAGTGTTGACCTGCTGCTACTGTAAAGATGGACAACAATTCACAAGTGATACTCTGTAGGCTCTGGCAAATCAGTCTGTCCTGTCTCAAATGCAGCAGCCTATTATACCTTTCTGAACCTGCCCTGTGCCAGCTGGCAATTCTGGGAATCAAGGACATCTGCAGGAAGAGTAAAAAAAAATGAAGATGTTGGCTGTGGTGGTGCAGTTAACACCTTTCTAAATGTGTTGCACAGGCTGTGATCACAGCCACCATCCTGACTTTTTTGTAGACCTTTCCCCCCTCTGCAGATGCTCCATTAGCAGCTGTAGTTCCACTTTCTCTGGAGCAGCCATGCTGGCTGGGGAGTTCTGGGTGGTGAAGTCCACCCATCTTCAAGTGGTCAAGGTTGAGAAACATGGCTCTGGAGAGCATCAGGTTGGGGAAGCTGACACTATAGCAATAAGAACACTGACCAGCCAACAGGTTTGTTGTACAAATTTTAAAGGGGGCTTATCAAGTCCATTAAAATATTGTTGGTTGGGATGTTAGTCATGTGATCCAAATGGTAAAACCTGTCCTTCCCTAGCCTCAGGTTTGAGTCATTCAGTAGATTGTTTTATATGTACATGTACATGCATATGTAAATGCATATTTATATTTATATATTCACTAGCCCTCTAGCTTGATTTTGTATGTATGTGTGTTTACTGGTCCTGGATTTCTATTATTGGGCTCTAGTTTTAGCTTTCTGGGTTTTTAAAACTTACTTATTTTTGGTTGGTTTTGCTACTGTATTTTTAATACATTAGAAACTGCCTTCAGGATAGATTTAGGCTGAAAGGCAAAGTAAAAACTCTTGGTAAATAACATACAGCCACCTTCCTTACTGCAGAGCTTTCAGGAAGAATATTTATTCTTCCACCCAATTCTTCCACCCAGCCACAGCCTTCAGAAGAATGTTAGTTGGTTGGAGTAGCTGGCTCCCATCTATGATTTGTGCTGTTACTTAGACTTAATAAGAAAAATACCCAAGAGCAGAAGAACTCACATTGAATAAATGCTTGTGAAGTCTCTGCTGGGCTGCTATAGGCAGAGATGTTTAAAGTCAAATAGCAAACAGATTATCCCGGGGAGCTGACATGGATCTACACTCTCCCTCTTTCTTTTATTCCCATGTACAGTGCTTGTGCAAATGTAAATGCTAAACTCAATCTCTTTCAGCCAGATGTTAGATCTAGATTTTTTTAGCTGTCATTCAGGATCAAGGAAGTGGGCACATGCTGGAAAGAGGTGTTTTGATTAAGTTGAAGGAAAACGTTCTACAATAAATAATACTGTAACTTGAATCACCACATTCTCATGCAATAGCTGTTAAAGTAGATCACAACATGTTATATCTTAACTTCTTATTCAATATTCCAGGCACATGTGTACTGTCCACAAGTACAGATGCCCAAAATAAGCTCATAGTTCTGCATTATGTTTTTAAGAAACTGTATCTACTATACTCTTTTGTTTTCTTAGCTCGTCGTAAATCTCTCCTTTGGATAAAACAGCAATAAAGCCTTCCCTTGATTTTTTTGTTTAGGTTCTGTGACACCTGTTTGGTGATTTGTCATCTTCTTTATTAACCCTGACTGTGGTGTGCAAATGCATATTTCTTGCACTTTTAGACACTAGCTAATTATAGTTAAATTTCAGTTCCATGAGAAGACTTAAACACAACTGAGCTTCCTTTATTTTTGCACCTGACTGAATTCTTCAGAATGTAAAGGGTATTGTTGTTGTTGTTGTTGTTGTTGTTGTTGTACAAGGGAGATCCCGCACCCGCAAATTCTCAACCAGGATAGACTGAGAGAGGTCACCAAATCTAACAGCTGTGGAAAGACAGAGTGAGAGTAAAAGAGAATGAATTTGTGTTCCTATGCAGCAATTTGTGTCTATGGTGAATTCTCTACCATCAAATGCCAAGGCAAATTGGACTGTTTTAAAAGCTATTTTGTCTCCATATTACCAGTGCAAATTTTCTTAACCTTACTTTGCTCTCTTTAAACAAATAAAGAGCGACTAAGCCTAATATACAGATATAAGGTTAATTAAATAAGAAAAAAAAACAATTACAATTAAAGGGCTAGAACTTCCATTGAAATGATTTTATCCTTAAAATAGGAACATACTACTACTAAAAACCCTTAGATCCTGAAAAGATTATATCACTGTATATATTATTAATTTTTGATATAATATTCCATTTTTTCTATTATCAGTTTCTTTATGAATATCCAAATTTTAAAATATACAGTTCAGGAAATTCTACTTATTACTACTGTATGTGTTTAATAGTAGGAATTGCCTTATTCTGTGTAACAGTAGTTTGTGTTAAGTTTTAACTCAGGTCCTATAAAGAAGAAGTGGAAGATGATGGTTAATGAGACAGTGGAATTGTTATGTTTTTCAATACTTTTTTTTGTTTATTCGTTTAGTCGCTTCCGGCTCTTCGTGACTTCATGGACCAGCCCACGCCAGAGCTTCCTGTCGGTCGTCAACACCCCCAGCTCCCCCAGGGACGAGTCCGTCACCTCTAGAATATCATCCATCCACCTTGCCCTTGGTCGGCCCCTCTTCCTTTTGCCCTCCACTCTCCCTAGCATCAGCATCTTCTCCAGGGTGTCCTGTCTTCTCATGATGTGGCCAAAGTATTTCAGTTTGGCCTTTAATATCATTCCCTCAAGTGAGCAGTCTGGCTTTATTTCCTGGAGGATGGACTGGTTTGATCTTCTTGCAGTCCAAGTCACTCTCAGAATTTTCCTCCAACACCACAGTTCAAAAGCATCGATCTTCCTTCGCTCAGCCTTCCTTATGGTCCAGCTCTCGCAGCCATATGTTACTACAGGGAACACCATTGCTTTAACTATGCGGGCCTTTGTTGTCAGTGTGATGTCTCTGCTCTTAACTATTTTATCGAGATTTGTCATTGCTCTTCTTCCAAGGATTAAGCGTCTTCTGATTTCCTGACTGCAGTCAGCATCTGAAGTAATCTTTGCACCTAGGAATACAAAGTCTTTCACTGCTTCTACATTTTCTCCCTCTATTTGCCAGTTATCAATCAAGCTGGTTGCCATAATCTTGGTTTTTTTGAGGTTTAGCTGCAAACCAGCTTTTGCACTTTCTTCTTTCACCTTCATCATAAGGCTCCTCAGTTCCTCTTCACTTTCAGCCATCAAAGTGGTATCATCTGCATATCTGAGATTGTTAATGTTTCTTCCAGAGATTTTAACTCCAGCCTTGGATTCCTCAAGCCCAGCTTGTCGCATGATGTGTTCTGCATACAAGTTGAATAGGTAGGGTGAGAGTATACAGCCCTGCCGTACTCCTTTCCCAATCTTAAACCAGTCTGTTGTTCCGTGGTCTGTTCTTACTGTTGCTACTTGGTCGTTATACAGATTCTTCAGGAGGCATACAAGATGACTTGGTATCCCCATACCACTAAGAACTTGCCACAATTTGTTATGGTCCACACAGTCAAAGGCTTTAGAATAGTCAATAAAACAGAAATAGATGT
Source organism: Candoia aspera (assembly GCF_035149785.1). Lineage (NCBI taxonomy): Eukaryota > Metazoa > Chordata > Lepidosauria > Squamata > Candoiidae > Candoia > Candoia aspera. The sequence goes on along the minus strand of NC_086153.1, from coordinate 83,067,670 downwards.
TTTTCTGAAACTCCCTGGCTTTTTCCATTATCCAGCGGATATTGGCAATTTGGTCTCTAGTTCCTCTGCCTTTTCTAAACCCAGCTTGTACGTCTGGCAATTCTCGCTCCATGAACTGCTGAAGTCTACCTTGCAGGATCTTGAGCATTACCTTACTGGCATGTGAAATGAGTGCCACTGTTCGATAGTTTGAACATTCTTTAGTGTTTCCCTTTTTTGGTATGGGGATATAAGTTTTTTCCAGTCTGATGGCCATTCTTGTGTTTTCCAAATTTGCTGGCATATAGCATGCATTACCTTGACAGCATCATCTTGCAAGATTTTGAACAGTTCAGCTGGGATGCCGTCGTCTCCTGTTGCCTTGTTATTAGCAATGCTTCTTAAGGCCCACTCAACCTCACTCTTCAGGATGTCTGGCTCTAGCTCACCGACCACACTGTCAAAGCTATCCCCGATATTGTTATCCTTCCTATACAGGTTTTCTGTATATTCTTGCCACCTTTTCTTGATCTCTTCTTCTTCTGTTAGGTCCTTGCCATCTTTGTTTTTGATCATACCCATTTTTGCCTGGAATTTACCTCCAATGTTTCTAATTTTCTGGAAGAGGTCTCTTGTCCTTCCTATTCTATTGTCTTCTTCCACTTCCACGCATTGCTTGTTTAAAAATAATTCCTTATCTCTTCTGGCTAACCTCTGGAATTTTGCATTTAATTGGGCATATCTCCCCCTATCACTGTTGCCTTTTGCTTTCCTTCTTTCTTGGGCTACTTCTAGTGTCTCAGCAGACAGCCATTTTGCCTTCTTGGTTTTCTCTTTCTTTGGGATGTATTTTGTTGCCGCCTCCTGAACAATGCTGCCAACTTCTGTCCAGAGTTCTTCCGGGACCCTATCTACTAAGTCCAGTCCCTTAAATCGATTCTTCACCTCCACTGCATATTCCTTAGGAATATTAGTGAGCTCATATCTAGCTGATCTGTGGGTCTTCCCTAATCTCTTTAGTCTGATCCTAAATTGTGCAAGAAGAAGTTCGTGATCTGAACTACAGTCAGCTCCAGGCCTTGTTTTTACCGACTGTACAGATGTCCGCCACCTTTGGCTGCAAAGGATGTAATCAATCTGATTTCGGTGTTGTCCATCTGGTGAAGTCCATGTATAAAGCCGTCTCTTAGGTTGTTGGAAGAGAGTGTTTGTTATGCAGAGTGAATTGTCTTGGCAAAATTCTATCAGCCTGTGTCCTGCTTCGTTTTGTTCTCCCAGGCCATACTTACCTGTAATTCGAGGTGTCATTTGACTGCCCACCTTAGCATTCCAGTCTCCTGTGATGAAAATAACATCTCTTTTAGGCGTGTTGTCCAGTAGGTGCTGCAGATCCTCCTAGAACTGCTCTACTTCAGCTTCTTCAGCATTTGTGGTTGGGGCGTATATTTGGATCACTGTGATGTTAGATGGCTTGCCCTGAATTCGAATTGAGATCATTCTATCATTTTTTGGGTTGTATCCAAGCACTGCTTTAGCCACTTTACTATTAATTATGAAGGCTACTCCATTTCTTCTGTGGTCCTCTTGTCCGCAGTAGTAGATCTGGTGGTCATTTGATGTGAAGTGGCCCATTCCAGTCCATTTCAGTTCACTGACGCCCAGAATGTCTATCTTTAATCTTGACATCTCACCAATAACCACATCCAATTTGCCCTGGCTCATAGATCTTACATTCCAGGTTCCGATGGTGTGTTGATCCTTAGAACATCGGATTCGCCGTTCACCACCAGCACCGTCGGCCGCTAGCCGTCCTTTCGGCTTTGAGCTAGCTGCGTCATCACGTCTGGGGCTAGTTGAGCTCATCCTCTGTTCCTCCCCAGTAGCATTTTGACCATCTTCCGACCTGGGGGTCTCATCTTCCAATGGTATACCGACATATCTCTGGTTGTACTGATCCATTTAGTTTTCACGGCAAGAATACTGAGGTGGGTTGCCATTACCTTCCCCAGGAATCGCATTTAGTCTGACCTCTCTGTCATGACCTTCCCGTCTTGGGTGTCCCTTCACGGTTTAGCTCATGGCATCATTGAGGTGCTCAAGCTCCAGCACCACGACAAGGTAACGATCCTTTGCTGAAGTTTTCAATACTAACTTCATCATAAAAAAGATTATGAATTAGTGCTAAGTATATAAATTATCCTGCCCTTTTTTCCTTCCAGTTCTTACTTCATCTGCTGAAAAAATATTTGCTTTAGCAATTCTTTCACTGGAGAGGAGGATTTTGGAGAATAGTCATGTATGAGGAATGTGTGTTCTTATACTTATCTACTTATGAAGTATGGGCTATATTTCCCTTTAAAAAAAAAAAGCCAACAAACCCCTAAACACAGCAGGAGAATGGAAAACAGCACTGAACTAGTCTATGAGATTGTCAGAACCGGTTCTTCCCAGGCCCCAAAGATGTAACAAGCTTACCTTGCAGGGCTGACATGCTATATGTCAGTGTAGGCAGGATATCTTTTTTTTTTAATGTTTAGATCTAAATGCAAAGCTCAAAAGTTACAAGGAAAAGCTGAATTAGGGATATTAGAAACTCATTTATTTGCTGATACAGTACCTTTCATTCTTGGGTGGTAACACTACATCATGCCCTAAGCTGCCCTTGAAGACCACTCGGAAGCTATAGCTGATCCAGGATGCAGCAGAGCCAGCAGTTAGGGGCATGCCTCAGCATACCCACATCACAGCAATGCTATGAGAGCTGCATGGGTTACCATGTGCAATTCAAGGTGCCGGTTATCACCTATAAAGCCTTCCCATGGCACAGGGCCTAGTTATTTGAGGGACTGGCTTTCTCCTGTTGTTTCTGTCCTCCCCATTAGCATACTCCAAGTCCCATATACTCTTAAGCCATTCCACCTTATGGGAGCCAGGAGGCATGCATTCTCTGCCACAGCGCCTGCCCTCTGCAACAGCATACCCCTGGAGCTTTGAATGTCTTTCCCTCACATGAGCCTTGAAGACCTGGTGGTTTCCTCGACTAGGGTAGGGTGTGTGTTCCTTTTGAGACTGGTTTTGTATTTTTATAATGTATGTCTGTTCCCCATTAAAGCCATCTTTTTTTAATGTTTGCCTTTTTACTTTATCATATTGTATTGTTTTATTTATTGTACTGGGCTGTTTTTAATTGTGTACCAGAGTCAGTGATGAGTTGAGTGGCCTTAGAAATCTAAATAAATGAATATATGAAAAAAGGCTGGCTGCTGTATCTGAATTATTTCTAATGAGGCAACAGTGACTATCCAGAATCATAGAATTCTTTTGTGTAACCAAGAGGTGTGTATGTTTGTGTATGCACAGTTTCTCCCTAAGGACTAATCAGGATGAGTGCATACCTGCCACCTGTATTTCTGTGTGAGTGAGTGAGTGAGAGAGAACAGTTCTAATCAAGGTTTAAATTTTCTCTACATGCCTGTTTTGGTTCTTCCCTTGTGCTGCATCTGTGGGCTGGGAAGGACTGGGAAGCACACCAGGAATGGGGAGGGGGGCTTAAGAATTGCTTTTCTTTTTTCTATACAACCCCTATCTAAGATCTGGACCAAACTTGATCTTGATCTTTCTTTGGCTGGCTTCTGTCCCTGATGCTAAATCTGGTCTCATTCTCTTAAGCATGCAGCGAGTTATTCTGTTGACAGCAGTCCTGAATCCCTTTATATAATTTCTGTCCCATCCCTTAATAGGAGCTCAATCTAGAGGAAAGACATCTGGCTGAAGAATACAGCAGTCAGAGGCTTTCCAAGGGGAGGCATTGGGGGATATTTTTTTTCTCCCATGAGATCTGGACCTTGATCTTTCTTTGGTGGACATCTCCCCATCCCCAGACATCAAATTTGACCCCATTTTGGTTCATTTTCTGGTAGAGTATTGTGCTAATAGAGAGGCAGAGTCCCAAGCCCCAAATTTCTTTCCAACATTCTTTGGGTTGGGAAGAATATAAAGGGTCTAAATTATGCATACATCCAGTCATTGTGAGGACTTGTCCTTTATTGGCTAAACTCACTTGAAAGTAGAAATGATTTTTTCTGATAAAACAAGAGGAGTAAGGATCATACCTTTTGCCTTGTTTCTTAGTATCTGAACGGGTTAGTTACTTATTTTAAAATGAAATCTGGAAATCTGGGGATTATGACAATCCCCCCCTTGCCTCATGTAGGTGCCCATGAATGTTGTTCTATGGAACTTCCATTCTAGATTTCAACCATCAGCTCTATCACACTATAATTTGCACCATGTCCAAATCCTCCCTAGCCTACCCTAGTGCCACCAGGCTTTTCCCCCATGTCATCCTCACTGGGCTCAACTTCACCACACTCCTGTGGTTGCCATGTTCTCTTCACACTGTGAGCTGGAAGGGGAGGGTTGGAGAAGCCAAACGTATATACATGCTTGCCTCGCCTCAACATTGAAAACCTTGTTTTTTGAGGTTTCCAGGAACTGGATGTGTGGACAAAATGAGGCTTGCCGGTCTTGGCTTTCAGGGATTGCCATGGAACCAAAAAGAGGCCTGTCCTGCCTCCAAAATTATTTTCTATGGGAGTGGTACACTTGAATACTCTGCCAAAGAGGAGAAGGGAAGTAAGCAAAAGGTGAGGCCCAGCTAACAGGAGTTGAATAGGTCTGCATAATTTGAATTGATTTGGGGAAGAAGGATTAGTGAGTTCATCCAGCTTCATTAAAAGGGTTGATTTGGAGAAGAGGGTCACTGAAATACTCCCAGGAACCCAGCGCAGAAGTGATAATGGACAGGGATGCTTGAGTTAGAGTACAACAAATCTGGAAATCCTCTAGACCAGCAGTTCTCAAAGTGTGGTCTGGGGACACCTGGGGGTCCCTGAGACCCTTTCAGAGGGTCTGCGAAGCAAAATATTTTTCAAATTTTCAGTTTTAATTCCTAATGTAGTAAATATTGATCGATATTACCCACATAAACTACAGCTCTGTAGGGTCCTCAACCATTTTTAAGAAGGGTAAAGGGGTCCTGTGACCAAAATGTTTGAGAACCGCTGCTCTAGTACACTGTTTGTATATTAGCGGATTAATGAAATTGTAAGAGTTCTAAAATATGCATCTAGGCATGATGTATTCAAGCACTGTGTGGATCACTCTTTAATTCTATACAGATTTATAATGTTCTCTTTGGAATGCTGAAAGTTAGCAGTGATTTTCCTTTTTTCCTTTTTTCCTTTTGGAAATTACTAAAAAGTTATTTTTAAATTCATTTTCTTCACCAGCATGCAAAGCCGTCAAAGGTGCTGTTGAGTTTAAAGGCTTCCCCTGATAAACACTGCACACTAAAAAGAAAAAAAGAGGGGAACTTTTTTTGTTGAAATCATTTATAAATAATTTGATGGATTTAAACAAATGAAAATAACTGCGAAGTGATTTTTAAAATACTAGAGCTGTATCAAAAGTTAGCAGGCAAAACAGAGGAAAACTATCCAGAATTAAAGTGATTTGTAATACTTTGGTTAATCACACGAGAAAAGAGAAAGAGGGTGGGAGGCATAATTTATGCAATATAAAACCTTTATAACTAAACTATAGCTAATTAGAATAAATTGTGTTATCACTGAATTTTACAATGTTCTGCACGCCTGCAGAAAAAGGAAAAAGAAAAGAAAAGAAGAAAAAGTCATGATCTCTTCCCTAGTTTATTATAGGCTTTATCAAGACTGTAACAGTTTAGTTCACAGAAAAGAGATAAAGCAAAAAGCTTCTTCAATTTCATTTCTTAGAAGCATCTACCAGAGTAATATTTGAAATCAGCATAAAATGAATCTATAAACTGAAGTGAAATAAGTTTAAGAACCAAAGCTCCATTGGCATGCAATATTATAAGACTGGGTACACACATCAAACTATATGATGGATAAATCACAATAACTATGTTTATATATAATATTAAGCTAATGGCTTCATATATTGTGTGAAGTCAGCCTAAGGTTTCCTCTTCACAGCCAAGATAAAGTGTTATGCACCATCCCTTCAGATGCCAGAAAACTATGCAGGCACAGCATTTGCTGTGTCCACTGGGTGAACCCTTCTCTATCACAGACTCCATGCCAGATATTGGTGCTGTCCTTATTTACAGGATACAAGACCCATTAAGGACTGGAAATTCTGGATTCTCCTGGCTTTCGTTACCTCCCCTCCCATCCATTGTCATCACCATGAAAACATCCATCATTAATTGTCCTTAATGTGGGTTGGGGCTGGGATGAGGAAGGTGAATTTCAATGCATTGCTAGACCGGGGGGTTGGAGATCACATGAAGGCAATATCATGAGGCTACAAAAGAAAAGATTGCAGTGCTTGTTTAAGCACAGCTAGATGCAAGTAAGGAAAGGCTGCCATTATTTATTTATTTTCTATCCCACCTTTATTATTATTATAAATAACTCAAGGTGGCGAACATACCTAATATTCCTTCCTCCTCGTATTTTCCCCACAACAACAACCCTGTGAGTTGAGTTGGGCTGAGAGAGAGTGACTGGCCCAAGGTCACTCAGCTGGCTTTCGGGCCTAATGCAGGACTAGAACTCACAGTCTCCTGGTTTCTGGCCCAGCACCTTAACCTCTAGACCAAACTGTCTCTCTTTAATATTAATATTAATATTATTAATATTAATTAATTAATATTCTTATAATGAAGAATGCAATTTTACTTTATGAAAGTAAGAAAATACTGAGACACAGTGTAATATAGTGGTTAAGGTGCTAGACTAGGACAGGGGACACCCAAGCTGGGGTCCACCTCAGCCATGGAAAGACACTGTGTGATTTTGGGTCAGCCACTGTTTCTTCAGCTTAATAACCCAGCTCACTGATTGTAATGGGGATAAAACAAGATTCTCCATGTAATATGCCTTGAGTATATGGCTATAGATCAACCAGTATTATCTGTCTGTCTGTCTGTCTATCTATCCATTACATAACAATTATATGTACATATATGAAAGATAATGAGCCAGGTTCAGCCTTGAAATGGATGGCATGGTATCTACTGATCATGAATCAGCAACTCAGGATTAAATATTCACATTACCCTCCTGTAAAGAAGACCTTTCCTAAACTGCAAGAGAACTTAGTTCCACGGCTTCTTGAATTGGGAGAGGGGAGACCAGGGGTACACAGGAACAGCATTGAATGGTGCATACCTATCTTGCAATGGATGCATTACAAACCCACTGAATCATGGCTGCTGAGTCTGAAGCATGACTGGGAGGATGATGCTATATTATGTTGTCAAACATACTAATTAAATTTAGTTGTATTAATTGCTTTATCTGCACACTCCTGTCCATTTTCATTGACTAAACTCTGTTAGATATAATGTCATTTATTTTATTTTCATTTTGAATTGCACCCCAGTAGGCACCAAGTTCTTTTTCCACACTGATGCAAAGCATCTGAACATACTCCGTGATCTCATAAATAGTCACCTTCCCAGAAGAGCAACAAGGAGTAAAGACTGCTGTAGTGCAATTATATAAAAACTCATAGCACTTTATGCCAAGGTTGTAAACTGAGCTGGTAGTTCTGCAGAATTATCTGCAGAACATGTCAGAGCCTAGCAGATCAGGGGCAAATGGTGTAGTCCATGTTAAGCATGGATCAAATTCTAAAATGGCAAAAGAGCCCAAAGGTCTAAAGGGCAGCAACATGGTCTAGGAGAGAGCAATTGTTGAGTTCCAGGAAAGGCTATAGCCATCCATGGAGAGGGGTGATGATGAAATGTATATCATCACATTGCAATGCAAAGCCTGCCTCTTAAAAGCTTGCAAACTTGGTTGCAACATTGTAATGCAAGTACAAAAGGGCAGAACTTTTTGCTCATTTTGCTATTATCTTGGTTATGAATAGACACTTATGCAACATGTTTTGGGAATGAGGGGCTGACTTAGGAGATTCTGCTTGGTTCTACTTCTCAGGATGCAGAGACTCACCTAAGAAACTGAGCCCTGTGTGGCAGAGAGCGCAGGCTGGTCAGCCATCAAGTGTAGAATTGCATATTTAAGGAGTAAGCATTCCTCGTGAGTCACAAGTAAGATCCTGCTTGTAAATGTGAACTTTTTCTGTAATGGCCTGCAGCTGAGCCTTAGCAGTGGCTATGAAAGTTCAGGTTTGAAAGCCTTCTGTTCAATGCTCCAGGTTGCTGGAAACAATTTGGTCTTTCTTTATTTGCTCCTAATGATGTCTCTGTATCAGTGGCATCTGCTGAGTGGGGTAAAAATCAGCAAGAAGGTGTGCTGAGTGCTGCAATGCACGTCCTGCCCCTTTTGAATGTGTGTGCAATGTTATTGCACAGAAAGAAGGGAAGGGATGTAATGGGCTGTGAGAATAGCCTTGGGAGACAGGAGGAAGAGCTGCAACCTACATAATGGTCAGACAAGAGACATCTCAGCCCACAGAAGGAATGGAGGCATGGAAAGCACCCAAGGATGGACCCTCCCTAATTCCCTGGAAAGTACAGACAAGGGGGGGGGGGAGATGTGCTTTCAGACTTGTGTTTCTGTTACTGTAACCTTACAATAAAAGTAGTGTTAGTACTCATGGTTTTGGTTTCTTGTCTGGACTACCACGAAGGGCTGACAAGATGCTTGTATTGCCATGCTTCACCCACCATCTTGCCAATTTTGACATAAAGCCCCTGTGGATGCCATGGTCCACGAGGACATTGCCCCAGCCGATGAGTGGGACAGCATTAAGGGTTCCTTAGCAGCACAGTGTTACAGTAGTGCTCCCCCAATTTATTCTGACACTGTTGGAGAGCAGCCTCAAGTTGTATAGAATTTGTTAAACTTTTTTCATTTATTACCTTTAAGAGAAATCAAATAATAGAGTGACTTGAAGTAGACAAATAGAGGCAGGATAGGGATTAGCAAAGGGGAGACTTAATTTCATGCTGGTAGAGCCTTTTGCTGACTCAAGGATGGGGGGATTAACACTTTAGCTCAGTAGTGGAGATAGTTCCAGTGTCTCACTACCCTCTTGAGAGTTTGCTGTGCTTCTGACTTACCCTGTTTGCTAAAACGTGGCTCTTGATCCTGAATTTTGCTTTAGGAGTCTGATTTGGCTCAGTGCTTGCACCTCATGTTCCTGTTTTTTGACCCTTTTGTGAGCTGCAAGCTTAGTGTATGCCCAGCTTCTTAATTGAAGCTTACATGTTCAGCAACCTAACTATGACACTGACAAGAGAGCCAAAAAGGTTGGGTTGTAAAAGACAGTAGCTGCAGGGAAAGGCAAAAATATCTTATATCTACTCTGCAAATAACTTACTATAATTAAGAAGCCAGGCTCAGGAAAATTCTTTTACAAGCCCTGGTGCCTGTAAGTTGTTCAGATTTTCTGACTGCTGAAAAATAAGAAGTCTCTCTTATGCCAAATCAAGCCAATACTGTGGAGCTGCAAGGCTCAGACAAGCCATTTCTATCACTTGCAAATTGTTTTGATGGTAGAGAGATCTGTTGCCAGATTCCTGTGCCACTGGCACCTTCCCGTTTGACAGTCCTTAAGCATTGCACGTATCAGGCATAACAGTGGCTCCCAATCAGCTGAGCTCTACTTTAAGCAAAATTCCTTTTGGCCTGGTCTACCTCACTGCAGAGGAACCTGACCTGCATCACCTGAGTGTAGACCTGTTTCTTGACATGCAGAAAGAGCAGGTTCAAGGCACAGCCATTAGGCACAGCAGAGAGCAGGACTAGGCTGCACAACTACATGACCTCCTCGTTCATTCTTTGAATGAATAAGACAGGGAAGAACCTTTCCCCAGCACTGGAATATTGCTCCAAATCCAAATGTTTATCACCGGGTAGCAATTGAGCAATATGAGATAATTGAATCATGGAAAAAAACGTTAGGTCAAAACTGCTGTGGTGACATGTCCTGAGCACTTTCAACTGTCATAGCCAGTTTTGGGGGGAAAGGGGGAAGCAGATAGATGTGCAGTGTAGGAAAGTGTAGGCATGAAGAGAGGGAAGGAAGGAGTGAAGGCCAACACAGTTGGAGGGAAAGAGAAAAAATATGTGACTTCTGAGGGCGGCTGCCTTATGAATATCCTCAGTTTCCAGGGCGTTGTAATATAGTTGAGATTCCCTGCGCACAACCCCTATTTTGATGTTGCTCTTCAAGACCATTACACGAATGAAAGCAAAAGACACGATGTGCCTGTGAACAGAAGGGAATAGATGTCTTATTCCAGCGAAGAGGAGCATTCCATTTATCAGATGCTTTTTTGCCTTCCAGAGACACTTATTTTTCCTCTTAAAGGTTTTGTGAAGCCCACTGTCTCTTGAGCATTCAGTTGTTAAAATAAGAACATATGTAAGATGCCTAAATGGCAAACGAAGAAACAACCTTTAAAAGAAAAAAAAAACAGGGTTAGCACTCTTGTGATTGAAAACGAATTTCTGAAGAGACAATGGAGTTCTTTTTGTTGGAAACATCATCCCTATCCACCAAACTGTTTCCTTCCAGAATAGAGATGGATCACCTGTCTCCTACTTACCACCTTCATTCTGCTGCCATGAGGTACCAGCGTTCCGTGACTGCCATGCTGGCCACATGACCGCGGAGGTGTCTTCGGACAACGCCGGCTCTTCGGCCATGAAACGGAGATGAGCACCGCCCCCTAGTGTCGGACACGACTAAATGGGAACTTTTACCTTTATGTACATAAAAGTGTTAAAACATGAATAACCAAAGGCCATTCCCATTGGGACTGTCTATGCTAGTTATTCACAATATTGTGTCCAATGGCTCGGGAAATTTCTGTGCCTTTTGATATAGGGGAGGGGGTTGGTTGGTTGTTGTTGTTCCTTTGAGGAAGTCATGACTCCTTGTAACTGCCTGGACCAATCCCTGCCTGGACCAATCCCTTTCCTGACAAGATTTTGGAAGTGGTTTGCCATTGCCTCCTTCCTAGAGCTGAGAGAGAGTGAGTGGCCCAAGGTCACCCAGCTGGCTTCATGCCTAAGGTGGGACTTAAAACCCTTGGTCTTCTGGCTTCTAGCCTGATGCCTTAGCCACTATACCAAACTGGCTCTCCCTAATATAGTAATTTGTTGTTTATTCATTTAGTCGCTTCCGGCTCTTCGTGACTTCATGGACCAGCCCACGCCAGAGCTTCCTGTTGGTTGTCAACACCCCCAGCTCCCCCAGGGACGAGTCTGTCACCTCTAGAATATCATCTATCCATCTTGCCCTTGGTTGGCCGCTCTTCCTTTTGCCTTCCACTAGATAATGTAAGTTCTTGCCTGTTGATCCTCTCTCTCTCTCTCTCTCGCTCTCTCTTTCCTGGTTTTGCCTGTCTTTGGTTCCTTTTTTGCCAGTTAACTATTTCTGATGTTTGCTAATGTTTAATAAATAAACATCAAGCTATATTTTTTGCTAGCTGAACTAAGTGATGTGCATGCTTGCTCTGACCTGATATAGGGATTGACTGAGGAATGTGCTGGGTAAAGACTAAACTGGAAACTGCCTAAAGTAATTTTCCAACACCTTTAAAGGTTTTGATCTTACACTGGCAATACAAAGCAACAGCAAACAAAGCTTTCATTGATAAAAGGTATTGTGACTTCTCTCTTGAGTTGGTGACTTCCCTTTTTTTGTTATCTACACATTATTTTTTCTGACTCTTCAGCAATGTACTATTTTGTCACGTCTCTCCTCGATGCGATTAACAGAAAAAGAGTTTCATGCACTGAAGTGAGAAATGTAGTCTGAAACAATTATGTGAAACCCAATTGTACTTGTTGTTGTTCCCATTTCATATAATCACTTCACAAATCTATTTTTCTGAATGGATGCTTTATACAAAATGAAAATGAAGGCTGGTGAATCAATATGTTGCATACATTGATAGTAAACCTGAGGTGGTCTTGGTGCCTTTCATACTGACTCACTGTTAATGACTGGATCATACAGAAGAAGGCAACAATTTAGAGCATCAGGTGATACCTGCAGTTATTACATGACCAACTTACGCTACATGAATGCCAGATTTAGCTCAAGGATTCCTTTGAAAATCAGCAACAACTATCACAATCAATACTTTTGTTGTTGTTGTTGTTCACAGGCCTGGGCCAGTTCCCCCAAAGGAGCACTTCCACTGTGTGTGTGTGTGTGTGTGTGTGTTTTGTTTAAAATGAACTAGCAAGGTAATTTGGAGGCTAAAAATGGACATAGGCCGCATCTATTAGGATCTAGACTGGGACCACCAGCTCATGTCAGATAGGCCACTGAAAAGCAATCAGATGGGAATGATTTTCAATCTCTGCTGATGGGAGGGTGGATTTAAACCAGTGACCTAGAGGTGAAATGCTCCATATCCTATTACTAATCTTTGAAATTATTCTTTTTCCCACAGCTGAGCCATGAATGACATTAAAGAAGAAGAAGAAAAAAGAAAGAGGAAGAAGTCAATGTGAGAAGAATTGCAATGCTATATAGAGTCAATAATTCATAACAAAAAGCCCTACCTAGTATGCAAATATTGATATAGGGAAACATTGTTGGGACACAATAGTTGATTCTACTGACAAATATGGAAGAAATAAGAAGCAAAAATGAACCCTGCTAGGAAGATTCTCTATTTATATTTCACAGTATTTAGAGCTCTTAAGTACATATAAACGCTGGGTTAAGGAGGGATGTCTGTTGGGCGCCTGAAGACCTCCCCTCAGCCCTCTTATGGGGTGGGGATGTCTGGGGGCATCCCAGCCCCCATGGTCAATGCATCAGGTGCTAGAGGAGCCAAATGGAGTTCCCTGGAGCTCCCTGGAGCGGCAGAGCAGCAGAGCAGCGGAGGTGCAGCATGGCAGGTGGCGGGTGGCTGTGGTGAGCTCAGGAGGTATGGTGCAGCAGCCAGGCACCACAAAGAGCCTTGGGGTGGCCTGGCAAACCCAGACTGAGCCCTCCAGAGGGGCGGAGGTGAAGCACAGCAGCTGGGTGGTGCGGCGAATCCTTGGGGTAGCCCAGCGGGCCCAGCGGGCCCAGATGGAGCCCCTTGGAGTAGTGAAGTACGGTGTGGCAGCCAGGCAGCACGGCGAACAGCTGGGGCAGCCCAGCAGGCCCAAATAGATCCCCCCAGAGTAGCGGAGGCACAGCATGGCAGTTGAGCAGCATGACGAAGTAGGCCCAGTGGACCTAGTGGGTTGACTGTAAGCCTCCTGCAAGTCCCCAGCCCAGCAGCTGAGTACTGTGCCGAACCGGGTGGGCTGGCAAACTCCCTGGATCGAAGGGCTAAGTGAGCCAGTGAGCTCGCCAGAGTAAGGACCAAGCACCATGGTGGATGGGAGCGACCTGGCATGGGGTGGCCTACAAGCCCGTTGGAACATCAGAGGCTGTAGCGGAGCCTCCCATAGCAGCAGGAGCTCGGCTTACAACAGAGAGCCACGGTGAGGTGAGTCGGTGAATGAGCCCTGAAAGTGAAGATCTGAGTTGGCCAGTGAGCCCCCTGGAGCGAGGGGCCAAGTGCCCTGCCAAGGTCCCTCCAGTGTGATAAGTGGGTACTCCCTCCCTGGTGTGAGAGATGGGGAGGGAGCCTGAGAGTGGATGAGGTGTGTGTGTGGGGATCCTCCCTCCCTGAGTGAGAATCAGGGGGGAGGAGAAGCAAGTGGGGTGCCTCCTGCTAGCTAGTGAGAGGCTGTACTGTACCAGCCTCCCTGCTGCATAGCAACCTCCCTGCCTGAGCTGCTGGAGGCCATCTCGGGGTTGGCAGTGGAGTTCCCCAGACTTACGGTTCTGGGGGACTTCAACCTGCCATCCCTGGGGCATGCCTCAGAGGTGGCTTGGCAGTTCATGGCCACCATGGCGGCCATGGGCCTGTCCCAGATTATTCAGGACCTGACTCGAGACAGTGGCCTCACACTGGACTTGGTTTTCTTGTCAGAGCAGTGGCAATGTGATCTGAAGGAAGAGTTACAGCTGTCCCCTCTGTCATGGTCAGATCATGCCCTGGTGACCTGGAGATTCTCCTATGCTGCCCCCCTCCAAAGAGAGGCAGGACCCATTCGATTGGTCCGCCCTGGCAACTGATGGACCCAATGATGTTTCAGAGGGAGCTGGGAGTTATACCTGAGGATTTGCTGCATAGTCCAGCAGAGGCCCTGGCTGCTGCCTGGAATAGGGAGGCAGCAGGAGCCTTGGACAGGATTGTGCCTATGCGACCTCTCTTGTTCCATCGAACCCGACACTCACCATAGTTTATTGAGGAGTTGAGGGTTCTGAAGAGGTTTAAGAAACGTCTAGAGTGCCACTGGAGAAAGACAAGGACTGAACCCAACCAAACACAAGCTAGAGCCTCTGTTAAGGCCTACCTTGTGGTGGTAAGAGCGGTGAAACGTCAATATTTCTCCACTCATTGCATCCGCAGAATGCCGTCTGATGGCCCTGTTTAAGATCACCCAATCCCTTCTGGGGAAGGTGGGTCCAGTAACTCACCTACAGGGCTGTGCAGAGGAGTTTTCTGGGCATCTGGAGGATAAAATTGCTTGGATCCATTCCAAGTTGGATGCCAAGTGTGAAGCATGGCCTGTGGAGATGCCTGGGGAGCTTACTTAGCTGGTTATCTGGGAACAGTTTGACACTGTTGGGCCCGAGGAAGTGGACAGGGTTCTCCAGACTGTAAACGCCACCACTTGTCAATTAGATCCTTGACCCTCCTGGCTGGTGAAGGCAGCTTGGGAGGTGATGTGTGGGTGGGTCCAGGAAATTGTGAATTCATCCTTGGGGGAGGGAGTATTTCCAGCTGCCTTTAAAGAGGTGTTGGTGCACCCCCTCCTCAAGAAACCATCACTGGATCTCACTGTGCTGGAGAATTTTTGTCCAGTCTCCCACCTCCCCTTTTTAGGGAAGGTGGTTGAGAAAGTGGTGGCATTGCAACTCCAGAGGACCCTGGATGAAATGGATTATCTGGACCCTTTTCAGTTGGGTTTCAGGCTCGGGTATGGGATGGAAACAGCTTTGGTCACACTTATGGACGATCTCTGGCAGGAGCAGGATGGTAGCAGTGCATCCATCCTTGCTCTTCTTGACCTCTCACTGGTTTTTGATACCATTGACCATGGTATCCTTTTGGGTCGGCTCAGGGAGTTAGGGGTGGGTGGCATGGTTTTCACTGGTTCACCTCCTTCCTCTAGGGCTGATCCCAACTGGTGTTGATAGGGAGCAAGAGATCCAGCCCATGGCCCCTCCTTTGTGGGGTGCCACAGGGTTCAGAGCTCTCTCTACTCCTTTTTAACATCTACGTGAAACCTCTGGGTAAGATCATCTGTCACCACAGGATAAAGTATCATCAATATGCTGATGATACCCAATTATACATCTGCATCCTGGGTGACATAAGTGATGCTGTGACCACCCTCTCTTGGTGCCTGGAGGCTGTAAGGGTCTGGATGGGGAACAACAGGCTTCAGCTGAACCCTGGAAAGAAGGAGTGGCTGTGGGTTGGGTGTCATGAGTAAGGATGGCGAGCAGGGGGCTCCCATCCAGGCTGTAAAGCGCATGCGTAGCACTGAGGAATTAGGTAGCCATTCAGAGAGACACAGATCAGGCCCGCCTTAGCCTTTGGGGTTTATCTGTCTGGGTTTTTCCCACACTTCTTCAGTTTGTTAGGATTTTCTGTTTATGTAGCAGTAATAAAACACTAGAGACCTATTCCTTGTCTCAGCGTGGTTCCTGGCTGTTAGGACATTGGGGGCTCCTTGGCATCCAGGAACTTAACATCTTTGGTTCTGGATGGAGTTGCACTGATAGATCCGGTACAGAAACTGGAGGTTTTCCTGGACTCATGACTCGAACAGCAGGTGGCAGCCGTGGCCAGGGGAGCCTTTGCCTAACTTTGTGTTGTGCACCAGCTACACCTTTTCCTGGATCAGGAAGCCCTCTGGTCAGTCACTCATGCCCTAGTCATCTCCCGTAAGACTATTGTAACACGCTCTACATGGGGTTACCCTTGAAGAGCATCCGGCAGCCACAGCAAGCAGTTTTAGGAGCCCCAAAGATGGCGCTTATAGCACCCTTGCTGCGCAAGCTGCATTGGGTGCCAGTCTGCTTCCAGGTCCAATTCAAGGTGTTGGTTATCACTTTTAAAGCCCTACATGGCACAGGTCAAGGTTACCTGAGGGACCGCCTCACCCCCGTTACATCGACTGACCCCACCTGGTCAGGCAGAGAGGGAATGTTACAGACCCTGTCCATGAAAGATTGTCAACTGGCAGGGTCCAGGAAGAGGGCCTTCTCTGCTGTGGTCCCCACCCTGTGGAATAAGTTACCCCAGAGGTCAGACAGGCCCCCACTCTCCCAGCCTTCCGAAAGGGAGTCAAGACTTGGCTGTGTCACCTTGCTTGGGGTGGGAAGGGGGATAGTCAATCATGGGGGTGGTTGGCACCTTAATGAGGCCTGGGAAATTTTATTGAGACTGTTGTTTCACCATCTTGATTTTATATTTTATATTTTTATTTTTATAATGAATCTGTTTTTATATTTTAATCCTTTATTATCTCAATTTGATTGTAAACCGCCCAGAGTTGCTTGCTGAGCTGGGTGGTGAAGAAATGTGAAGATTTAAATAAATTTTAAATTTTAAATAAAGTTGCAGAATTAGCAGGATCACGTGGTGCAGGTGAGATTATCCTTTTGAATGATTCTTCTTAGAAAACATTTCCCATCTTTGGAAAAATAACATGTCACTCAAAAGACTGTTAGAACTCTCCATTTTTGTGAGAAGGGAAAGGTAGTGGTGGTAGTGATTTTAATGTGGGGGAAGCATTCAGATGTGTCAGAGTGGACTGAGGGGGTTTAATCCAACCAAAGCTGCAAACCATCCAGTTCTTTGAATGTGGGCATGGAAAACATAGGTTGGAATAGTACATATGAGACTAATATTCAAGTTTTCATACATGTCTAATGATGTATTGCTGTATGTGGCTTATGGAACAGACGTATAACATGCAGTCCCTTTACCTTTCTTGTTAAACAAGACAGAAATAAAGTTTTGCATACATTAATCTTACTTCAGTGTACCTATTCTCACTGATACAGCAAACTATACAGAACACTGGATGTTTATTCCATAAAGGGTTATGATGTGGGCAATAGTTCTTGCTCCCTTGCCAATGTGGTGTAGTGGCAAAGGAGTTGAAGTGACACCAGGGAGACCCAAGTTCTGGTTCCTCCTCAGCTATGGAAGTTCCCTGGATGACTTTGGGCCAGTCACTCTCTCTCAGCCCAACCTACCTCACAGGGCTGCTTGTGGGAGGTGGGAGTGCTATGTACAGTATGCCACCTTGAGCTCCCGAACAAAAGGAGGATATAACTCTAAATAAATAAATGATGGATGTTTATAACAATCTAGGTTTTCTGTAACTCTGTATAAAATTTCTTTATATATTTGCACAGTAGTCAAAGAGAACAATAAAACAACTTTATTTCATTTATTTTATTTAAAACAAAGCAACCTGAAGGAAATTTATCAGACTGAGTGGGATTTACTGTCAAGAAATCAGGAATGGAATCAAACTGTAAAGATGCTACTGGAATGAGTGCTGTGACAGGAACTCACTATTCATCATTCGAATTGTTTTAAGGAGCAGCATGCATAGTAGAGCTGATTTTGAGCAGCTAAGAGTACTGTAACGGGGCCCTTCAACAGGCACGTGTATTGAATTCTGGGAATGATGAAGCCAACACATTTGGAGGGCACCAGCTGCACTAAACAAACTAGCATAACTAGACTCAGTTTACCTTAGATTTTACCCCTTCTGCAAAAAAGTCATCTTTCTTTCCTCCTGAAAAAACTGTTTTCATTGTTTTTGATTAAACTATGTTTTATTTCTACCAAGAGAAACATACCAATGGTTAGGACTTTCCAGCATTGTTGGGCTGACAGATCGGTTGCTTTTCTCCCACTATGGATGTATTAAATCCATTGGGTAACCCTACAGCAGCAGTGTGATTAAAGCATATGTTCCGCATTCTGCATGGGCCACGTTAATTTTTGTGCTTGCAGCTTCTGAAACTTTGTTCTCCATAACCGAGGTGTGGGATATAGGAAGAGGACCTGACGCACAACTATTGACAGCCAATGCACTATATCTGAGGTAATCCACATCTTGAACTGGAGGCTTTTGTATCCCAAGTTTAGGGTGACCACTATTGAAATTGCTGTTTTTTAAAATCAGTTTCTAAGATGTGCACTTATATTTCCATATAGAAGGCAAATTCTCAAAAATTGGAGCAGTGTAAAAGACAATATAATACATTTATTAAACTTGTATGCCACTCAACTCTCAATGACTCTGGGGGCTCACAACAAACAAACAAAGAAATTACAATAAAATCAATAAAACATAAAATAAAGATAAAATATGGCAAGCACGAGAGGCCAGATGGAGATCAGATCTCAAGCAGGGAGCAAATGACAAAAGGAGTGTTTTACCATTGCACTGCAAACTCCACCCCTTTTAAACTTGTGTCATAATATCTTATGCATGCATGAAAGATGGAGCTTGTGGTGCAACACTGCTTTTGTCATTTTGTTGAAAGTGTTGGATCCTGTGCATGCCTCTCTGGGAAAGCCACATTCTGGTCCAAACTCAGTCATGGAAACTTCCTGGGTAACTTTGGACCAATTACTTTCTCTCAGCCCAGCCTACTTCACAAGATGGTTGTTGTGGAGAAATAGAGGAGGAAAGAGCCCTATGTTGCCTTGAACTCCTGTTCAAAAGGCAGAATAAAACTCTAATAAATCAGCAAAAATGTCTTCAGAGCAGCCATCTATGCCACTGGGAGAATCTGAGGCCAGGCCAACAGACTGTTCTCACTTTCCACTACTCATAACTTCTTCATGTGAAGGATATTTATGTCCATATTGTTCATAATTATGAATAGTATACATATTAAAATGATAAGACAATTTATTGTAAAAGAGTCTAACACAAGACTTCAAGAGCCCTAAAAATGATGTACTGTATACAATCAAAATGGGGGAAGGAGATTTTCGAAAAAGCAACACAACAGTCTCTAAACACCTCCTGAAGGAGAACTTCTGCAGTAAAACAAATAGGAAGATGATGTGTTTGGGAGTTGTGTTTTTTTTCCCCATGGTAACTTCCTTGACAATATTTTAATCAGTGATGTGTCACATTTGAGAAGGTGGTACTTCATAGTCCCCTGCCAGTTCACAAGCAAAGAGATAATGCTGTCTCCCGGAATACAGGGGCTCAGCTTAACCAGCTTTTGTGGGATAGCTGAATCCCTAGGTACAAGTCTACAGCAGCCCAATACAATGAGGTGATCTGCAGTACGGTAATTGTAACTGTGACTTGACTCATTAATTTTTGGTAACAGTTTCTTTGCAGCTCATTAGGCAGTTATTGAACAGCAGATGTCAATCTGGAGAGGTTTTCTCTCAGGATGAGGAAAGAATTGTGTATTTGGGTGTACCTTAGGTTCCAAATGACGCATGGTCTATAAACATGCTAGGCTTGGTGAGTCAATAAGCTTTCAGCTCAGTGAATCAGAGGCACTGTTTTTATAGTGTGCTCCAATGAGTGCCTCCCTTGCTATGTACCAATTCTCACAGAGCAGGGAGGGAGAGAAGAGACAGAAGGCTGAAAGACCATTAACCAAGCCAAGCAGTGGTGCAAAAATCCCCAGATTTCATCTGTGGGTGTGGATTACCTCAGATATAGTGCATTGGCTGTCAATAGTTGTGCGTCAGGTCCTCTTCCTATATCCCACACCTTGGTTATGGAGAACAAAGTTTCAGAAGCTGCAAGCACAAAAATTAACGTGGCCCATGCAGAATGCGGAACATATGCTTTAATCACACTGCTGCTGTAGAGTTACCCAATGGATTTAATACATCCATAGTGTCATGTTCACCGTTCCGATGTTTCTGCATCGTAACAGTTCGCTTGCCATGGTGCTGATACGTGTTCTGGCTGGGAGGGTGCTGCTGCGAGCCTTGTACTAAAAACGTGTTGATCTGTGCCAGAAGGAATGTGTTTAGACTATCTCTGAAATGTCAAGGTCTCTTTGCCCGTTGAGCAGCAGAGCTCGTTGGGAGCACCTGGGAATGTGGGGTGAACTGTATGTGAGGGAGGGGCTGGGCTGCTGTTTGCAAAGATGCTATTTAGTTTGAGTTTAGGCGCGCTTTTCTCATTCTCAGCTTTTTACCTGTTTGCACCCTTTTCTAAATAAACTCAGAACCTGAATTGTCATTTTGAGTCTGAGCATTTTATTGGAATTAAGGCAACCATCACACATAGTGGGAGAAAAGCAACCGATCTGTCAGCCCAACAATGCTGGAAAGTCCTAACCATTGATATGTTTCTTTTGGTAGAAATAAAACATAGTTTAATCAAAGCAATGAAAAAAATGTTATGCAAGGTTACATGTACTGTATGAACAAGATGGCAGTGTAAGCAGAACCCTCCCCTAGCAGAACTGAGAGTAGTCAAAAGTTTGAGTGGCTGCTTGCCTTTTCTAATGGCCTGAACTAGAAGGAGGAAGGCACAGCAAAATAAAATTCATCTGAAACAATTATTTTGCATTGTCATGAGTTGTACCATCTGCTCACTTGGGACAGAGATCAATGCCAGGGTCAATGAACTGCTCATTTCTACCAGTCCAGATCACATAGCTAAGGGTTTTCCTGAACAAGATATAAAATGTGTACTACACAGCAGCCACACCAGTTTCAAAGATAAACATGTGGGAGGTCTGATCATGATTCCTCCATTTCTTTTAAGCACACAAAGCCCCCCAAACTTACAATAGAGTAATTAAAATTAAAATAATTAAAAATAAATCTATGCACACAGGTGGATAGAGGAGTGAGCTTTTTAAGAGTGAAATTTTAAACTAGTGGCCAACTCTGGCTGGGCTCAGCATCCTAGCAAAGTTAGGATTGATAAATATGCGGATGAGAGGTCATCAGAGAATTATAGGGCTAGATTGAAACTCAGAAAGATGGTAATGGCAAATCACTTGCATCTTTTGCCAAGAAACATGTGTGGATATATGTCCAAATAATCACCAGGAGCTGAGATCTACAGGGTGTTTCCTCCTTTAAAAAAAGAAAGGGAAGGGGGATAGATTAGGTCTCCCCAGGTCTTCCTGGTATGCAGTGTTTCTATGGGTGTCTGTGGGTCTGTAGTGTTTGGCCCTGAGATCCTGACTCAGATAAGAGCTGTGAGGTTGAGACAGAGTCCAAGATGGAGACCCATCTTTCTTCTATCCAAATCCAATTGGAGTTGATCACTGAGATTATGGAGAGAAGGGAATAGATGGTAAAAATGCTATTGCTATAGCAACAAAGCTTCAGAGCAAAGCTGGAAAACTAATAGCAAGAGGAAATGAATTAAGGTCAGGCACAATGTCTGAAACATCCATTTCATCTTACCAATATCAAAAGCACAGATCTTTTTCAGGTCACAAAAACTTCTTGCTCTTAGAGTGAGTGTGGGATAGATTTTAACTGTGCCAACAATATTATTCAGCTTTTGCTTCCAGGTATCATGGTATGAAAATAGAGCCATGCTCTGGGAAGCTGGGTTGCCATATGTACTCCTGCTGCTACTTTTTAAATTTATGTGTAGAATTCATAACTCATTTTTCATTCATAAAGCAATCCCAACCTAAGGATACAAACAAGCTCAAGCAAAATACCCCGCTTGACGCAGGAATCCACTTCTACAGCATCTCCATTGTTTGTTCTTTCTTTCTCCAAAACAAATCTTCTCAAAGGCAAGAATATATTCTTCTACCATGGTATTCTGTTGTGGAAGGAAACTCAGGCCAAGTCAAACATGGAAGGCAATGTTTTAGTGTTTTTTTTTAAAAAAAAACTTGGTTTAGAGATCAAGTATTTGCCTTTGAAACAGCATAGAATAGCTAAAATGTCTGTGGTTTTCAGTGTTTTCTTCAGGCTAAAGGCTGCTACATTTTTCTCAAGGGTGTACTGAACTCCGTAAAAGTGTATTATTTCAACTGTTTATACTCCCAACGTAGATAAAAATCCAATTCTTTGAGAGAGTGTTTCTCTAACTTGAAGGGATTTGGAGATGTAATACTTAGCAGTGACTTCAGTATTGTCCCAGGTAATACTAAAGAATTGGATAACACTGGGCATGGCATTGAATGTTGCGGACAGCAATTCCAAGGATTTATTAGTTCATTTGCTCATTCATTCAATTTATACCTGTCATCTGTAAAAACATTCCAACATAGATAATAACAATATAAAACAATCAGTGTTAAATTTAGTAGCAGAGAGAAACAGAAACTGTAGATCTCAGCAGTCAGAATGGATCTGCCCATGTTGTCCCCAAATAATAGAATTTGTTACTTATGTGCTACCGTGTTGTACTTACAATAGAAATTGACATTTAGAGTTATTGTGCTCTTAATTAAGATTCCCCTTTTAGGACAGGGTATCTGTAGCAAGTCAAGTTTGTGTTGTGAAATTGTAACACACATTTTGTTACCTCCCCCCCGACACCCATGTTTTAAGACAGGGGTCAGCAAACTTCTTCTGTAAAGGGCCAGATCCTGTTTCTCTTCTGTCTCTGTGGATGTGGCTGACAGGTTGGCAGACCAAGAAGTGTGGCGCTGCTGTCACCTAGGATGCCTCATGGCCCCACCTTAGCTCTAGCCTGGTGTTCTGCTGTCTGTCCACCCATCCATTCTTGGCTGACAGGCCATACAAAAACAGGTGGTAGGCTGGATTTGGCCCACAGGCCATAGTTTGCCAACCCCTGTTTTAGGAGACTGTTGTCTAGAAAGAATGGGCATAGTAGTGAAATTTTCAGCCAAAGTTTATAAAGTAGATGTACAGATATGAACACTTTGTGCTATCTCTGGTTGATGAATAATATCACTCAAGTTCTGTTCAGTACTGTTTTTATTTTCTTTCTACATTCTCTGTCTCTTTGTGCTGGTCAGTGATCTGAAAAACAAGTCTCTCTGACTAACCTCATCTATTTGAGAATGAAGACTGAACCACTAAATGTTCATAAATGTTCAACAGAAAATTTGGACCTTCACCAGACCCCAAAATGTCTGAGAAAGAATACAAAATACTCACACTGAGAAGGCTGGCCTTGAGTCACCATCCAATATATTTCAGCTAATGGAGGAGAGAGACAAAAAATATTCATTTTCCAAATATAAGACGACAGGTGGGCTGTTTGACGAACAACTATTCCTTGAGAGATGAGGTCCCAAACCCAACCAGAACTTTATAAATACTGTGAATGTTGCCTGGAAATAAAACTTCATGCAGCTCTTTCAGCTTCCTTATCTAAAGGAAGTTATGAGGTTTATCTTGGATATTTTTAGTAGGATTCCTTTGTCTTAACTAGGCCAAAATCCTAAATTCCCCTCCTGGAAGAACTACATTTTTCAGGTCAGATGAATGCAGCATGACTCCTTTGCAAGATTAGACAGGCAGAAAAAACAACAAAATCAAGGGTCTTTTATGGCCCTAGTCTGCCATCATAAATAGTTGTCTGGCAGCCTGCAAGTACTTGAATACATCAGGCTTGTCTTGGACACTTTCCTTTCAGTGATAAAACTGGGCAGATCTTTTTCAATCCTGAAAGTTTCATTTATTCCCATCCTTGTACCTTAAGTCACCAGCTATTCTGAGAAGGAATTGAAATAAAAATGTGAGAGCCTACACATGATCTGTTTGGGAAAATCCATCCCCAGATCCCCCAGTGACAAATATCTGAGCTATTTCTTTTGCTTCACTTATTCTCTCCCCAAGGAATGGCCTGTTAACACAAACAAACAAGGCATGTCAATAATATCCAGCCAGATAGACAGGGATCTATTGAGCCAATTCAGAGGTAGGTAGATAGCAGCTGCTGAAGTATTACAGCTGTTACCTTTGTGCAGTGAGTCATTAGCTCTCCGTTATTTACACAGTCATATAAAGATTTGGCCAAGCACCAACCAATATGTCAAGTTTGTGGAAGTGGTGCTTTTATATATGTGGATGATTAGTTCATAGGCACAGGGCCTGAAAATATTTGACCCAAAGCAAATGTATTTTAACCCCCCAAACAACAACTTTACTTTATCTCATTTGAATCAAGGACCAATCCACTCCACATAACTAAATTAGATGAAATGACATATAACTGTTCTACATTTATTTTTAATGTAAGTTTATTGTTAAATTGAAACTAAGTGCCTAAGTATAGTGAATCACAAACTCAAAGTCCTTATTTGCAGTTTATGCAACCTGCTAGATAACTGTTGAATATACCTATAAATGTGCATTTAAAAATATTTGCAATTTAGGGCACCCTTGGCTTTTGGAAAAATATTTTTAGATTACTACAGTACCTTCTAGACCAATCTGGAGAAGCCTCCATTCTTCCCTGAAAGAAAAGAAGGTCCTTCTTTAATCCATCTTTGCAAGCAGATTTTTGAGGCACAGGAGGCTGGAGGAAGAATTGCTGAAAATCAGTTCTTCCTCATCACTTCTCCAACAGGTATCCCATGAGATCCATGCCACTGGACATGTACTGAATGAATACAATGAATAAAGAGCTTTTGTGGTTGAAGTTTTCTGCTTCGTCTTACAGTGCCTAGTCTATCTTTCTCAACTGTCTGCAAACTTACAAATTGGCAGAGTCATCCTGATAACTGTTTTGATAGCCATATTGTCTGTTTATTCTCTGCTGCATCATCCCAAGTTGAATTAACCACCTGAAATATAAAAGGTTAATTTACTCTTTATACCTGAGCAGAAAGGTGAGGTGTAAACAAAATAAATATCGGGAAATTGAGAAATAATAGGAAGGAAGTGATTTAAACCACTTATGGGGGATGAGGGGAGTAAGCAAGAAAGTGGTTTGGGACTAAAACCGTGGATTGTTTTTGGCCTTTGAGAAATGGAATATTCATGTACTGGGGAAAGAGTAAGGAGGTAGGTTTCATGTACGGGTTCTTTGTGCCCAACCTAATTCTGCATACATCTTGGTCAACTGTATTTTTGATGTGCAAGGCAGGAACTGTGTGTACATGAGTAAGATGCCTTCTGTTGTGCTGTACCTCAGATTCTTTTGCTTTGTGTGCATCAGCCCCTGGTAATGAACGCACATGTGTTTGCCCGCCCAACACTGGTCAGTGCTCAGACAAGATGATTGAGAATTGACCCTAGGAAACAGAAGCAGTTAGTGGAAATATTACAGAGTATGGTGGCTGAGGGGATGAAAGATTTTATGGTGGAATAGATGAGCCGCTTTAATGAAGCGCAGAAAGGTGCTGTGTTTGCTTGAGATCCGAAGGACTTTTTCTGAATCATTTTCAAAGCATGCATAGATCTACAAATCAGCAACTAACAGTTTTAATTAAACCAAAACCAAGTTATTTATCTCTCATTCTAGCTTTTTCTTGTCCATTTGTATTATAAACTTGTAAAAAAAATCAGTAGATGTTTGTTCCTAAAACCTTCCAAAATATAAAACTATGCTGACTTATTTATTATTATTCTCTTTTAGTTTATAATTTGTTTGCTAGGAAACCATTGTCTCCAGCTAAGATGTCCATGTTTCTCTATGCATTTCCAGTGTTCCAGTGTTTTAACTTTCAATATCCTTTTTAACTGTCCAAGAACAAATAAAATTAATTTGCTTCCCAAATTCTCATTCTAAAACCGATTATAACAATTACCTGCCCAGTCAGTCTGTGTCATTGAGTACAAGCAAGTCTGGCATAAAAATCAATTTTATTATCCTTAATTTTATTTTAGACACCTAATTTGTTTTTGCATTTGATACCTTTAGGCAAAAACATAAAAGACTGCTGATCTCTTGGGTTTTTTTCCCCCTGCAGGGAATGTAATTGGACACTATCTGATCCATAGCACTGCTATTCCAAATAATACCGAAAAGCAAATGAAGATGCTAGACTTCCCTCCCACCCCTCAAAAAAAACCCAAGAAGGAAAAAGAGGGAGCTATTTAATGTACTTGTGGTTAACTCTTGACTATAATCAGAAATAATTACATGAAGATAAGAATGTGAAGGAAAGATTAACAAATAGTCAGCTTTATCCAGAATGCAGTTACACGGATGCTCTTAGGTTTGTGTAATTGCTAATTGCACTGATTTCAATGTGTTTGTCAAGGCACTCCCCCCACTTACTGCTTAACACTACAGCAGCAGGGTTTCAATGTAACCTACACACTATCAAACCTGGATACAAACATATCTAGAATTTGTTGGCCTTTAAAAGTTTGAGGATGCGGGCATAGCTTCACTGCACATTTAAACTGCTCTTGTCTTGCGCTCATGGTAGTGTTAAATCTAAGCTGGTTTAAGAAAAACCAGTCCAGATTGCGACAGTCTGGCAAAATCTTGGAAAGGGTTCAGTCTGCACTGCAGGTTACCATGTCCTCTCATTCCGTGCTGCTGTGCTCTCTCCTGTTCCAGAAAAGCAATCACCTTCCTTCCTATATCTTCCTGGGCATATATACTTCCCGGATGCACACGCATACACATCCATATATATGTGTACATATAAACACATTTAAAGTATAGATAAATGGAAAGTTAAATCAATCTGTAGGAAATTTAAGCATTAAAACGTACAACTGTAAGATAAAAATTCCTTTCTTGGATTCCCAAAGTGTTCCTTTTTGTTACGTTATGTCAATGGCACAACAGTTGGAACGCTTGGTTCATGCATTCCATTTTTCAAACCAAGTAGATTTTTTTTCATTATTACTATTTTTATTTCCCTGATCTCCCTGTTTCCCCTTGCCCTTAAAAAAAAGTGTCCAGAAGTGCACTGTTTCATCATACCTACAGCACCTTAATTTTCTAGTCACCTGAAGTACAGTAAATGGTCGCTGACCTGTTATGATGGGGCATCCAGGCTGGGTGGATAAGACATTTGTTACCTATGGTTTCTAAGTTCCCATGGATACCTGTGGGGGAGCAAGGGGGAATTTTTTGCCCCAACATAGTTCAAGATTCCAAAATCATTTGGAAGTGCACCAGGCAAAAGCCACAGCAGGTGTCAGGCATTTACTGAATGAAGACTCACAGATACTTCCATCTGGAAGTATCTTACATTCAGATGGTGTCAAAGAGCCCTCTTGTGTAAAGATCCATCAAACCAAACAGCTGAGCATCACTACAAGCGGTCTTGCATACTTGTATCAGCATTTATTTCCTTTCCAGGCTATTTCAAGTTTTCTGCCTCCTTAGGGTTCATTTAAAAACAACAACAAATGTTTTTCAAGATTATTATTATATAATAACTTACTGCAATTTCAGTCAATAAGGTTCTTTCTTTGTTTCAGCGGCATTCTTGGCCTGCATTTTAATATAACAACAATGTGACTCCAAAACAAATTAGCCAGTGGCATAGAGAAAGTCTGAACTTTTGGTGGATTGTGTGAGGCAGTTATACTTAATTGAGCAGATATAATAATCTGCATTGGCAACCCCATTCAACTCAAATGGTGACACATCAGTAAAAAAAATAAAATAACAAAAGCTAAGCTAAGCTCAGTCATGGCAGTTCTATTTATTATTACAGAGAGTTGTTAGCTTGGGCTCTAGCCAGAAGGCACAGTTCTATTCTATCAAATTCTTCATGGTTATTGAAATACTTAAAACCTAAACTTTAGATGTCTTGTTTGATGAAAAAAATTGAATGAATCAAAATGAATGCAATTCTTTAGGGCATAGATGCTGGGTGCAAACATGAAATGTCCTCATGAAATGTCCTCTCTGTGTGTTTTTCAGCTTTCTTTCTATTTCTTATGCTTGGCAAATAGATCAATACAACCTATATTTAGCTGAAGAAAAATGTGCTTTTCAGTCATTTATTTGGTTCAGAGTGGTATGGGCATCTCTCTTTCTCTTCCCTTTCTCTTTTTGTGTTTTGCACTTTTTGTGTTACTTCTCCCAACATGCATCTTAAATCTGCAGCTTTTGTAGCAAGATTGGATTGCTGCCAATGACATACCATCACAATCACAAAGTGCATTCAGAAATTAAGTGACTGAATGCAGATTTCAGCAGCAAGGTGGCTGTGTGCTTTATAAATATGTGCTTTCCAGGTGAAAAGTTACGTAAGAGGAACAACAAATATAAAAATAATGCTGAGCTTTTAACCCAGATACAAACTCTTGGAGCCTTACTTGATATTTCAAGAAACAGGAAGCTGTTACCATTTCCTTTGTCTCCCATTTTATTATTTTAACTGCAGATATGTCAGTTTGCCAGGGACGCGGTGGCGCTGCGGGTTAAACCGCTGAGCTGTCGATCGGAAGGTCGGCGGTTCGAAACCGCGCGGCGGGGTGAGCTCCCGTTGCTCGTCCCAGCTCCTGCACACCAAGCAGTTCGAAAACATGCAAATGTGAGTAGATTAATTGGTACCGCTTCGGCGGGAAGGTAACGGCGTTCCGTGAGTCATGCTGGCCACATGACCCGGAAGTGTCCTATGGACAACGCCGGCTCCAAGGCTTTGAAACGGAGATGAGCACCGCCCCCTAGAGTCGGACACGACTGGACTTTACGTCAAGGGAAACCTTTACCTTTACCTTATGTCAGTTTGCCAGCATGTTGTGCACTATCATCATCATATCTTATATCATTCAGTTAGTTTCAATAGGGGAATCAATTATGATGATATTATGCCACAAAAGAAATAATAAGAAAGCAGACCGAAGAAAAACTATAGGGTTTTTCTTAATATTGAAACTGATCCAAAAATGATTGGTAGGATCCCCAATCAATATATCTGTTCACTCATGCTTCCTTTGTATAGATTTGCAAGTTATCGCCATTTACAGTGATAGTTATGCTCGTGAGTTGAAATGCCACTTTAAGAGCCTAAATATTCACTCTTGAGAACTTAGCAAAAACAGGCAGGAGGAAGGTACCACCCAGATTCACATCCACCCTTTGGGTCACTGCAGCTGAACACATACAGGCCTCATTACATTCACTGCACTTTGGGAATGTATATGTGGGAGATGGTAGCTAGGCCAGCCTTGACCCTACTAAATTATCTTGGTGGGTGGACAAGAACAGCTTGTCACTTGGCAACAGTGTTAGCCCCAGGGGAACTTCTTTCACTCAAATATTTGTATGGAGAGAGAAGAGCCCTGGAATTGGGCAAAGGAACAGAATGACCCCAAATCCTACAATCATCTTTCATTCTACAGAGCCTCCCATATAACTGTATGTGACAAGTTTTGTGAAGCTACCTGTCAAATAAAGAACTGATTCTTGACTGAAGAAATTCTAGGTGGAGAGCCATGTTAGCCTATGGTGGCAAAAAATCAGAAATCTTTCCTGACTAAATATTTTATTAAAAGGCTTAAGCTTTCATGAGCTGCAGCTCACTTTATCAGGTACATAGAGTGGCTAGGCAGATACAGGATTCAACCTGGGTTGAGGTGGAGGGGGAAAGGAGGAAGGAAGGATGGGGAAGATACTATAGGTTTGTTATGCAGTTGCACGGTACATGTGAGATAGATTACAAGTACCTTATTAATTAACAGTTGCAATATGTTAAAACTCATCTTGTTTAAGGAGATCTTCTGGGATGGCCTGAAACTTTTGATGTATATGAACTCAACAATGTCTTGCTTGACGGTGCTGTTAGAGTACTGTTTTTCCAAGGGGGGATATGGCAGACCTTGGTGCGACTGCAGGTTACAAAAGCGTATGCCTTTTAATAAAACGTGTGAGTTGGAAAAGGTCCTCCCAGACTCCTGACTTTTTGCCTGAAGAATGGAATTGAAATAGAAGATAGTGGGCTTTTAGAACCTGGAGCCAGGATCTTCAGCATTGAGAAGCACAGTGTCACAGTAGATGAGGGGCAGATTGTGGCTTTGCAAAGTTAGTGAATTGTACAGACATTCACCTACATCCATGATCTTAGTGATTTCTAATACCTATGTAATCTTGAGTTCTGTGTGATCCCTGAATCATCCTTTCCTTTAGACAATTACAGGAATGATATTTTAGCAGCGTTTTACCTTTTCTCCTCCTCTTCATGCCCAAGGGGCGATTATTTTGCTGTTGGCAATGCAGCTTCTCCAGAGCTAATGAGCGGAGTACTTGCATGTGAAGTGGTGTACAATCTTATGATCCCATTCCTTTCATCTGTCCACTCAGTCATATTCTACACTGAACTGTTGCCCTCTTTATAACTCTGTTTCAAAATCTTCAGGCATAATAATGCATAGATTTGTGTATAATGCATAGATCTGTCACAGTCAGAGCAGCCTTAGGAACAGTGGTTTCATAATTCCTCTCATGGGGATAAAGGTATTTAGAAATATGGATTTAACTGTTCACACACACGCACACCAGTTGCGGATAATATTACATAGTCCCTAGCTGCTTCTTCATTAAATACTCTGTACTTAATTTGCAAAAACACATACTTCCAGAGTTTCACTTACATTTTTGGCATCACCTGAAAGTATTATCACCTCTTGGATCTCTTCCATTCACTCCAAGAGAAATATTTAAGAATGAATATATATATATATATATATATATTTGTGTCCGATTCTTGGAGACTGCCTGGACAAGCCACTGTAGTTTTCTTGGCAAGGTTTTTCAGAAGTTGTTTGCCCTTGCCTCCTTCCTAGGGCTGAGAGAAAGCGACTGGCCTGAGGTCACCCAGCTGGCTTTGTGCCTAAGGTGGGACTAGAACTCATGGTCTCCCTGTTTATAGCCTGGTGCCTTAACCAGTACACCAAAATGGATCTAAAATAGCAAATAATCTATGCTTTGTGTATATTTCTAAATTTTAGAAATTCAGCTCTGGTGATTTCATTAAACTTTCTTCTAGGAAAAAACACAAAACACTCACCCTACAGCTTTACATTTTGGCATTTTTGTTTCATGCACATTCTTTACATTCCTGTAAAAACAATTGCTGCTTTGATTTATTTTGCACTACACAGGAAAGGCAGCCATCTTTATTTTTTTAGCTATTTATTGGGATTTCAGTCTTGTAAAAAATCTAAATGACTAACTGCTAATAGTAGCAATAATAACAGTAATAAATTAGACAAACTTATGTTGTCTATCTATGAGGTAACAAAGCAGAATATATTAATCAAATAATTAAAAGAGATATAAGCAGAGGAATATAAAAGAACAGGGTTAGTTTAAAAATGGACTGAAAAAGATGAAAGGCATTGTAGACAGATCTTCCTTGCTCTCCTCAGACTCAGAGGGGAGGAACAATTGAACCTCTTTTAGGGGTTCCACAGTTGGGGTTCAGTTGTTGAAAAGGTTCAGTCTTAAATCCTCAGACTAAACAGCTATATAGCTGATGGAATATGGAGCAAGGTCTCAGATTCTGAATGCAGTGTACAGGGTAGACCTCTTAAATATATCATAGAGCGATCACTTGTTCATTAGGTCCTGCCATGCAAATCTGTAATGCTCTTTTTTGCCTGTACTTTACTGCATATCCTAGTTTGACATGCTGAATGCTCTTGAATAAAAAATGTTTCATTTGTGCAGTAGGGCTGGAAAAAAATGTATACAATTTGTGGTTACTCTTCTAGACTGTGTAGGTTACGATTATGATTGCTTATTATGCTAATCAACCTATTGTTTCCAACATTTACTTATTTTAAACATTTCCTCTAAAATATCCATACTTTAGACCATAGCCAGATGGAGTAAATCCTGTTAAACCATCATACGGTGGAGATATTAATCCTGAAATATCTCCATGGTATGGAGTGGTGAAAAATAGAGTTAGATTCTTTCTCACCCTTCCCATAATCAAATTAGCATTATATTTAATTATACTTTTTTGATATAATAAGCTCTCTAGATTTACATGAGTTTCAAGGTAATGTTCAAAGCACTCCAGCAACTAGCAGCAAACTATTCATAATTCAGCTGACTGTCATTACTAAGAGATTTAAGATAACAAGGTGCAGGGTTTAGTTTAATTCTATTTATTCTGGTAATTACAGGTGAAAAAAGTGTACTTTTCCTGACATTCCCACTTTAAAGAATGCCTTTCTGAAACTTCAGTAGTGAGATAAAAGATTTCATGATCATAGAATCATAGAATCATAGGGTTAGAAGGGACCTTGGAGGTCTAGTCCAACCCCCTGCTACAGGAGGAATTCTCATACCATACATCAGTGGTATGTTTTTCTACCAAAATGCTCAATCTTATGATAAGTAGAGGCTCAGGGAGGTATTTATGTTTTCAAGACCAAAAGCACCCTCAAGAGAGACACAGTGCATGCACATGTACACATGAACACATGCATATAACACACATATAAAGATATGAACCTGCAATCTGTTCTCACCCCTTTGACACCCACCCCCATGCATTTGAGGAACAATACACACTAAAAGTGGTGAGGTATGTTGTGGGAAAAATGCCCACTTAAATAAGAAACCATATGATGAGGAGGAGGTAGGAAAAGAGATTCTTGCTCTGAAACAGCAGTCACTGATATTAAATGCTATATATTTTGTGTGTCTACAAAATTAATGGAGTTATATAACTTACTAACCCAATATTTTCTGTAAGCATTTTAAAAATATAAATATTAGCATACATGCAACTGATCTCCAAACCTTTATAATTTTAGGGGTGTGTTATGGACCTGACCTAAGACATTATTTACTTCAGTAGTCTCCTGAGAAAGATTGGCAGTCAGAGTAGCAAGAATCTCAGAAAATCCAGTCAGAAGTCATTTGAAAAATATTATCTTGCTAATCTGACAACTCATGAGTGTTTATCTAAGTGGATCATCAGTCTGGTCCATAAGAATTTGTTGCTAAATTTTTGTATACCTTAAAAACAGCTAAGCCCAAAACTTGTATTTTCGGTTTTGCCCAGGCAGAGTAGAAAGAAAGGCCTGGAGTATACCTGACAGGGAATAGGCTTCCATGCACAGATATGGCCACAACTCTGACAGGAACATATTGCAGGTTTTCTGAACAGTCAGATTCTCCTGGCAGAGTTGGAAAAATGTGAATTTATATCTTAGTACAGTGTTTCTCAGCCTCAGCAACTTTAAGCTAAGTGGACTTCAGTTCCCAGAATTCCCCAACCAGCCCTTGATTTATAGATGAAAATATCTCTCCAATGTTTGTACTTAGATATTCCTACTTGGTTCAGTAGGATTCTGGGCACAGAACTGTACTTCATCAACCCAATTCTAAGCAGAACTGTGGCCAGTAAGTTTAGGATTGCAGCTGATCCCTTTTAACTAGTAATGTCTTTAAAACTGTTTCAACCACTTGTGTGCCATATTATCAATATTAAAATAGACATGAAGAAAAAAATATCTCTAAGCATATTTACCATCCACATGCAATTGGTATATCAAGTTATTTCTCCTTATGTCTTGAATTCTCTTGAGTAAAGCAACCAGGATTAAATTTTCTAACTTTTGATTGTCAAGAAATGCTATCCAGGTAAACTTCATATGGAAAATATTTTTTGTCAGACTTACATTACCAAACTACTGCATTTCTCGAAGATTTCCCATTGCAGTCACAAAACTCAGCAGTTTACAGTAATGAAACATTTTTTAAAAAAATCCACAATAATAAATCTTGCATACATACTCAATAGTTCCTTAATTTGAATTTCCAAATGTTCTTGTTTAATAGTTTTTATTTTTTTCCAGAAAGCGTTTGAAGGAAAGGCAGGATATAAACTTATGAACCTATGTCTTAAAGGACTCCATATATCCACCAAATTAAACTGTAACAAAAAGGCTTGTAGCACTTCCCATGTACAAGAATTAAATTTAGCAGGAACAGCATTACGGTCTAATGAAGGTTTTGACAGTTGATTAAAAACTCCTGCCTTAATTATCTGATCCATAGCTAAATTATTAAAATATAAATATATTCAGAACACCAATGTAAAAGATCTGGATGTTCCTTAGAAGGGCCATAGTAATTAATAAATTCGGTATGGTTATTAAAACATTTAATTACTAATTTTAAGAAATATCCTTATTTTTTTTCTTCACTACAAATTTTGATAACCTATAATCAAAGTTTGTGCCTCGTGTGGCGCAGAGAGGTAGGTGGCAGTATTGCAGCTGAAACTCTCCCCACGACCCGAGTTTGATCCCAGCAGAAACTGGATTCTCAGGTAGCTGGCTCAGGTCGACTCAGCGTTCCATCCTTCCGAGGTCAGTAAAGTGAGCACCCAGCTTGCTGGGGAAGGTGACGACTGGGGAAGGCAATGGCAAACCACCCCGCTATAGTCTGCCAAGAAAACATTGTGAAAGCGGCATCCCCCCAAAGGGTCAGACATGACTCGGTGCTTGCACAGGGGACCTTTCACCTTTCATATAATCAAAGTTATAAGTTAGGAAGCTTTTATTCCCACAGATACATATTTGACCAAACTATCTTCTAGATAAAAGATTTTTCTCACATGCAGTTTAGTAAGTTATCTGGCTCCTCTTAGAAGAACATCTAAGGCCTTTTATATTCCAGGAAAACTTTTTTTCCCCATATCAAAGAAAAAGAAAAGAAAACATTTAACTGGGACAGACCTTTTGAAGAACTACAGAAAAGCATGAAAAACCACAAATAAAAAAGAATAAAGAACATTTAAAATGTTGAATTGGATTTATTTTTATATATATAAAAAAGACTTAGATCCCCCTGAAAATTTCCCCCCGACAGGGGAAAATTAGAGAAACAAACTAAACAAACAAACAAAAATGACTATTGTGGGGACTTTTGGAAATAATGTATAGAAACTCCTCAACAAGCGTGAGAAACCTCCTAACACCAACACAGACCATTTTCCTCTTCAAAATATGGGAAAATATATATACATTTTAAAAAAAGGACTTTTCTTCTTTACATCACCAATCTCAGACCATTATATTTTTCTGGTTCAAAACACTTCTTCATCCCTGTAGTGAAGGAGGAGAAAACTTCCCAAGAGGTTCAGATACAAAAGAATAAATCAATTAAATCTCAACCTACCAAACTAGATAGTGGGCAGAGACTAGCAAGAAACTCAAACTCTGAATAATGAATTAGGCATAGGAAGCTTAACCTTTATCTATTTAATAAACAAGCTGTATCTTTCTGAAAATCATTAGGCCTATTCTGACACGGATATTTTACTAGCTAGGCAAGGGAACTGAGAGTAAAGGTGTAGAGAAGATTTTTCTCAGTTATACCAGTGGTCAAACAGACTTTCCCAAGAATTGTAGGAGAGTGCAACAGCAGGGATTGTGGGGGAAGGGTAGGGACTCCTATTTGAGGGAGTCAAACTGTAGATTGTTGTGGAGAAGAGCAATCTGAACCTCAACAGCAAGCCTGAATGAATGAGTGGGAGAATTTATTTTCTCTTGCTTGGACACTGTCTTTAAACCAAGTTTTCATTTCTTTGGATATAATTGTCATTTTCTTGTTTAAGAAGTTTCTTTCAGTCAAATATTGACTTCTTTAAAATCAGAACATTCAATGATTTTATTCTTTTCTTTTACTTTCACGTAGGAGAGAAGTTTTGTTGTTGTTTATTTGTTCAGTTGCTTCTGACTCTTCGTGACTTCATGGACCAGCCCACGCCAGAGCTTCCTATCGGTCATCAACACCCCCAGATCCCCCAGGGATGAGTCCGTCACCTCTAGAATATCATCCATCCACCTTGCCCGTGGTTGGCCCCTCTTGCTTTTGCCCTCCACTCTCCCTAGCATCAGCATCTTTGCCAGGGTGTCCTGTCTTCTCATTATGTGGCCAAAGTATTTCAGTTTTGCCTTTAATATCATTCCCTCAAGTGAGCAGTCTGGCTTGATTTCCTGGAGGATGGACTGGTTTGATCTTCTTGCAGTCCAAGTCACTCTCAGAATTTTCCTCCAACACCACAGTTCAAAAGCATCGATCTTCCTTCTCTCAGCCTTCCTTATGGTCCAGCTCTCGCAGCCATACGTTACTACGGGGAACACCATTGCTTTAACTATGCGGACCTTTGTTGTCAGTGTGATGTCTCTGCTCTTAACTATTTTATCAAGATTTGTCATTGCTCTTCTCCCAAGGATTAAGCGTCTTCTGATTTCCTGGCTGCAGTCAGCATCTGCAGTAATCTTTGACCTAGAAATACAAAGTCTTTCACTGCCTCTACATTTTCTCCCTCTATTTGCCAGTTATCAATCAAACTGGTTGCCATAATCATGGTTTTTTTGAGGTTTAGCTGCAAGCCAGCTTTTGCACTTTCTTCTTTCACCTTCATCATAAGGCTCCTCAGTTCCTCTTTGCTTTCAGCCATCAAAGTGGTATCATCTGCATATCTGAGATTGTTAATGTTTCTTCCAGAGATTTTAACTCCAGCCTTGGATTCCTCAAGCCTAGCATGTCGCATGATGTGTTCTGCATACAAGTTGAATAGGTAGGGTGAGAGTATACAACCCTGCCATACTCCTTTCCCAATCTTAAACCAGTCCGTTGTTCCGTGGTCTGTTCTTACTGTTGCTACTTGGTCGTTATACAGATTCCTCAGGAGGCATACAAGATGACTAGGTATCCCCATACCACTAAGAACTTGCCACAATTTGTTATGGTCCACACAGTCAAAGGCTTTAGAATAGTCAATAAAACAGAAATAGATGTTTTTCTGAAACTCCCTGGCTTTTTCCATTATCCAGCGGATATTGGCAATTTGGTGCCTAGTCCCTCTGCCTTTTCTAAGAGGGAAACCCATTTTTTTCTTTATCTCTAATTCATGAACAATGGACAGAAGAAAGAGCATTAAGGAAAAATTATTTACTTCTTCTCATTTCATTCCAAAGATCATGCTTGCCAAGATAAATGCAGATATAATCTTGTATTGTAGAATTTACAAATACAGCCAAAGTAGGATTGAGCTTCCATACTAAATGGAAACAGAAACCCACAGAATAAGCAGCATCAATTTCCACTTGCATTCTGACTGTAGTGAAGAAAATCCTCATGTTTAAATTTGTCCATAAAGACTGAAGGCTCTAATGCTGGGAAAGGTGGAAGGACAGGGAAGAACAGGACAACCAGCAGCAAGGTGGATGGACTCAGTTACAGTGGTGATAAGTGTACCATTGGGAGACTTGAAAGAACACATTAGGGATAGATTGTCATGGAGAAAATCTATGTGGTTGCTAGGAGTCGAAAACAACTTGATGGCACATAATCAATCAAAACTGATCTTGCTCAACATTACAATATTTTGAAATTGTAAATTATTGATAAAAGCAGACTTGGTAAACTGATCACTTAATATTGAATAACTTTTAAAACTTTTAGCACTGTCTCAACATTTATGGCATGCTGTTTGTCAAACTTTTCCAGCTATTCTTTTTTCTTGTGAAATACTTAACACCATCATTTTTGGCTATAGATCACCAAGTCCTTCTTGGTCTCAACAAATTCTGTTTCAACTCATCTGCTGCAGTTTTTATCTGCACAAATTCAATTGTTCTACATGAGATTTAAAAACAAGTTCTTTTAAAGTGATGAGCAACTCCACATAATTTCCTTTATGTATAACTAGTTTCTCTTATGGGTTAGGAGTAAATTTAGCTTTTGGCTGTTACTTTCAAAAGATGAGGAGATAGTTCTCTATCAGTTCAATAGCCTAAGTAATAAATAATAACAGAATCATAGCAAACCCTTCCATTCTCCACAAGTAGAAAGTAATATTTGATGCAACTGAATATTACTTCTTCTGTATCCAGCATCCCTCTAAACCTATTATATAAAACCTGGAACAACTTGAAAGTTAAGGTCTTATGGTTTTATTAAAAGGAAACATTGAGATTTGAGTTCCATGTTACTATAAAAGAATCCTTGAAGAACTCTTATTTGAAGACATTAACTTTAAGAAATCTTTAAGGCATTAGCTTAAAACTGGAGGTTTTACAACACTTTCCTCAGCCACTCTCCCCCAGCTTCCAGCTTTCATATTTTTGGATGAATCCTCAGCTGGAACTTAGACAAAATAAAATTATGAAAGGCAGAATAGAGAGCCAGAAAAAATGACCTCAGAATTATAATTTTCTGAACCATCACTTTAATGGAATACAAGTCTATGGCAGCAGGGGTGAAATTATAATACAAATTATCATGCTATGCCAGATAAATTATTCTCTTCAGTATGGTTATTATGTGATAGATAAATAAATAACACTGTAGGACTGACTGATAAAATATAAATGATCTAGAGCTAGGTGGAAACACAGCATAGCAACTTACACTTAATTTTGAAATGTGATATCCCACAAGAAAACTAATTTAAAATAGTTCATATTTAGGCTAACAACAATTTAACATAGTATAACAGTTCTTTTAAACTTGAGAGGTTGTGGAGCACAGTATTTCACTCCACAGAAAAAGGCTAATAAATGAAAAAAGAAAGCAGAGTTAATTAAAAATATTTCATATTCACTTGCAATTTTTTATTGCCCCAAAGCTATTCCAACAATAAATAATAGTCATGGATCTGGATAAAATTAGGTAGTTTTAAGTCCCACTAACTTCAATGAGAAAATACCCCTTGAAATCAAGTATTTAATTTTGGTTGAATTGTACCCATTCTTTTAAGTTAATGAATGTCTGAATGTCTTGAATATATGAGACAGAGCATATAGCGTATAGGAATATTTATGGACATGCATTTTAAATAACTAAGAAAGTCTAAGATACTGATTCACTGAGCCTTGTTCTACTCTTAAAAATAAAGAGATGCATGAGAAGAACTGCTGATTAGCTGACACCATGCTGCCCAGAGGTTTATTCCAAGATGAACATAAGGAATCCAGAAAACTCGTTTCAATCCATTATAACTAGTGAATGAAATACAGCACCCAAGATGCTAAAAAATATCCAAGATTCGTATTTTTATCACCCGTTATCATCAACATGTGCTGCTGTATGGATTACTTCACATTCCAGTTATTGGAGAACATCGGTATTTAT
Source organism: Candoia aspera (assembly GCF_035149785.1). NCBI lineage: Eukaryota > Metazoa > Chordata > Lepidosauria > Squamata > Candoiidae > Candoia > Candoia aspera. The sequence goes on along the minus strand of NC_086153.1, from coordinate 83,028,659 downwards.
CTAAGACACTATTTATTTTCTCTCAAATTTGAATGGTATCCAAAGTCAGAAATGATGCTTACTGTTCACCATGGAAAATTACCTTTCTTCATCACCATTAGCCCAGCATTTTAGATTTATTTTTATTTTGTTTTTTAGTCAGGAAATCTATAAGGTGTTGGCAGCGATGACGCCTTAATGTGGTGGAAAATGCCAGACACTGACAGCAAATACAAAGAAGCTGGTGGAGATGGCTCTCTAGAGAACGACCCTTGTCAGACTTTAAGAATGCAGGGAAGAAAAGCTTAGAGAGAAAGCAGTCTTAGGATTTAGTTCTGCTTTGCAGAGAATAAAATTGTTCTCCCAGAAAACTCTAGAGCACAGCAGATTTGGAGAGGGTGTAAAGGAAGAGCAAGGGAAGGAAAGAAACTGGGCAGCTATTTTTATTTCACATAACATTATACATACAACTTTCTGAATAACCTAAATTAAGTATGCAAATTTTCATTCTGGGAATTCTTTCAGCACCAGTGTGCTAATATAACATCAAAGAAAGCTGTTACATTTTTGGAAGACTTTATAGAAGATGTGGGTTTTTTTCCTCACTTGGTATTGCTGTAGCACATAAACCAACTAAGGCCCTCCATAACATCTTAAGCAAACCAAAAGATCCAGTAGCCCAAGAAGAAAAAACAGGAATCATTTATTTATTTATTTATTTATTTATTTGTTTGTTTGTTTGTTTATATTTATTATTCAAATTTCGCTACCGCCCATCTCCCCCAAAACTCATCGAGATTCTACATTACGACATACAATGCAAGGGCTACAAAAGCCGCTATATAGGACTGATAGGCAGAAGACTAGAAGAGCATCCACAAAACACCAGCTAGCAGTCAGAAGTCATGCTGAAAACTCCTTAACCTCACAACACTTGGACAGACTTAACTACCATTTTCAATTGGGAAACTATTAGTGTTTTAGATCAAGCCAAATCCAAAAATGCTAGCGAATTCCTGGAAGCTTGACATTCAGACAAATCAGCCATCCATAAACACATAGAAATAAACCACATTTACATCCCATTCAAAAGAGACAATAAAAAACCCTAGGAAGGACACAAAAAGACTAGAACATATCCCCTCCAGCAGCCAACACTTAGATATGCAGGGATCAACAAGAGACAAACGATCAGGCAGAAAACAATACTTTAATTAAGGAACCCCAAGGAGAAAGCCATACCCCAACCAAAACTGGTAGGGCAAGATGCTATACATAAACAGGCAACAAACCCCACATTCAATCACACTGATGATGCTACCTAGCTGGGGAATGAAACTTTTGCAAGCAAACACGCAAGCTCAGAGAGCACTAAGAACTCCACAGTTCAACCCTGAGCTCCATACATTCTCTTTTGTTTTCTCAGTTCTCCCTCTTATTACTAGCTGCAAAAAAGAATGAACTGGTAGAAGATGAAAGGCAAAGAATCTTTCCATACTTGCACCTAATCTAACATGGTAGAAACATGCTGTGAAAACCTCTTTTTTATGCTGTGTCCCCCCAAATTGGACAGGATCGTTGAGACCTGACCAACTGCCTGTTAGATCGGTGCCCATCCTGGCTAGTCAAAGCCTTGTGGGTAGTGACATGTGGTTGGGTTCACATTGTGGTGAATGCATCCTTAGGTAGGGGGTGGTTCCACCTGCCTTGAAGGAGGTGATGATCCACCCCCTTCTCAAGAATCGCCAGTGGACCCAACAGTTCTAGACAATTTTTTCCAGTCTCCAACCTTACCTTTTGGGGGAAAGTTGTTGAGAAGATGGTTGGGTTGCAGCTTAAGAGGGTCCTGGAGAAAGCAGATTATCTGGACCTTTTCAACTGGGTTTCAGGTCAGGACCTAATACAGAGATGGCACTAATCACACGTATTGATGACCTCTGGCAAGGCTGGGATAGGGATGGTGTGAATGTCCTGATTCTCCTTGTTCTCTCAGCAGCCTTCAGTGCCACTGGTTGTGATATTTTTCTGGACTGACTGCAGGGATTAGGTGTGGGAAGAACAGTGTTGCAGTGGTTCTCCTCCTTTCTCCATGGCCAGTCCAGGATTCTATTATTAGAAGAGAGCCAGTTTGGTCTAGTGGTTAAGGTGCTGGCTAGAAATCAGGAAACTGAGAGTTCTAGTCCTGCCTAGACATGAAAGCTGGCTGGGTGACCTTGGGCCAGTCACTCTCTCTCAGCCCAAACCACCTCACAGGGTTGTAGTTATGGGGAAAATAGGAGGAGGAAGGAGTATTAGGTATGTTCGCCAGTTTGAGTTATTTATAAAAATAATAAAGGCGGGATAAAAATTAAATAAATAAATAAATTATACCCTGTAACAGTAAAGTAGCATTCCTGTCCTGTTCAGACTATGAGGAGGCCAGACAGAATTATCATCAAAAACTATTTATTTAAAACAACTATTTACAGTAATAAAGTCCTGATGAACAATAAGGCAAGATCATTCCAGTCAAGACCACCCAGGCAATGACAGAAGAACAGGCAAGGCTGCAGGATCAGACTATGGCAGAACAGCAGGGCAGAATTCAACTAACTTGCTGATCAAAGTTGCTGGGCTTGGTGAAGCTAGAGTGTGTGGCAAGGCAGAAGATGGAGGCAAGGACTTGTGATCTGGCAAGCAGATGGGATCGAGCTGACACATGGAAGCTAGGTGAGACTGAACTGAAACCACTGGACAAGGCAGGACTCTGGAGACTAGGCTGGACTGGATATTCTAGGCAAGGCTGAGAACTGGAAACAAGGCTGAACTGGACCAGAGACTCGAGGCGAGACTGTGGGCTTGAAGCAAGACTGGACTTGACTAGAGATCCTAGGCAAGACTGAGAGCTGGGAGCAAGGCTGGGTGCACACCTGGATCATGCTGGAATGCAGCGATGAGGTCCAGAGCTAGACGCAAGGCTGTGCTCAGCAGGGACGGCAAGAGGAGGATCGACTGGAGCAGCTTGTGCAGAAGGTGATTCTGCAGAGGTAGAAGATGCTGGCACTGGTTCCACTCTGGCTACAGGCGAGGCATCCGACACAGGTAAGGACTCTTCCGCAATGTCTGTGAGCTCAAAAGATCGGTTGTCTCTGGCAGCTTGCTCTTCACGCGTCTGCCTTTTATGCCGATCCTTTCCGCACCTTTTCTCTCCAGCAGCCAATCGGGCTGCTTTCTGGTTTGCATGCTTCTCAGCTCCCCTGTCTCGTGTGCTGATTGGAGAGTTCAGATCCCCCACCGGAGCTTGTCCAATCCCGTTTGCCATTTTTCCCACTCTGCTGAGTCACTTCCTGGTTCTGCTTTTTCAAGACTCTCCTGAGCAGTTTCGGTTTCCCCCTCTGACTCCGGATAAGTTTCATTTTCGGAGTCAGATGTGGGCTAATACCTCACAATTCCTGGAATCCTTGTGGCATCTGTTTTTTTAACCTGCTCTAACTCAAACAGCTGACATCAATTTTGAAAGCCTCTCAGAGTATCTATCTGCCCCATCTTGTACCCCCAAAAATCAAGGCAGTGCTATTTTGAGTTTCTTTCTCATGGTTTCCACTTTCCCAAGACTGAATTGCTGCTTCATCTCACTCAATAGTTCCTCCATTCCAAAGTCATCTTCACATTCCATTACAGTAAGCTTTCAAGTGTTATTCAAGGCCCTCCTTGTTACTATAAAGCCCTTCATGGTAATAAAGCCCATCCTGTAAAATCCGACAAAGTAGGGATACTCTGAATCCTATCTTTAGAACAAGTCCATTTGATGTGACCCAGAAGGTGAGCTTCTCTGACATGGTGTCTGCCCTCTACAATAGAAGGCACCTGGAAGTTTGAGTAGCTCCAGTAATGAAAGGCCTGGTTTTTACCCTAGATTCTGGGTTAGGTGGGGTATGTATCTGCCTGGATGAGATTATGTTACATTATGAGATTCTGTTAATTGTTATGGGTATGTTGGTTACCTGGTTATAGGCATATTTTATTTATTTAATTGTATTGGGTTCTGTTTTTAATTTGTATGCCGCCTAGAATAGCTGCAAGTTGGGTGGCCTTATAAATTTGATTTATAGATAAACAATAAATATATTATAATTCAGCAACAACTTTGGGAGGGGCTGCATGTGACCCTGGGGGGTCTAGACTATGCACCTTAGCTTTAGGATCATTATCTCCTGAACCAGGATTTACTTCCATGTCTGTTCTGCCCAGGTACATCTGCAATGTGGGTGGAGGAGAGGGATTGGAATGGGGGGAAAACTGCAAATCAAAGCCCCATCGTTTTGTAAATGTGTACAGTGTTGACACCTGTAGAATTGGGCAGAGATTCCATCCATGGTTGTGCTTGCCCTTGTCCCCCCTTCCCCCATGGCAGTCATTACTGGTTCTGTAGTTCCTACATAACCCCTTTTCTGCAATAACCAGCCTGCTCTTTACAATCAAACAGAGTCAGCATGCTCCTGGTCCCATCAATTAAACAACGTCACTTGATGGGACCCAGGAAACAGGCCTTCTCTGTTGCTATGTCTGCCCTCTGAAATAGGCTTCTACACTGACCACATTTAAAAGGTCATAAAACATGCCATTTTTCTTCAGATCTTGGGTTAAATTGAATGATAAGCCTCTTATAGGATTATGCGTGTTAGGCTGGATGTTTTTAATCTTCTGGACATGCATCGTTTTTTCTTCTTTGTAATATGGTTTCTGTACTGTTTTTATTGTCGTAGGCCACCCAGAGTCATGGAGTCGAGGGGCCTTATAAATTTTATATAAGTAAAAAACGTTTATTGTTACCACAGATTTTCCCAGTTGTCTTTTGCTGATATGGCAACATCTGTCTTATTCTTGGCAAGATAAAGAATTGCATCCCACATTTTTCAATCTACTCTTAATTGAGTATGCACAATATCTGGAAAGAGTTGCCAGAGGAATTGCATACCATGTTAAATCACATGTAGTTTGTTTGGTTTAGTGTGATTTGAGAATCCACCCAAGGAATATGAGCAAACCAAGCTATTATGGCCTGTTTAATAAATCATAATTTAAAATATTGGCTAAGTTATGTGGAAATGCAGCCATGGGGGATTAGCTAATGGTTTTTGTTAACTGTGGAAAGTGTATGCACTGCAATAGAATAGGATTGATATTACATAGACCATAGACTATCTGCCTTTAAACAATTAAGCTGTAAGAGTCATAAGAGGTGTCAACCTGTTGGTAGCTGTATTATCTACAGCACTTGTGCACGTGGTGTTGTAAATGGGATTGCATAGGTAGTCCCAGCTCCAACCAATGTGCATTTCCTGGATCTGCCTTTTTCCTGTTTTTAAAAAAGCTAACATTTGTTTACTCCTTTTTTTCTGGTAGTTCCTCTATTCTAAAAATTCTCAAAAGGATAAACATTGCCTGAAACTTTGAAAGTTCTTTCAAAGACTGAGAGTGCAGTTCATCTGGTCTTGAAGATTTGAATTCATCCTGCAAGTTATTCATTACATCATTTTTTTTATTTGTCCCAAATTGAACACAACTCTTGCTATGGGAGAAGAGTGGGCCAAGATAGCAGTTGAGTAATTCTGTTTTTCCATCATCTGTTAATAATTTACTCACTTTCTTGTTCTTCTTATTCCTATTCTTTATTATTTTTAAATCCCTTCAGCTCACTTTGGGTCTTAGATTTGGGGCAGGCACCATCCTTACATTCTTGGCCTGCTTTACACTTTTAGCTGTTTATATGTTTCTCCATCCATTTCCTAGACATATTCCTTTTATTGTCAAGTTTATTGAGAACTTCCTGGATTATTTAAAAGGTGTTCTTTCCTGCCCACATGAAATAGTTTGTGAATCTCCTTTCAGTATTCCATTTTCAGCAACCCCCATTCCTCCTGAAGGTTTCTTCTCTTTTCCAAATTCTAGCCATTCATTTTTCCCAGAGTTTTATTTTATTAGCTTTTTAATCCCAAATATTTTAGGCCAAGCAACTATGTAGTACAGATTACATGATGTAATATTCCCTAGGGCTATACAAAGCATTTGAAAGGGGTGTTTTGCAAACCATATTGAGGTCAGCATCTTCCCACCTCCCCTCTGAACCATTAAGGCATTTACCTCCTCCAGCAGAGTTGTACAGGCCTGCTGAGACAGCTGGGTGGTCTTTGAAGCAGCCATGCTGAGCCTTCTGGAGGAGGCAGCTGCTTTAACACTTCGAAAAAAGATGCCTTGCTCACCCTAATGCTCTCTGCAAAGCATCTTTTTCAAATGTTTGGCAAGCTCTATTATTCATTTTTCCCAGCATTCCTGCAACTTGCATTTCCTCAACCAGGTTCTCCCTGGTTGCCAGAATTAAAAGTAAACATAATAAAATGAACAGCTCTTATTATATATAGGACCATCTGGTTGCCCCATGACTCTGAAATGATCTATAAAATAAACAAAAGGAAGGATGCTGTAGCAGCACATGCATGCCTGCCTTGTTGGCTGCTCCGCACTATCACCTGCTGTTTCTGGGTAGTCATTTAAGGGCTTCTGACCCATAAGGCCTTGGACTCTGGCATCAGGGTCTAACTCCAGTCACACCACTGAGAGAAAATGAAAAAAACTGACCTGGGTTTGGATCAATTTACATGTGCTAGTTTCAGCGAGAAGATGTACTGCTCTGACCCAGTGTATCTGCCAGGACCAAACTTTGTTTCTGCCAAGACTGAAGGTGGGAAATATTAATGACATCAAGGATCACCACCAGAGACAAATAGCTAACTGTAAAAAGAGCCAGTTGGGCTCAGCGGGTGTTGCTAATACACACCTGATAAAAATCATTTCCCCCTCACTGTGAGTGGCCACTTTTATTAACCACTGATGATAATATGGAATGACAGTGGGAGGGAGGTTTAAAATAATAAAAGAAACCCTGCAGGTGAGCAAGATTGATTGTAATAAATGCTGTGGCAGAAATAAATCCCTAGTACCCCTCCTTTCACTCCTCTTTTCTTTTCCCCCCACAGATCAACAGCAGAAGAGTCTGAGTATGTCAGTTGCACCAGCAGGAGGCCAGTGACAGGTTGAACAGTATGGCTGACACGAGCGAAATCAAATATCAGGGAAAAGTAATATCATGCAGAATGCTAGTATTATAGATTATAGAGAGTGGGGGAAGATGAAATTCACAGGGGTCGTACAAATATCATTATACACAGCCAAAACAGAAGGTAATCGGAATGACAGTTCTGCTAAAAATCAACAAGAATGCAACTCTGTGGCTTATCAAATTATGAAGGAAAATGTTGCTAACAATTACAAGCAGCTACACATCAGGTTCTCTCCTCTGAGACAGGTAATGCAGGGGTAGGATAGGCCCACAAAATTTGTTTTGTGAAAACTCTTCCCAAATTTATCAGACTGTAGAAGCACAAAATAGACATTTGGCTAGGAAATGAAACATTAGCTGTTGGGCTAAAACTGAGTTCCTAAGATCATAGATTCACCACAAAATAGATGAGCACTGAAGCCCAAATGTTTTACTGTGCTGAAATTAATAGCACATTGGATAGCCATATTGAGTCTCCCTATCCTAAATCAACAAGGAAGATCTGTGAACAACAGGTTCCACAGCAGTGCATTATCTTTGAATTAACTTGCTGAATGCCTGTATGGATATTAATGCAGAATTCTATGTTATGAGAAGTTAAATTCTTTTGGATTAAAATAGCAGATTTTTCTACCCTATTTAATGCAATTGTTGTATCAGTTAATAAGCAAGTGAATTCATTCATTCATTCATTCTGCAAGTATGTATTGCTGCCCATCTTAATCAAATAACTTTGGTTGGCTAACAAGGGATAAAACAGAAACATACATATAAAAGCAGTAAAAGATGCCAAGTGAAAATAATTCCTCAAACAACACATAACAAAACACACAGACTGGGCTCCACTAACATCCTGGCCACATATAGATAGACTGACTTTGCATACTGAATCCCTATATATTTTTACTACTGCAGTGTAGTAATTACTTCTATGAATTTTAAATTAGATATAGTTAAATATAACTAAATTAAGAGTGATGTCTTATTTGTTAAACTGGATTAAACCTTCCAAGACATCTCACCAGCAGAAAAGTAGACATATATGAAAGAAAGTGTATGTGACACTCACTCAAAGCATGCCACAAAGAAGAACGGTTTGCTCAGGAAGGTTTCAAGTTAAAGTACCAGCATTAAAAACTTGAAGATACAATAAAATGTGGTTCCCAAAACTGCACTTACTTCCCATGTCAACTGGATCAGCAATGACACTCTGATAGAAAAACACCAAGAGGTGTGAGAAGAATTTCAAAGTAGGACTGGCTAAGCTTTAATTGACTACCAAAGCCTTGTTGGAAAATATACAGGGACTGTTGCTATTGGGAGCCATCACTCAGAAGGCTGCCCTGATACTTCTTAAATTCAAAGCTTGCCTGATCAGTTAGATTTTGGAAAGGTAGCATGCGAAAATGTTTAGTTCAGAAACTGAACAATAAAAATTGTAACCCTGTATCCATTTCTGCATATCTGAGTCTCTTGGCAAAAAGAACAAGGACCGTTGGAAGTATTTTCCACACCTCAGCCCGGCTCAACTATTCCTATTTGTTCAGTAGCGCAGAGAAAAGGAGATATGGATGAAACTGATAGAACTTCTCTTTTTCCCCTGCTTTCTCTTCTATATGGGGCCAGAAGCTGCAAAGGGCCAGAAACATTATTGTTGTTTTCTCCTCCAGGGATTGCCTTATGGTGTGACAGGGGAATCTCTTTTCTTTCCATGGTGTGTGTGTGTTTCTGTGTATGTCTCTGTGTGTGTGTGTGTCTGTGGAGGGATGATTTTTGTTTTCTTTCCTGTCCCCTGCAAGCAGCCTCCAGTGTCATGTTTAATACTGAAACATGGTTACAGTTATTGGGATAATTGCTGAAATGCTGTCTTTTCATTGTCACAACTAGCTTTTAAATTCAAAAGAGGAATGGTGACTTGGTGGCTTTGCAGCTACCACTTCTTAGTCGCAAAACTAAAATGGCTAGACGAATATAAACAATATGTCCTGAAATGTAGGGGGAGGGCTAAGCACTTCATTTTATTTTCTCTATGATCCAAGGGGTAGATGAAGAGACTAGGATCTGCAGCTGGAGAAAGAGCTGGTCAGCAGGAGAAAGAACACCAGCTGCTTCGTGGTGTTTTTTCCCTATATTCTGGATTCTGCTGTGGATTATGACCATAATAGAGACAACTTCAAAACAGTTTGGAGAAATTCAGAGTGGATCAGTAGTACAGACTCTACTGTAAGTAAAGGACAACATAGTTTAGGTAAACTACACATGGTAGACCATCCTAACCATTTGGGTACATACCTGCATTATTTGCTTGTCATGAAATATACACTATGATTTGATTTGTTTTTTTCTTATCAAAGAGCAAACAGTCATAAACAAATCTAGATTATAGTTTACTATGTGTCTACATTGTGTATATTCTTGATACAAAGTATTTAGATTTTATAATTTGAAAGAAATGGAGATAGGTAGATAGAGATACTGGAACTATCAGACATGCATGAAAAAAGCTCTTGTATATCATTATGAATTTAGTATTTGGACTTTATGATGACCTTGAGTATAATTTCCATACACATAAAAAATTGATGGTGCCTTTCATTATCCATTCCCCTTTTCTCAGCCTGTCTGGCTGCCTCTTCTCCATCACAGCCGCCATCACCGATTCCTGACTTCTGCATATCGTCTTCATGGCCACCCTTGAGGAGGTCTCTGGAGGAAGCTCTTCCAGTCTCCTCTGTAAAAAAGCTGATGTGTTTGGTAACTCAGCAAAGCTTATTGAAAAACCACAGTCCTTCACTTACACTAAAGAAATCAACATGTTGCTTATTCCTGGATATGGGGGGGGGTGGATTTGACGAGAAAGGAGAAACTCCATTCTTCCTTGTGTGCCCCTAAGGTTTCTGAGAATCTTAAATGACATGCCAGAAAATAATCACTCAATATCACAAACTTTCCAGTCACCAAATCTGTTTCTAATGTTTTATTGCACATACTTTGTTTTGTGTCTAAACTTTTTTTTAAAAAAAGCTCACCAACTTACGAAGTAATTTAAAAAAGGCTGGTATATGGATGAATGTACAAGCAATTATAATATTCAGTAGAAGGTAGCTTTTACATTGCAATTACCTTCTTTGTGTTCTAAAGCAGAACAATACAGAAGAGAAACTTCTTAGTGCTTAATAGCATGGCAATTTAAAATATTCAAGTTTTTTTATTAAGTCCCTTTATAAAATGTTACCTAATTTGAGAAGATTAATTATACAATTAATTAAAGACAGAACTCAATTAAATTATATTTTAAAAACTCTCAAGTACACTGAAACCTAACTGGAGTGAGCCAGCTATTAAACTTGATGTTAATTAGAGATGATATAATGCACTTTTTTTAATACAAAGGGCACTGAAAAGTTGGTAAAAATGCATTATGTCCTATAGTAAGGCAAAGACAAAAGCATTTTGGAGGTTCATTTTGAACACCAAATAAGGAAGACAAAAATGGGAATCAGCAGCAATTAACTAAAGTTGGAAGGGCTGATCCTAATCCTGCTCTGCTAACACTAGTACCTTATATATATATATTTACACACTCAGCTGATACTGGTATTTCATCATACACACACACACGCACACACACTCCATTGTATACATTTACACAGAGGCTTCAGCTAAGAGAATGGTTTTGACTGTTATTGTTAACTTATACTCAGACATAGTTACCATGTTAACCCTGTGGCATGTTTGCCATTAAAATACAAATTATATATCTTATATACTGAAGACCTATATATCTGCTCTCATGTGGATTTGAAATAACAACAGCCATGTTGCTTCATCTATTATATCTGGCAATGATTAAAAAGTTAAATGAAATCACCCAGCCACATACTGTATCCTTATCCTTCAGAGAACAGGATTTGCACAGGATTCAGATTACATCTGTCTTAACTGCAAAAGGTAACATGAGAATCAGTCCTTAGGTTCCTTTGCAAGTGGAGTGAAGCTGTTCTTTATAGCAAAGAAACTAGCACAAAATCAACAATTGCCAGTCAAGGAATTCCAGAGGCAAAGTACCACCACCAAGAGGTCCCTGTCCTATATGTCCATCAAATGTTTCAGATAGCGTTAGGTCATGGAGCTGGTTCCCACCAAATCTAGATACTCGTGGTACAATCCAGTGGTACATTTCCGTTAAAGAAAACAGGCAGGGAGATCTCTCCAAATGCTCATGCATTTGTAGGCTCTGCTCCAAATCTTCCCTCTAATAAGTAGCAGAAGCAGAATTTGAGGGTATATGGGGAATCTAATGTGGAGAAGAGAAAGCCCCTTCAAATGAGTGGATGCTCAATGATATTATATTGTGGAACAGCATCTCCCCAGAGATCCAGATGGCCCTGACCAATTGGCCTTTCCTAAGGATCTGAAGACCTGGCTGTTTCCTCAGAGAAGTTTGGGCCGAGATGTCAGGCTAGCTCTACTGTTGATGTGTTTTTATGATTGGAAGGTATATTTTACCTGGGGTGCCATGGATTATTGTTTTTATACTTGGTTTTTAATTTTTGTATGCCACCCAGAGTCACTCTTGTGAGATGGATGGCCATATCAATTATTTAAATAAATAAAAATAAATAAGTATTGGATTTCACTTTGTATATTTTGCTTTCCATTTGTTGACAATCATTCCTAACATCAGTTACGCAAAAATGTTCTGCAGGACTCAGTGCACAATCAGGGGGGTCCCCCTGAACCCACAGCTCCTGCTGGAAGAGCAGGTGGCAGGTGGCAGCTGTGGGTAGGAGGCCCTTTGCACACCTTTGGGTTGTGCGCCAGTTACACCTGTTCCTGAACCAGGAGGACCTGCTTACTGTCACTCATGCCCTCATGACCTCCTGTTTGGACTACTGCAATGTGCTGTACATGGGGCTGCCCTTGAAGAGTATTCGGAAGCTTCAACTGATGCAGAATACAGCTGCATGGATAGTAAATGGTGACAGTTACTCAGAGCATGTAACACCATTACTTTGTGAGCTGCATTGGCTGCCAGTGTGCTTCTGGGTGCAATTCAAAGTGCTGGTTGTCACCTTTAAAGCCCTTCATGGCTTGGGACAGGGTTACTTAAGGGACTGTCTTTCCCCAGTTGTTTCTACCCATCCAGTAGGATGGGCATGTTCCAGGAGGCATGCCTTTTCTGCTGTAGCACCTGGAAAATTCTCCCTCCAGAGATTAGCATGGTCCTGACCCTGCTGGCCTTTTGTAAGGCCCTAAAGACCTGGTTCTGTGCCTGGGCCTGGGGTCCCAAGTTTGTGACGGGTCCTGCATCCTGGCTGTGCTAGTGACTGTCAGTTGTGATATTTCCCTCCTGCTGTGTATTTTAATTTTAATTTTTGTATTTGTGATTGGAATTATTTTTAATTTATTGTAAGATTGTTTGCCACCCAGAGTCAGTTGTTGAGATGGGCAGCCATACAAATTGAATAAATAAAATTTAAAAATCTAACTGGAAGCTGAAAAAAATCCTGCATTGTGACATAACGACCCAAGCTCTGACTCTTATGTACTGGTGTACAACATCTTGACACAAGTATAACATGTGTGGTGTTTGCATCATGATGTTATAATACCCATTTTGTCTCTTTCTCCCTTGGACTGCCTTCTGCAAACAGTTCTGTTTCTGGAAGATATTTGCATTATAATGTGTAGTTGGCTAATTACCATGAGGACTGGATTTTGAGAATGTCTTGCAATTCTTTTGAATAACTAATTTATTGTCATAGTCATTCTTCTGTCTGTTAAGGTTTTTATTGTAATTTTCACTGTTTTTATAGTTTTATGTATGCTATGAACTTTTATAAACCACTTTGAACTTATAAAGAAAAGCAGATATGTTTTTAAAAATTATTAACAGAAGAAGAAAAGGATATATAGAGTTTGATGCAGTGAGTCCTGTTAATGTTGCTTTCCTTAGAACTCGACTTTACCTTAATTGGGGTTAGAGACAGAATGGACTCAGACTCCATTTGTTCAGTCCCTGTTCATCATACTTGGTAACTCTGCGTGCTTATTTTTATGCTCGAAGAGTATTCTGCAGTTCAACATCTGCCCAACATTATGCACGTTCTCTTTCTGTTTGAATTAATTAAATAGCCAGTTTTAAGCGTACAGTATTACTTGACAAAAATCCCTTCCTAAGTGGATTTTATAAAGTGCTTTATTTGTGTTATTAAGCAAAAGTACTGCTTACAGAAAGTAAATCCATTTGGGAATGGCAGTTAAGCATTAACCAACTACTACAGCAAGGCACTTTTGAAGAATCTGAAAAATAGTTGGGTATTCTTCCAGAAGACCCAGCCTCTGAGAATGAATTCAAGCAATCAGGTTGCTACAGTAACTCACGGGGCAGTGCGATCTGACAGTTTGGTAGTTTAGCCAGTCCAAGTTTTTATAACTAACTCAAGGTGGAGAACATACCTAATATTCCTTTCTCCTCCTACTTTCCCCACTCTCCCTGTGAGGTGAGTTGGGCTGAGAGAGTGTGGCTGGCCCAAGGTCACCCAGCCAGCTTTCATGCCTTATTTGTTACTATTTATTAACATTAGAAGACTTCCTAAATTATACAGTTCTAGGACATCCCACAAGCTAATCATTCCCCAGAATTTCATTTTCTTCTCTCTCTCTCTCTCTCTCTCTCTCTTTCTTTCTTTCTTCTTTGAGTAATGAGGCTCTTTGTTACAAGGTTATCATATTAATACCACGTAGCTCTTTTATCTTCTGGGTCACCTTGCATTTGTTGATTTGGGATAGGCTTTCCCAATCTGACATTTTCTGTGCTGGCTGGAAATACTTCATCACCAGTTGGAGAAAGTTGATCCACAGATAGTACCCTCTAGTCTACGAACACAGTCTCTTGAACTATTAACAACTGAAGTTCATTTAAATGAATAATTGACACTGCAGCACCATTTGTAACTAAGAGTGTCACTTCCAGTAGGTGCTGTAAGTTTTCAACTGTTCTTGCCTCGTAGAGTACTTTCCTGCAATATGCCTCTACCTGCAAGAGGCAACATGTTTTAATCAGCCCTCAAACTCAGTTAATGATGCATGAATTCTTATAGCTCACCTAATTAATTCCATAGGGATTTGAAAGCATTCCCAGCTATCTGAATCATCATTGTGGAATTGTTTGGGATGCTGCCAATACAGTGTCCAAACAAGCCTCAGATTCTTTGGCAAGATCTAATTATGGTCCAATGCTTTCAAGAGAGGTAATATACTTGAAAATTATTTGGATCACCCCAAAATAGCAAACCTGGCATCCTCCTGAGAACAGTAATAATTGGAGGCTTCCCTGAATGTCTTATGGAGCTACCAACAACTATCAAATGCCTTTCCTGGTATCGTATAGAGATCTATTTTTATCCCTGCAAGTTTGTTTGTTTCCAAGATATTGTACCTTGGTCTTGAGTTAGTCTCAAATGCTGACCAAGACAAAATGTAGCAATTGGAATTTGTGCACATTTTTATCCTATCCTAAGATCAATATATCACTTAAGATATGGGTACAGGGCTGCTGCAGAAACTGAGATAAAGAAATAACAAAATGTATTTATGACTTATACCTTGCTGCAATAATATAACATGGCTCTTCTTCTGAAAAATATTACTATTTGAAAAGTGTTTTAACTGACACACATCCAGTGATGAAATATAGGAAGGATATCATGAAGTCATCTGGACAGCTCAAGATTATATGATTTGTCTGGAATTGGCAATTCCAGTCATCTAGGGATTTTAAATTAGATAGTTAAATATAGCTAAAATAAAAGTAGTGTGGCAGTTGTTAAATTGGATTAAAAGTTCCCAGGCAGAAAAGTATACAGTCTTCAGATTGTGATTTTAAGTAGTTTTCAGGTAATCCTTATCCCATTTGAGACCAAAAGTGTCCTACCTAAACTGAGAATCTGGCCCTGGAGATGATTCAATGATCTATCTATGGAACATCAATACCACTTCCCAACAGCTTTTAAAAATTTCAATTAAAATTCTGGCACCATGAAAAACAACAAGTATCATTTCATATTCCTTCTGGAGCTCTGATTGTTTTGTGGCCAAAAGCCTGTTCTGTTTTTTCTATGCACAGGCCCACACAAGCACTTTTAATTAAGTTTCATAGGCAGACTGTTGTTATTCCCCCAGTTGTTCTCTTTTGCAAGAACCAAACTGCCCACAGAGGGAAATCCTTGGTTGATATTTCAGCAATGGGGCCCTTCTCTTTACAACAATTGGGGTGTTTCAGTGGGGAAATTATGAATCTTATGAGCTACATCCTTCATAGTAGACATTGGGGAAAGTCCCTGTGTTTTATGCAGAACTGGGGCTGGTTTTGTCCAGGGTTTATTGGTGATATAGGAGAAGAGCTCAGCTGGATATACATTTATTATGCGGGTAAAAACCTTATAATGAGTTTTCTGAAGCTGGGCATGAACAATCATTCTCCAGGCCTTGGCAGTGGGTTTTTCTAGCCACGTTCATAGAATTTTTATCTTTCAAACATGTGCCTTAGTGCTGGATGGATTAAAATGATCAGAAACATATTAATTACACTTTGTGGTATGAGCCCGTACTTTACATATTATACTCAAATGATCCTAACAAATGTTCTCTTTTCCGCCTTTCAAGTAATATGATCTGAAAGGCAACTACTTAGTGTTGTGCATTCCCTGGCCCCAGGCTCATATCCTTCTTGGTCACTACTGCAGCATGATGACCTCATATTATATGTTTATATGATCTGACCTAATGTTACAGGAAGAGAGAAAGAGACATGAAGAGTGGTAGTTCCCTACCTTTCATGGAAGTATAGCCTCTAATTTTCATGGTGGGGAAGGTAAAGAATTGTTCTGTTATAAAGCTCTTCAGCTGTATGAAGACAGCTGTATTATTTCCAGCATAGAAAGAACCTTTTCTCTTATTGCCTGCTCTGAAATTTCTTGAATATTAGGATATTTTATCAATTAAAAGAACAGATACCATTTTCACCATGGTGGCTTATAGTGTTGTGTAGGGTCATCAAGTCATTGCTATGGTGGAATTTCAGTTACAAAGAGGCCTTATACTACCACAGCAATGGTATAAGACGCAACAAATAACTGGTGTGGAAATGGCCAGAATGAAGCAGCTTTCAAATTTCACAGAGATTTTACTCTGCCTGACCACTGAAAACTCACTGGATATGGGCTGGCAAGTTGAAGCTGAATCCTTATGAATAGAGGTGAGTACTCTTGGTGACTGCAGAATTGGCCTTTCACTGGGAAGAACAGGATAACACTCCTCCTGAAAACACAGCTTCATAATTTCTTCTGGCTTTCTCCAGTGGCCAGACACACCTTTGCCCAGCTGAGACAAGCACACCAACTATGCACGTTCTTGAGGTTTGCAAATCTCTCTAAGATTCACATGCCTCAGTTTCATCTTGAATAGATGATGGATGAGCATACAGAACCTACAACTGATTCAGAATTCTGTCCTCACTTGCTAGGAAGAGCTGCATAGGGTGCCTGTGATTCTCATTGAATCAGCTACTCTGGCTTTCCATTTGTTTCCAGATAGCTTCTGAGATCATCCAAGGTCAGCCAGGTCCTAAGTAAAAAATTCCAAGGCTGATGACCAGACTGAGAAGTTAAAAAAAAAAAAATCATGGAAAGCTGTGATAAGTCCCTTCTGCAGTGCTGCTATGAAAACTGCATAGTTGCTGTTTGTGATTTGACTTTATAACATTCAAGGTATGTTTGCTGGAAAATACCTTTAAAACTTTGAATGCTTAAGGATTATGATAATGGAAGGACTATTTTTCTTATATGAATATATCAATTTATTAAGATCCTCTTTGGAGGCCCTCTAGTATATCCCAACAACTCATGAAATAAACCTTTTGGTAACTAAGCCTAGACTTGAGAATGCCTTCCAAGGAAGGCCCATTCCATGCCCTTAATTACAGCCTTCCCGAGGTTGTAAAGATATTGCTTAATACTGATACAATGTTTCTCAGATAGTTATTTTACTATCTTAACTGTCTTGTTTTATTCTTCTGAAGTTTTTTTAGAGTGCTACAGATAGTTGAGATATAAGTATAAATGAATAGAAAGAGAGAAAAGAACAAGACTTTGTAAATGATACCACAGAAAACCTACCAGTGATAATGTCAAAGAAAAGTGAATGAAATAGCAATGGCCACACTTCCTCTGGAAATATAAGCACTATCATTGCCATTATTGTTATTAGTAGTCACTGAAGCACACAGGGTTCAAAGACTGAAAACTGGAATGATCACAACCACCTGAAGTGATTTGTTGTTGTTTATTCGTTTAGTCGCTTCCGACTCTTCGTGACTTCATGGACCAGCCCACGCCAGAGCTTCCTGTTGGTCGTTGACACCCCCAGCTCCCCCAGGGACAAGTCCGTCACCTCTAGAATATCATCCATCCATCTTGCCTTTGGTCGGCCCCTCTTCCTTTTGCCTTCCACTCTCCCTAGCATCAGCATCTTCTCCAGGGTGTCCTGTCTTCTCATTATGTGGCCAAAGGATTTCGGTTTTGCCTTTAATATCATTCCCTCAAGTGAGCAGTCTGGCTTTATTTCCTGGAGGATGGACTGGTTTGATCTTCTTGCAGTCCATGGCACTCTCAGAATTTTCCTCCAACACCACAGTTCAAAAGCATCGATCTTCCTTCTCTCAGCCTTCCTTATGGTCCAGCTCTCGCAGCCATATGTTACTACGGGGAACACCATTGCTTTAACTATGCGGGCCTTTGTTGTCAGTGTGATGTCTCTGCTCTTAACTATTTTATCGAGATTTGTCATTGCTCTTCTCCCAAGGATTAAGTGTCTTCTTATTTCCTGACTGCAGTCAGCATCTGCAGTAATCTTTGCACCTAGGAATACAAAGTCTTTCACTGCTTCTACATTTTCTCCCTCTATTTGCCAGTTATTAATCAAGCTGGTTGCCATAATCTTGGTTTTTTTGAGGTTTAGCTGCAAGCCAGCTTTTGCACTTTCTTCTTTCACCTTCATCATAAGGCTCCTCAGTTCCTCTTCACTTTCAGCCATCAAAGTGGTATCATCTGCATATCTGAGATTGTTAATGTTTCTTCCAGCGATTTTAACTCCAGCCTTGGATTCCTCAAGCGCAGCTTGTCGCATGATGTGTTCTGCATACAAGTTGAATAGGTAGGGTGAGAGTATACAGCCCTGCCATACTCCTTTCCCAATCTTAAACCAGTCCGTTGTTCCATGGTCTGTTCTTACTGTTGCTACTTGGTCGTTATACAGATTCTTCAGGAGGCAGACAAGATGACTTGATATCCCCATACCACTAAGAACTTGCCACAATTTGTTATGGTCCACACAGTCAAAGGCTTTAGAATAGTCAATAACACAGAAATAGATCTTTTTCTGAAACTCCCTGTCTTTTTCCATTATCCAGCGGATATTGGCAATTTGGTCTCTAGTTCCTCTGCCTTTTCTAAACCCAGCTTGTACATCTGGCAATTCTTGCTCCATGAACTGCTGAAGTCTACCTTGCAGGATCTTGAGCATTACCTTACTGGCATGTGAAATGAGTGCCACTGTTCGATAGTTTGAACATTCTTTAGTGTTTCCCTTTTTTGGTATGGGGATATAAGTTGATTTTTTCCAATCTGATGGCCATTCTTGTGTTTTCCAAATTTGCTGGCATATAGCATGCATTACCTTGACAGCATCATCTTGTAAGATTTTGAACAGTTCAGCTGGGATGCCATCATCTCCTGCTGCCTTCTTATTAGCAATGCTTCTTAAGGCCCATTCAACCTCACTCTTCAGGATGTCTGGCTCTAGCTCACTGACCACACCATCAAAGCTATCCCCGATATTGTTATCCTTCCTATACAGGTCTTCTGTATATTCTTGCTACCTTTTCTTGATCTCTTCTTCTTCTGTTAGGTCCTTGCCATCTTTGTTTTTGATCATACCCATTTTGGCCTGGAATTTACCTCCGATGTTTCTAATTTTCTGGAAGAGGTCTCTTGTCCTTCCTATTCTATTGTCTTCTTCCACTTCTGCGCATTGCTTGTTTAAAAATAATTCCTTATCTCTTCTGGCTAACCTCTGGAATTTTGCATTTAATTGGGCATATCTCCCCCTATCACTGTTGCCTTTTGCTTTCCTTCTTTCTTGGGCTACTTCTAGTGTCTCAGCAGACAGCCATTTTGCCTTCTTGGTTTTCTCTTTCTTTGAGATGTATTTTGTTGCCGCCTCCTGAACAATGCTGCCAACTTCTGTCCAGAGTTCTTCCGGGACCCTATCTACTAAGTCCAGTCCCTTAAATCGATTCTTCACCTCCACTGCATATTCCTTAGGAATATTAGTGAGCTTATATCTAGCTGATCTGTGAGTCTTCCCTAATCTCTTTAGTCTGATCCTAAATTGTGCAAGAAGAAGTTTGTGATCTGAACTACAGTCAGCTCCAGGTCTTGTTTTTACCAACTGTATAGATGTCCGCCACCTTTGGCTGCAAAGGATGTAGTCAATCTGATTTCGGTGTTGTCCATCTGGTGAAGTCCATGTATAAAGCCGTCTCTTAGGTTGTTGGAAGAGAGTGTTTGTTATGCAGAGTGAATTGTCTTGGCAAAATTCTATCAGCCTGTGTCCTGCTTCGTTTTGTTCTCCCAGGCCATACTTACCTGTAATTCCAGGTGTCATTTGACTGCCCACCTTAGCATTCCAGTCTCCTGTGATGAAAATAACATCTCTTTTAGGTGTGTTGTCCAGTAGGTGCTGCAGATCCTCATAGAACTGCTCTACTTCAGCTTCTTCAGCATTTGTGGTTGGGGCATATATTTGGATCATTGTGATGTTAGATGGCTTGCCCTGAATTCGAATTGAGATCATTCTGTCGTTTTTTGGATTGTATCCAAGCACTGCTTTAGCCACTTTACTATTAATTATGAAGGCTACTCCATTTCTTCTGTGGTCCTCTTGTCCACAGTAGTAGATCTGGTGGTCATTTGATGTGAAGTGGCCCATTCCAGTCCATTTCAGTTCGCTGATGCCCAAAATGTCTATCTTTAATCTTGACATCTCACCAATAACCACATCCAATTTGCCCTGGCTCATAGATCTTACATTCCAGGTTCCGATGGTGTGTTGATCCTTAGAACATTGAATTCGCCGTTCACCACCAGCACCGTCGGCCGCTAGCTGTCCTTTCGGCTTTGAGCTGGCTGCGTCCTCACGTCTGGGGTTAGTTGAACTCATCCTCTGTTCCTCCCCAGTAGCATTTTGACCATGTTCCAACCTGGGGGTCTCATCTTCCAATGGTATACCGACATATCTCTGGTTGTACTGATCCATTTAGTTTTCACGGCAAGAATACTGGGGTGGGTTGCCATTACCTTCCCCAGGGATCGCATTTAGTCTGACCTCTCTGTCATGACCTTCCCGTCTTGGGTGGCCCTTCACGGTTTAGCTCATGGCATCATTGAGGTGCTCAAGCTCCAGCACCATGACAAGGTAACAATCCCTTGCTGAAGCTGAAGTGATTAAATAAAGCCTATTGCTGAGGCTGTAGATTAGACTGGGCAGTTTTAAAAAAAGAAGACAGTGGCAAAACACCACCGTATTGTTGCAAGAAAACAACATGTAGTCACCAGGATACAAGAGAGGCACTTCCTTACTACATTGATAGCCTATGATCTATTCAATATTTTAGCCATCTTAGCCATCAGTAATAAATAATTTTCACCTTTAAAAAAAGGTAGGCCATTTTGTTTGGTTTGGTTTGGTTTTTAAAAGTGATTACTTTCAGCAACATTTGTTATTCTAATGATCAAAACTTCATTTGGGAATGCTTCCCGTTGTAGCTTCTACATGTTTCTTGGCTGGACAGAAGATAGAAGAGCTACTTGCTGTAGAATGGGTGAATGGAAAATCAGGTTGAATTCTGAAGCTGTTCTGAAAGTATAGCATCCTTTATTGCATCCATATACAGTATGTTGAATGGATTGACATGTGTGGCATGCATGGGAACATTATGAAAATCAAACAGAGGAAAACAATTTTAAGTCAATCCTTAAAATAATTAATAATTAATTAATAATTAATAATTAATGTTAGGGTGGCCTTTATTATTCATTAAAATGCTGTTGAGAAACGATTACTTTAAATTTGCTTGATCTGATACTTTCAGAACAACTTCAGAATTTAACCTGATTTTCCATTCAGACAAGTATATACAGAAAGTATATACAATGAAAATTCAGCAAAGTATTACAAATGTTAATGATTTGTTGAAGTATATTCCAAGATTCTGGAATCTTTCAGTGAACAAAGAACTTAGGATATATCAAGCTAGCTCTGTTATGAAAAAGGTGGCTATATATTCCTGGAAGAAGACTCATGTTGGCTTCACCAAATTTGTCAACTCTCATCATTTAAATTAGCTTTTTACAGAAGGAGAGGCGAGATTGGGCAATGTGATTTCATACAGCCTAGGTTTAATTCACTGTTTAAAACTGGAATAGTAATGTTGAAATATAAAGCAGTTATATAATTTTAATAGCCTGATATATTTTGTTGTTTTTATAAATAAATATATAGGAGTGGGTCTCTCTTTTTTTTTCAATTGTTTATTATATTTCATTTAGTTTTGCTTTGTTAAGGTGTTTTTATTTTCTGAGGAACTCTTTTTGTCCTTTTTTCTGATATAGGTAGTTTTTTCTTTTCTTTCTTTTTTTTCCTATGTAGCTGTTTTTATGTAACATGTTAGGTTTCTTGTTAAAAGGACATTGTCTTTTACACAATAATATTGCCACATATTGCTATTTATTTTATATAAAATATGACAGACTATTAAGTAAAGTTTTTGAAGAGATGTTAATTGTAATTTTTTTCAAAAGTTAAGAAAAGTATATTCTAAAACATGGTATATCTGTGCTGAGCCTGTGCCAAACATCCTAGCATGCAAAAGGCCTTTTGTTCAGCTGAACCCTCCCCTTTAGAATAAGAAAGGCAGCAGAAAGGGGAGGAATTCTGGAATTTTGGAGCAACAGTCGTATCAGTACTTTGGATCAGCTCTTCATTAATCACTCTTTTGAAAATTGTGATGTTCTGCACAAGAATTTTTTTTTTTACTTTACGATTTGGGTCTGACATAGCAGTATCTGAAAACATTAGACTATTAATATTATTGAGTAACGTTTTGGAGATTCCCAAATCTAAAGTTAATTTTTATCTATGGGTGAAAGGTAAGTACTAAGACAGGTATGGGAAACTTGCAAATCTGGATGTTGGAAGAAAGAGTTGGAATATCCTATTTTAACAGACCAATGGCCTAGAGTTTTCAAGAATCTTAAATCTTGAAATGTGATTAAAACAACAGAATATTATTTTTCATTATTTTTGGACATCCCAGAGGATATGAAGTACAGGATGGGTTTCAATGTCAGGATGCTAGAAATATAATATTTGGAAAGGACACTGACATCCTGGGCTTGTTCTATACTGGCACCATCTTGTTTTAAAATTAGTAAGGTTGTTAATAGGCTGTTGGGAAAATAAATGAGGTAAAGATGTGAATGTGCTATTAAATTACATTCTGAAAGTTTGGAATCTATCAAAGCATGAAGAACTTTGGATTTACCTTGACTGGGCTCTTCTACCAAGGTTTCCCTGTGGTGGAAAGACTCTTGCATCTGATTTAAAACCATGTTTGGAACAATGAGTTCATTTTCTACATATGAACTAGTCTTCTATCAATCTTGTGGAAAGTCTAATCCATATTATACCATGTGGTCATGTTTTAATTGGTTAAGACCTGAACTTTTGTTTTGTATGGATTTCTTTCTTTCTTTCAATGTCTTTCTTTTTTGGGTGGGGGTATAATGCTTATCTTCTTTTTGAATACATATATATATATATATATATATATATATATATATATATAATTATAATAATATAATATAATATAATATAATATAATATTATAATATTATAATGTAATATCAAATAGAATATATATAGAATATAGAATATATATATCTATATACAATATGTCAATGCCACCTGGATGAAGTGGTGCCAGGTGACTGGAGTCCTGTGTGATCATCGGATGCCCCTATGCCTCAAGTCAAAGGCCTACAGAATGGTAGTGTGCCCGGTCACCTTCTACAGATCGGAGTGCTGGCCAGTGACAACAAAGCATGAGCAGGCCCTGCACGTGATGGAAATGTGAATGCTCTGATGGTGCCTTGGATTAATGTGATTCAACCACGCCATGAATTATGACGTCCGACAACGACTGGGAGTCATGCCAGTCATGGCAGAACTGCGGGAAGGAAGGCTCAGATGGTATGGACACGTCATATGCAGCAAAAAAGACTCAGTGGAGAGAACAGCCATGTGCCTGGACTCTGGCAGCCCTGTGGTAGACCCAAGAAACGGTGGATGGACCGCATTAAGGAAGACATGGAATGCGTGAATGCCACCCCTGAGGATGCCTTGGACCAAGCCAAATGGAGACGGATATGCTGACAAGGGGACCCTGCCATAGTGCAGGAAAAATGCTAAGAAGAAGAAGAATATAAATGGAACTTACTAAGGCAGGGTCAGCAACTTCTCCAGAGAGCTTAAGTGAATATGAGTAGAACAAGGTCCAGAACAATAAATACAGAGCTCAGAATGTTGGGACTAAGCCAATATCTGCAGTCCCATTTCTCCTTCCATTTGTTTAGCTGACTGAACAAGAATTCTCTTATGGCTACTCTCCCTTTTATTTTACACAGAGCACCTTTTTGTTTTGTTTTTTTTACCTCATGTACCCTATATTTTCAATTAATAAAAATTTTGTTGCTACTGTTTCAGAGTAAAGGCTACTTATTTTCAATAGCTGTCTTGCTTAACAATTTAACTAAGGTTGTAAGCTTAAAAAACCTGCTGTGTTTAATTATTCCATGTGGAATGTGGTATCAGACATGTGATGCCTTCTAGCACTTAGGCTCTAAGGCACAAAGGAGCAGTAAAGAAAAATACTACAGTTAGAGAAGTAAAGCTAAAGATTAATTTTAGATGATAGACATAAAGTCAATAGAAACCAAATTGTGTCATATTAGCTAGCGGTTGGGAGGATATATTATTTACCACTTAGTTCCATCAACCTATGGGTAGAAGGTCATATGCTTGTAGTTCAGAGACACCTTCAGGGATGGCTGGATGTGATATTCTCCAAAGAAGACAAAGATTCAGACCATTGCCTGAGTGAATTCATGGGATCCATTTACCCAATGCTCTGGGAATATATATATGCTTGTTTAAGCATTTACACATTAAATTTCTCAAGACATGTGTATGTGTAGACAGGACATGAACTTGAAGTGTGAGCAGGCTCTTAGAAATGCAAAATAATCAGTCTTTTTGCCTGCAAACACTCAGCTTCATCCTAAGCTTTAAGGCTAAAAGGATATATTAAATCATCCTCCATTAAAATTTCAAGCTCTAAATATATGAAAAATGTTGAATTTATCACCTTAGATCACAGCTTTCTCATTTAACAATCACAGCTGTTATTTAGCAGGTGAAAAGTCTACTAATGTAGATAAAAAAAGATGAAGAGAATAGCTGAAGTCAGAGATCATGTAGAGTCTAAATTGTCAGTTACATTTTCTAAAAGTATTTGGGATATTTTTAGCCTCAAAATCTACAGAATCTGTCTTCAAAATTCTTTTCATAGGCTTGTGATGACGTTAGTACACTTGTGTTGAGCCACAAAATTTGATAGATAGGCACAGAAGCAGTAATGAAATTTTCCTTGACTTAAACAGAATATGCAAAGTTCCATGGACTTTTTCTTCATCCTAGATTACTGATGGCAAGTGAAACTATAAATGCATGTCTAATATGCCTTCTCTAAAATAATTCCAATGCCTTGGAAAAGATATTCAGATGCCTCCTTTGACCTACAAAAATCAGAATTGTGCAAGCAATGGTTTTCCCTGTGACACTATGGAAGCAAGAGCTGCACTTTGAAGAAGCAGGGTAGAGAGAATATTGATGCCTTTGAACTTTGGTGTTGGAGAAGACTCCTGAGAGTACCATAGATAGCTAAGAAAACAGACAAATGGATCATTGATCAAATCAACCCAGACTTCTCATCCAATGCATGCATGATCAGGCTCAAATTATCATACTTCAGACACATTATGTGAAAAACTAGATCTCTGGAGAAGTCTATATTGCTGGGAAATACAGAAGGAAGAGAAAAAGAGGATGACCACCAGCAAGTTGGATATATTCAATTACAGAGGCAATGGGTGCACCATTGAAGGACCAGTTGGGGACAAATCCTCCTGAAGAAGATCTAGCAGTGTGATTGCATGTCAATACCATATCGACATGATGGTACATAATCTACTAATCCATCAATTAATCAAAATAACTCCAGAATAATAAAGACTTTGTCACTGAGGTTACACTTCCTTCATTTTGTTTATTTCATAAACTCTTCTTTCTCCTCCTTCAAAGGATACAGTGAATGAGATTGACAGATACTATAAAAATGGAAGGGGGGTTGTTTTAATATTTCTCAGTCAAAAGGTGACTGGTATTGTGCAAAGCAAATTTAGTACCACTTCTCTGTCTGCCCATCTCTATACTCTTTCCATATCAGTCTTTATATTCAATTAATTAAGAGCAAATCATATAATTCTTTTCTTAGTATACAGTATGATAAAATTTGATTGAATACCACACAAATGTTAGATTACTCAAGTACTCTATTAATATACTGCAAACATCATTTCTACAATCCACATGTGACTGTAATTGGTCCATTATGAGGGTCCCAATATATGTACATCCATTCCTCTGTTTGAAAAGGTTTGTGATATATTAACGCTGAGTGATCAACTTTAATGTAAGTCCAGCTGATTGCTTGTAACAGCTTAAGGTACTTACCTTATCAAGAAGCCCAAACAATATGAGAGAGTATGATTTCAATTAACAACTTGATAACCTAGCCTTTGAAAAATAGCTAACATGTTTAGAGTAATGCTGAGGAACAGGACTTCTGTAAACTAGGAAGAAGCAGTGAGTGAACAAAAAGTTAGGAGCTGCTGTTACATTCCAGGGGAAATTAGCTTTCCTAAAATGTTTGTTTCTCCAAATAGTTTCACTGATTCTTCAGCTTTTTGGAGAACATCCACAGGAAGGAGCATGGAGGAGGGGGAGGGGCTGTCCAAACAATTGAGATGGTGGCTGCAACTGTGTGATCAAAGTCTCATCCTTTTTTTACATGTTTCCTTCCCAAGATGACCCTGTTTGCAGGTCCTACTTCAAACAAGAGTTGAATAAAATTGCAACATTTATCTCTATTTATTCCCTCTTCCTCTGCCACCAAATGATAGCGAATGCCTTCCAGAAGGGTCTCCTTTGGAAAGTATTTTTGGAGAATGCCTATATTAATAAAAAAAAAAACTAAAAGTAAAATACTGTATTCTTAATAGTTGAGATTTAAAAAATACTGTCATGAGGAAAGTACACTGTGATTATGTTTTAATACCTGTTTGATCTATTGAACTTGTTGAAGAGGATTACTGTCCTTCTCAATCTACTATACCAGCAGCTTTTTCTAAATGGCAAAAGCAACAGCCAGTTTTTATGATAGAAGCCATTTTTTAAATTTTCTAAAATTCAAACTATAGCATAGGGCTTTTTAGAAGAAACGAAAGAGCTTTATTTACTATTTTCTTTCTCCTGAAAAGACTTTAAAATACTAAATATTAAAATACCGCTGAAACAAAAGAGCTGGTTTTGAGATTAGCAAGAGTCTTTTTCCATGTATACAGACATAGCATAAATGTGATTGTCTGCTAGCAACAGAAGTGACCATTGGCTTACATTTCACTGGATGCTACAGGATGTGTGTTTGTGTCTCTGTGTGTCTCACACATAAGAAATAATACCCATTTACTTTGGTTATCTGAAAGGTCTACCAAGTTGGAAAATTCCAGCAAGTTATTATTGTAAGATATCTTGGGTCTCTTGTTGATATTTATCAGTTTAGGAAGCAGATTTCGAATCCTGGTTTTCTCATACAACCTTTACTATCCAAAGAATCTGTCATGTCAAAAAGCCGAATCTTTTGCTAGCTCTAACCACATTACAGTATGAGCTTTGTTTTTAATATCCTTGATTTAGTTTAGTAGATTCACTCAGGTTGACAGCAGGGAGGCATTTCACCTGTCCAGTATTTTCTCCTTATGCTTCATACCATCTATTCTGTAATGAACCAGATGTTTTAGAAAGTGTGTGTTGAGTGAGGGGAAAATATTATTCTTTTTTTAAATTGAACTTACATTCTAATCCTCTAGGCTTTACCTCTGACTGACCAAAATCTGCAGGCCTTGCCTCACTCTACCTCCTAGACCTACCAAAAACTATATTTGACCAGA
Organism: Candoia aspera; assembly: GCF_035149785.1. Classification (NCBI taxonomy): domain Eukaryota; kingdom Metazoa; phylum Chordata; class Lepidosauria; order Squamata; family Candoiidae; genus Candoia; species Candoia aspera. Next base: position 83,001,110 of record NC_086153.1, on the reverse strand, counting down.
TGGTTCATCAAAACCCACTAGACATATGTCTGACCAATCAATCTCATAAGCTCAGATCTGGCTTTCACTGGAATACAAATACACATGATCAATATCCCAGAGCTCTTCACATGATCAATATCCCAGATAGCACAGTAAATTGTATTCCTTTTCATGTGAATGCAAATACAGGTGCAATTCAGACCTCCCAGTTTGAAGAATAAATAAGAGATGGGAGTGGGGGATGGGATGCAAGGATATACACAGTAGGGCTAGCTCTGCATTTCCATCTTCTACCCAGTTTCAAGTCCTCATAATTTCCAATAACTGCCTGAACAAGGATATGAAGTCAAACATATTAATTTGATAGACTAGGGATTCATAGTAGGAACCTGGGAAGTTTAGTGTAGAGAAAAGAAACTGAGGGGAAACATAATAATAGTGTTCAGGGACATAAAAGGATGCTACAGGGAAGATGGTTAGGAACCATATGCCATTGCTACAGAAATAGCAATGGGTATAAGTTGTAGATATCTTAATTTTTTTAAATGTAAGAAGAAAAACTTCCTAACCATCTCTATGGTGGAACAATCTTCCTATGGAAATTTTGAATTCTCCATCTTCAGAAGATTTTTAGGAAAAGCTGGACAGCCACTTCTCAAGGATGGTTTAATTGGTTTTTATGCACATTGCAGAGGGTTGGCCTGGATGTTCCTTGTGGCTCTTTCCAATTCCATAGTTCCATGATTTTATGATTCTCATCTCTCTCTAAGCATTGCACAAATATGCCCTGGTAACCATTTGTATGACTTATTTTCATTTCAAGCCCACAACTGAGGCAGCTTTAAGTAATTTTTAATTATTTCACTTGTATAGAGTATTTCACCTCTTCTTCTGACAGTTTTGCCATGGGCGCTCTCTAGCAATTTCCCCTGACAATGTGGTTGTTGACACAGTTAGGGTTGGGTTCTGCCTAGCTCCTATTGGCCATTCTAGGCTATTGCAAACATGCCCTTTCCATGACCATTTTTGTTTGGATTTCAGGAGAGACCAGCTATCTGGCTTCCATGGAGGCATCTACCCACGTGATGCCTAACTGTTACTTTTCAAAGAGGATGTCAGCTTTTATGAGGGCTTCTTATATAGATGGGTTTAATGCTCTTTTGCACAGTCTTGAGAGAGTGCTAGTCCTGTGCTGCACAGAAGACTGATTTAAACCAGGAGAGACAGGTTTTGCCAGCTGTGTGTTGCTTATTCTCTCCCCAGCAAGTGCATTGCAGAATGTTAATGGTTTCTGCTGACAAAAAGTTTATGTAGCAATACTTTTTACTGTTTTTATTACCTTGGGGTGAGGTGCCATTTTGCCTACCTAATTAGTCTCTCCATAGGCTACCTCCAGTCACAGCCACTTGCTACCAGCACTGCCATTCTCCTGAGGACAGAACTTGCTCATTGACAATCCCTTCCTCCCACTTCACCCCATACCTGTGACCTGTCAGCCAGGCTACTTTTGGACCCAGAAGAGCACTTGTCCCATGCTCAGAAATTGATTGATAAGCAACAGTCACCTCTCCATACCTGCAACCTATTAGTCAGGCAACTTAAAGCAGCCATTCTAAACACCTGGCTGCCTTTGCTTTTCTCCACTTTACCACATGTAAAGGCTAGTGACTGTTGGTCTTTTCCCCCACTGCGAGGTGATGTTCAGTGGGAGAAGAAACAAAGCTAGAGAAACCTACCAATCATTTTCTTTAATGTGTCCTGCATTAAAACAGTAAGGCAACATTACTCATCGAGCTCATGATGAGGCAGAAAATTTATTTACTTATTTATTTATTTAGTAAATTTATATAGCTGTCCATCTTACATGAAGTGACTCTGGGCTGCATACAACCATTAAAGTAAAACAATAAATATATAAAAACAATTATTAAAAACAGTCATTATTAAAAATAATCCAGCCATCCAGTACAGGAGAGAGGGAAAATTACAGTAATTCAATCTGGAGGTGTCTAGGGCATGGGTGGCTGTGAGCAGAGCCCCCTAAAACCAGGAACAGGCACAGCTGGCACACAACATAAAGCTGTGCAAAGGCCCTCCTAGCCATGACTGCCACCTGCTCCTTGAGCAGGAGTCGTGAGTCCAAGAAGACCCGCAAATTACATACCGGGTCTGTCTGGGGCAGTGCAACCCCATCCAGCACCAAAGATGGCATAGGCCTAGAACCGGTAGGCCCCAAAACTCAAAGCCATTTAGCCTTGCCAGTGTTCAGCTGAAGCCTGTTGTTCCCCATCCAGACCCTCACAGTCTCCAGACAACAGGATAAGATGTCTGCAGCATTGCTTAATTTGCCAGGGGCAAAGATATATAATCGGGTATCATCAGCATACTGATGATACCTCAGCCTATGGCAATGGATGAGCTCACCCAATGGCTTCATGTAGATGCTGAATAGGAGAAGAGAAAGCACCAAACCCTGCAGCACCCCACATAGTACAGGTTGAGGGCCAGACCTCTCCTCCCTGGTCACCACTGACTGGAATTGACCCTGGAGAAAGTAGGCGAACCAGCACAACACCATGCTGCCTACCCCAATCAGAAGGATACCATGGTTGATGGTATTGAAGACCACAGAGAGGTCAAATAGGGCAAGGATGGATGCACAACCCCAATCCCACACTTGCCAGAGGTTGTCAAAAAGCACAACCAATGCTATTTCCATCCCATACCCAGGCCTGAATCTTGACTGAAAGGGATCCAGATAATCTGCTTCTTCCAAGGTCCTTTGAAGCTGCTGTGCAATCACTTCTCAATCACCTTCCCCAAAAAAGGGATGTTAGAAACTGGACAAAAATTGTCCAGTATGGTGGGGTCCAACAATGGCTTCTTGAGGAGGCGCCAAACCAGAGCCTCCTTAACAGGTAAAGGAACAACCCCCTCACTCAAAGAAGAATTAACCACCACTAGAACCCACTCACATGACATCACCCAGGCTGTCTTAACAAGGCAGGAGGGGCATGGAGCTAAAAAGCAGGTGGCTGCACTGACAGTCCTAAGGACCCTGTCCACTGCCTCATGTCTAACAGGTTCAAACCTTTCCTAGATAACCAGGCAAAATTCCTCCCCAGGCATCTCCTCTGGACCTGTCCCAAGGCTGGTGTCCAACTGCAAGTGAATCCAAGCAACTTTGTCTAACAGATGCTGAACAAATTCCTCCGCACACCCCTGCAAGAGGTTCTCTGAGCCCCTTTACCCAAGAGGTCTTGTATCATCTGAAACAGGGCTGCAGGGCAGCTATCCATGGATGCAATAAGGGTGGAGAAATATTGGCACTTTGCTGCCCTTACCGCCACAAGGTAGGCCTTAATAGCGGCTCTAACCCATGTTCAGTTCAGTTCATCCTTCACTGAGTGCCAGTGATGCTTCAGACATCTCTTCTCTTGTTTCATCTCCCTCAATGACAGGGAGTGATGGGATCCCCGAGAGGGGAGAGGTTGCATGGATGCGATCCAATCCAAAGCCTCAGCTTTCCCCTTATTCCAAGCAGTGACCAAGGCTTTGTAAGGAATGTGCAGCAGACCATCAGGAACAGCCCCAGCTCCCTCTGAAACCCATCCGGGTCCATCAGTTGCCAAGGTGGACCAATTGAATGGGTCCAGCCGCCCTGCAATGGATAGTGGCACTAGAGAAGCCCATAGAAATCAGACCAAAAACCTGGCTGGGTATATCTCCGAAAGAATATCATTTGTCAATGCGGACAGTGAAATTTATATCCGCTCAAAGACAAGAGGATAGCATTCTAATGTGACCTTCTGGCTGTGCCCTAGGGCTATTAGATCTGAGCTGTAAAAATCTGTATGATACTTAGATGGCAGCGAAGAGTTATATGGTTCTGCATTTCTTTGCTGCCATCTACGGATCACCTTGCATTTGGCAACCCAGGTCTGGTAGTCCTGTGATAGATGTCTATGTGGGACAAGATCCTATATTTTATGAGGAACCTTTTCTGCAGCCATTTCAAATTGAGGGTATAGATTAGAACCTCTCTCTTTGTGTGCACGCATGTATGTGTTACACACACATATCTTTGATTCAAGCCATATTAGAATTCTTCCCTTCCTCTCTTCCTTCCCATACTTATTCCAGAATGTGCTTATTTTACTTAATTATATTTTTTACTGATTATTTGTGATTTGGCAAGTGCTCCTCTAGGCAGTCAATAGCAATTATACTCAATGAGAAGAACATACAATGCAAATTAGAGTGATATAGATTTCCTTCTATCCCATCCTTGGTTATCTGAATGTTTAGTTACCCTGTTAGATTAAACTAAGTACATAATGTCTAATAAATTGCTTTCATTAAAACCTATTAAGTGACAGTTAGAAATAGCATTTTAATCTGAAGGCATGCAACAAAACATTACTGCAATTAAAGGGTACATTGTTCAAAGAGTGAAAACTCTCTGGTTGCAAAAGCAAGCGATAGTGTATACTTTGTTTTCGGATCATGAGATAGGACTATGCTCAAGCTGTTAAGTGGAAAGGCTTGACACAAGGAGGTCACTGGTTTTGTTGTTAGCCTCTTGGGCTTTTCTAATCTGAATCTGGGGGTTGTGTATAGAAGAAAAGATCTAAAGCACAATTACAGCAGCAGCAACAGCAGATCCTGATGCTCTTTCCCTTTTCTGTTCTATTTCATTTTTGGTTCTCTGGGTTGATGACTGGAACAAAACTCCCAGTTTGTAGCAGAGGGAATGTTCAGTGATGGAATATCCACTTTGCCTCCAAAGGTCCCAGGCTTAAAAAAAGAAAAAGCAGATAATAGAACAGCTTTCCTCAACTGCTTCCACTTTGTCAGAACAATTTGAACTCATAGACAGTCAAAGAATCTAAGGACATAATTTTCCCTACATTGGGCCAGACCGTTTCCTTGCAATATGTTGGTTCAGTATCCTGAAACAGATTGAAAGACTGTTGGAGACAGAGTTTGTCACTTCTTTCACCCCAACGTTCCTTCCTTCTGGAGAAGTTGGGAGAAAACAAGAACCAATCTGGAGAATCAGTATGAATAATTCCCTCCCCCTCCTGTTTTCTTCATTATTGTCTGGACAATTCTTCATGAGCAGTTGGAAGCAAAGTTAGAATAATACCAAGCAACCAGGAATTCTTACACTGTTGTGAAGAAGAATGTGTGTAAAGGCTTTGTTTCTCTTCCATATGCAAACAGTCTTGGTTCATCTTTCAACAAAGGACGGGGTTTATTCATCAGTCTTCTGCAATAATGTTTTTGCTCTCTCTCCCTCTTTCTATTCAAAGTGACCTACCACTAATCAGAGCTGCCATGCAGCAATTTATAGTGATTCAACATCTGCAGGGATCTGTAACAAACCTCAGGAGCCCTCAAGTCCTGACTCCTCAAAACATGTACAAGGGTGGAATAAAAAGTAATGCCTCACTTTCATAACTTTAGTTTAAATAGGGATAATTTTAATGAATGAAATAGCAAAATAATTCCTGAAATAACCTCTCTTGTTCCTTATATTTACTTCTCCACATACAGTAATTGCCACCATTCATTACACACTTCTGCCAAGGATGGATACGTTTCTGTGAGCCATCACAAAAGAACTCTACACTTTGTCTCTTCATCCAGGTCCTGACAGTCTTTCCACCTCTTCATCTGAGCCAGACTGATGCTCACAAAGGTATTAACTCAACTGTGGGGAAACCTGGAAGTTCTATAGCACCAAGTCTGGACTGTATGGTGGATGGGGTAAAAGAGTAAGATCTAACTTTGCAATTGCCCCTTGGATGCCTCCAAATTCTGCTTAATCATTGTTTCAAAATCTTGAATATTGCAGCATAGCACTCTGACTTGACAGGGATGCTAGGTTCAAGGAAATCTATGCGAATAACAGCATCTGCATTCCAAGATACTGTAACCATGAGTTTTCTTGCCGAAACCTGGGTTTTTATTCATCTCCCACCCCTCACCACAGGTAAAGCTTTGTGATGATATTTCATAGACTGATGCTTTGTTTCTGGGTTACAATGGTGAGCCCATGTTCATGTTCATGTTCATGATACTATGAAGAAATTCTTTAACTTTTGATAGCGTGATAACAATTTCTAGAAAATTCCAGCTCCTGAAGCTTTCATCTCTGCCTTCAGCATACAAGGAACCCATCTTGAACAAATATTCCCATATTGAAGAACATCAATAATGTGATCCACATGTTCCTCTGAAATGCCAAGCTTGACAGCAATTTCCCTTTGAGCAATCCACTAATTGTCCTTAATCAGTTCATCAACCTCTCTCATGTGAAACTTGTTGGTTGCTGTCACAGATTGTCTACTTCATTCTTGATCACACAAATCAGCTCTTCCTGGTTCATCATATTTACATGTTCTGGTGGAGACACCTACAGTATTCATGTCAACAGAGTCATCACTACAAACAACCTATATTTGGTAGTGAATTTCAGTTGCAGGGATTCCTTTGACAGTAAAAAATTCAATCATAGCACCTTACTTAAGGTGCATTGACAAGTACTCACTGCAGGCTTCCCTTTCCAATAATGACACAAGCTCTCATGAGTACTGATGGTGAGCTGGAAGGGGCCTCTATCCAGGGGGGAAAACACATGCGTAGTACTGAGGAATTAAGCTGCCCTTCAAAGAGACACAGATCAGACCCACCTTAACTTTTGGGGTTTATCTGTCTGGGTTTTTCCCACGCTTCTTCAGTTTGTTAGGATTGATGTCCTAACAGTCAGAAATCATGCTGAGATGAGGAGTAGATCTCTAGTGTTTATTACTGCTACATAAAACAGAATCCTAACAAACTGAAGAAGCGTGGGAAAAACCCAGACAGATAAACCCCAAAAGTTAAGGCGGGTCTGATCTGTGTCTCTTTGAATGGCTGCTTAATTCCTCAGTACTACGCATGCGTTTTCCCCCCTGGATAGAGGTCCCTTCCAGCTCGCCATCAGTACTCATGACACAAGCTTTTCTCATAGCCACTTTCCACCAATTGATGTGAAATAAAAGATGCTAAAGAACATGTCAGAGCTTCTAGTGGGTCACTTCTGCTATCTGTTGGTGACTTAGCACATTGGAGATATTCCTTTTCTTTTAACCTTCATAGAAGCACGAGTGACTTGAAAACTATAAAGCTGAATTCCAAGCTAAAAACCCTGCACTGTTTAAGCCATCCAAACATTGAGACCTTTCCTAAAATTGAATTGCCTCTGCTTCAGAGGAGCTCAAGCGGAGCAAAACTTTTGGTTGGGAATGGATTACTATGTGAGTTACATGGAGTAGAAAGGGGTCTCTCCTTGACTTTTGTGATGGTTGAATCTTGCTGCTTTTTTTTAAAGGATATGTAGTGGGAAAGAGCTGGCTGAAATTAGTGGGAATTGGTTGGCAGAGTTAGTGAAGTTTATTTTAAAGATTTGTATATCTTTCTCCCCATAGTTTTTTATTTATTTAATGTATTTATTTATCATATTTTTATTACTGTCCATCTCCCCCACTTGGGGGACCCTGGGCGGTTCACAATAAAACAATTTAAAATTCAATAAAATCAGAATAATATTGATAATCAATACATATAAATACAAAATATAATGAAATCCAAGTAACAGATTGTATGTGGTTGTATATGGTTGCCCCAAGCCTGGAGCTAATGTGTTCGTTGGGCCCCTGTTGTGGTTTCTTGTTATTCTTAATCTTTGTTTATTCTTTACTCCAGGTGTTTTGTGGTGTTTTATGTTTTTAATTGTTTTTACAGTTTCTTGGATTTTGTAAGCTGCCCAGAGACTGCTGGAGTGGGTAGCCATAACAAATTTAAAATAACAGTAATAATCCCCATACCTCCATAGTTGGAACAATAAAATGGTTGTTTTTTAGGGTAAAATACTTGTCTCCTTTAAGAATTATTTTAGGGCAGATGAAAAGTCTGACGTCATCTTTTAAATCTCCCTATTACTGGTCTAGCACCTAAAAGCAGGTAGACTATGCATGGCCAATATTATATTAGCTCAGAAAAAGTTATTCAATCCTCAGATTGGAAATATAGTTATCAATAAGAGTGGTAATTTGCAAGTTTCAAAATCAACAGTAATGTATTGTCACTATTAACTGAAAACCTACAGATAACGTCTAGTCATTTGACCAGCTCTAAAAATATAAAAAAGTTTTGCCTCATAAAAAGAGCCAGCAGAATCAATACAAAAGTGCTTCTATGAAGTCAGCCAGCAATATCTAGTGATTTTCTGGTACAAGGCTAACTTATACAAACTGACAAGAATGACAGATATGAATTGATTTTCTGTATCCTTGTCTATATATTGCCATAAAATCTATTTTTAGTTAAGGATTTTCTTGTTGTTGCTCCGTATCAGCCATACCTGGATGGTTTTCATGATTTTTTCGCCTACAAAGTATCTTGATTACACTTTTCCACAACACTGGTTCCTATAAACCCAAGAGTCAGTCTAGCTTTACAGAAGGATTTATTTTATCACCCAAAATAAGGTCTTATCTTCTGAGTTGGTCAGACGTTTTGTAAAATGCTTTGTTGTAAACAACCTTACCCACAAGCCCTTTTGCTGAACATACCTTTCATGCATGTCTGGAAGACTTAAATAGCAGTACTTTAATTTTTTTACAGAAATTAAAAGATAATATTAACCACATTTTCCCCTTCTTTGCATTCCAATTCCTTTCCTTTTCTCAAAGTTTCCTTTAAAAATCGGGAGTGGATAACAGAAGTCTGTTAGCCCTACAAGGTAGGCCAGACCAAATAAACAATGCCTTGTAGGTCAGTACTACTTTTATTGTACGGCTATAGTGACAGAATCTTCTAAGTCTGAATGTGCTTCCCCCCTCCCTCCCTTTATCTTCATGTGAACTAGGCAGGAACCTATCTGGGAGTTTACTCACTTTACTTTTTGGCCCAGGCTTAGGCCCCATTTATCTGACCATTGCCTTGTTAGCAGCTCTTCCTCTTGTCTTTCAAGGCCATTCTCACTGGCCTTTACAAAGACAGAATGGATTGCTAAACATGAGACTCCTCTAAACTGGAAGAGAATATCTTCTACAGTGCTTTGCAGGCATGGAACATTAGATCTTTGGTTTTCCCTCACAGGCTACATTTGGAAGCAAGAGGAATTCTATGTTCCATGTTCCCTGGAAGAAAATTATAAGCATGGCGAATGGGAATTGGAATACCAGTTTTGACGTGGTATTTGTTATGATCCCAGATACCAAACACCCACTCGAAAAGTATTAAATTGTAATTATTTAAAGCAAAATAATTCAGAACTGACACTCGGCAAATATTTAGCCGACTGAGTTTTAAATCCTCTTATTGCCAATATTCGTGCTGGTAGAACTTAAATGTTTGAGAAGTGCACACAAACCAGATCCTACTGAAATTTACTTTTGATTTCAAATAAATAGACATGGGCAAGTTCTCCCTTTCTTCCTCAAATGAAGCAACCAAACAAGCAAAAGATATTAATAACTCAGAATCCAACTGATCAAATAATTCATTTTCATGTGGTTATTCTGGTCTTACTTGGCATGGCATCTATAGGAGATTGTTTTAAAAGTGCATTTTCTCAAATCTCAGAGAACACAATAGACCGTCTTTTTGCAATGTTCTTAAGAACGCTTGATAAGACCAAACTTAGAAGCCCATAAATGCTAACATTTAGTCCCACAATTGCATACAGCTCTGTACTATTTCCTTCCTGTATGAAGAGTTCAAACATCCTGGATACTTTCAAAAGTAGTTCAACAGAAAAGTTTCATATTCACAAAACAGCTATCATGGTGGATACAGCCTATTGCAAAATGCCTATTTTCCAGAAGATCAACTGGAGTAGCTAAAAGAAAAATCCACTTGCCTCTTTGAGATGGGATGAAGTTCTAAATTATAGATCAGATATTTGTCCCCTCAAAGTTTAACCAAAAATTTCTTCCACAGAAACCGAACTATTATTTATCCATTCAATCATTCAATTTTGATGCTGCCTAACTCCAACTAACTCCAAACTATGATACTGTCATAAAACAAACAGGTTAAAATTCCCACCTACACAAAAAAATCAAAGTACACAAATAAAGCAGGCTATATCTACATCATACATCATACCAGAGCAAATAAATCTATTAATACATTATATCTCAAATTAAACGTAGACAAAGGCACACAGGTTCACATCAAAGGAAACACTTCCACGCCGGTGCAGCTCTTTCCTATAGTCTTGCAGGACTCTCTGTCAATTCCTCCTATAGTTTTGTAGGACTTCTTATCAACACCTCCCAGCTGGGCATGTGTGGTAATGGAATGGCTGAGTCTGAAGGGTGGAAGGCTGGGAGATCTTAAACCTCCTCTCCCAGAAGCCCTTTAGCACTTTATAATTTCAACTGCCACCCCTTATCTTCCAGGGGGCACTTCACCTAGCATACATTCCATAATACCCGTGTATGAGAGGGATATGGTTCTCACAACTTGTACTACTGTTCTTCAATTAAAAAGTAAAAATTCAAAAAGCAAAATAATTTCCATAATGCAACTCCTGGCCTTATAGTGTAGACTAAATGTATACGACTAGATGACTTAGCCTTTACTTCTCTCCTTGGGAGATAGACCAATCAATAGCACAAATCAAACCTTATTTAAAAAGAAGAAAATATAAAATGTAAAGCTGTCTCTTACCTTAATGAAAATATTCAGTATTGGGAAAGATAAATCAGGGGACAGCAACTTAACAGAAAATTATGAATGGAAAATACAGTGCTCCAAAGCAACTACAGAATGACTCTGTTTGGCTACATGTGAGTGAGGCACACTGGGATCTCTGATCTCTGATTCAGATACAGCCATAAATGTTTTACTATTGGCCACCATTCTCATAGTCCATCCCCTTCCTGCATGGTCAAGGGCAATAATGCTGAGCCATTGCTGGATCAAACATGGTCAAAGTTGGGTCAACTCAGCTAGGTCAAAAGTGGTACATTGGCTCTCAGGCCATATACTTATCCCATATATGTACAGTGACCATACATCCTTTATTATAAAGGACAGTCCTTTATTTCAGAAAGCTGTCCTTTAGATTTATTTTTCAAAAATTCACTTTTGTCCTTTATTTTGGTCATTTAACTTTTACCATACAAATGGTACCACTTAATGCACAATCCTTCACATTCATGTGAAAAATATGGAAATTGAATTGTCTTTTTAAAATAAATTTACATATACTGTTTGAGATATTTTTATTAGAATATGTGTTTTTGTAAAGTTTTTCTTGGTTTTGCTTTTGGATTTTCCTTTGTAAAGCAAAGTTATAAACAATTTTTTTTAGCCTTATGAACCTCTTTTAGATTTGCCCCTTTTCCAAGCTTCTTTATTTTTCCCAAGAGAATATGGTCACTGTACATATGCCATATAATTTGCAATTCTGGAACAAAGACCACAGCTCAGATAGAATAATAAGACTGCTTATAATACATAGTATGAGTTACTGCTGTGCTGTTTATAAAGCATTCTTTGCAACTAGGAAGTTCATGTGAGTTGAGTGGGTTGTACGTATGTTTTTTGTTGTACTTTTTTGTAAGCAGGTAGACTGCAAAGGGAAGCTGATAAATCTAAGTAAATAAAAGAGGAACTTACAAAGCTATTTGCTTATCAACTCTTGGCAATGTTGATTAAGCTGTGTCTCTTCTGTCTTGTTGATGTGAACCTCTGGGTGCATTGAAAACAGAAAAGACATTTATATAGATTGAGCTCTGCTCTTGTACCCTCCTAAGGTTGAGCTTTCAGGATGCATTCTAAAAATGCAAAGCATACCGTGTCTGTTGAGTTTTGGAGTGTGCATGTGCTCTGTGCTTCAGCATCCTATTGATGTTCAGCATCCGGTTGCCTTTAATCTTGGCAAATGCAGTTGCAGTGTTGTGTTTTACTGTGAATGTTAATGTTATTATTCATGCAGCACTTTTTACAGCCATCTCTACAAACACAGGCAGGGAGGCAGGCTGCCAAAACAACAACAGAAACACACAAGTGAGAAACCCACCAAGTAACCTTATTCAAGCAAGCAATAAAACACAGCAAGCCCAAGTAAACAAGTACCCTCTCCACCAATCTTTATTCAGGCAGTGCCTTTGCAAGTAGTACTATTTTTCATAAGCAGTGACACGAGCAGATTCTCTGCTCTATGAAGCTACCCTCTGTCAGTTGTCCATGGGTACAGCACGAGACTCCACAATGAATCATACAGTTATCATCTCAGAGGTCATCTGGTCCAACTCCCTTTACACACAAAGATTTCCATATGATTTTGAAGCTTGAACTCTCAGGGTTCCAGCTCACACTGAATCTTTATTTGGTGGTGTGGGGTGGAGGCACTATAGCAAGGTTTTCCCTTCTACAAGCAATTGTGATGAGCACCTGAACTATGGACAGCACGGTGTGATATTACAGGGGGAAAGCTGCTTCTTACATTGCTCACCATGAGCACCCCATGTGAATACTGACTCCTGAACATAATTATTGTTTCTATTAGCAGAATCCTTGAAAGGTTTCAAAGTTTGTTTCAGGAGAACACAATCAACTTCTAACATTCCAAAGAGGGTTGGATTTTTTTTCTGAAACACAGTTTTTGTGGATCCTTAAAAAAAATAAGTTCCAAATCTAGCCATAAATGGAAGTGGAGGGAATGAAGGAAAGGAGAATAAACGCAGTGTTTTTGAAAACAATATGGTAGGTCTCTGGAATAAGAGCACTTTCTGCTACATTTTGTTACAGGCCCCACATGTTCTATAAAATAGCCAGTGTCATTGAAATGAATAATGAATCCCTGCACTCTAATCACTGTTAATACACAGTTATTATAATAAGTGTGATTTATCTAATTAAATGTGCGTTGTGGTCTTCAAATTATTTATGGTGCTATAATAATCTATTAAGTAAATAGAATACACAAATCCTGCCATTTCTGAAATATGTTTGTCAGATAATTTTCCATCATATTTCATCTTCCAAGATGCCTGTTGACTCCAAAGGTAACTCTTCATTTGCATGTAGTGGAATTTTACAGAAAGCAGCATAACTGGATATTGTACAGCTAAAATCATGTTTTATACCAAAGCAATTTAGCTGTTATGAATTTTCATTGCACCAGGGCATTAACTCAGTAGATATACTAACAGCCTGCCCAATTTTACTTGAAAAACCTCACATGGTGACTGATACAATTTTAACCACAATCTCTCATGTTATATGAATATGTGACAGTATTATGGAACATCTCATTTTGCCTGCATATTTAAGGCTTTCATCTGAAACCACATAAAAATAAAGCTTCCCTGTTTACATCTCTTCATTGATGATGAAAATCCTCACAGTATCAATATCTGCAGGGGGTTGTTTAAGTATGTAGATTCAAGTGCTGAAATGAACAGTGTCCTTGTTTTCTAAAAATAGTTTTCTGCATTCCTGAATCCTAAAAATCTCTCTAAATGAAAGGATGGAGGGCCAAATTTGATAATTAATTGTATAACCTGGAAGAACAAACACTTTACAATGTATTTCTCTCCATTTTTTATATTATAAACTCTGGATTTAGTTGTCCATGTTTCTGCCACTTTTACATACAGAGTAATAGTAATTGACATACTCATAAAAGTGGTAATTTTGGGGGCCCTTTTCTCACTTTTACGAGGAGGTCTGGACTTCTTCCGCAATGTCCTATCCTGATGGTGCCACACCACAAAGTCCAGGAATTATTTTAACTTACGTTAATACTTTGAAAGGGTGTGTTGTGACAACAGTTGTAACATTTTGGTAAAGATATTACATCTTTCACATGCTTTGTGTCTGGGCTAGGTGCCATTTCCAGCAGGAACTCAACTTCACTCTGAATTCTACAGGATGCTTTTTCCTGTGACTCATACTGGGGCAGTGATAACCTGTTTCTCCTTGTTAACAAAAAATTAGAATGCAAGAATATCCATGCAGCCTTGAACCCAACTGCCATATGTCTCCAGGCAAGACCTGTCCTCTAGGTTTGTTTTTTCCAATAATAGGAATTTAACAGTATACTATCTCTGAACTCAGATGGTCTTATGACAGGTGTAGCCAACATGATACCTGTGGGAACCAGTGTGCTTGCAGATGCCTCTCTTGATGCTCCCTCAATTCTTTTCTCTAGCTGACATTTCTTTCTTTTAAAGATTTTTTTAATTTGAAAAAAAAAGGAAAGCTGGCATATTACAAAGCAAAACATCATCTTCCAGCACCATCAGTCTGAAATCCTGAGATCCACTGATAGCAGTTTTTAGAAAATAAAAATAGGGTAAGGCAGAAAGCCAGTGCTTTGTTTCAAAGTAGGGTCACCTGCTCCAGGTCCATAATGTCTTCTAAGAACTCTGTCCTAAACATCATGGTCCCTTCTGACATGGACAAGTCAGAACCTGAGGAGACTTCTCCAGCAAACTATCAGCCTCAGAATTTGATAAGCAGTCAACCACTGGAGGCTGACTCAGTCTACAATCAGATGGAACAGGTGCAGAAGGAGTCAGCACCCAATAGCCCAAGAACACATTGCAAACTCTGAACAGTGGAGCGGAGGTACTCTGTTCAGCTCCTCAAGAAGCAAAGGCACCCACACCTTAATTGAGCCGCACCTGCAGATGCCCTATATTAGCTGCCAGCAGCTGGCCTCTTTGTTGGGAGGAAGCACTTACTGCATATGTGATTCCACTTTGCATCCTGAACCTTGGCTCTTCAAACCTGGCCTGGCTGGCTAACCTCTCTGGTAACTGGACTTCTGGATTGGATTTCTGGATTGATTAAACTTATCCATGCTCTGTTTTGGCTTTGGACTGAACTCTCTTAGGCAAGACCTATAAATGTTGCTGGAGCATATAAGTGTTTGCACCCATCAGGTCTCTTCCTGCTGTCTTCCTGCAATTGTTTGCTACTCCTAGTAAACATGCAAACTATACAGTTTGGTATAGACTTGCTCAGTCTGAAACAGAACAGTTACTATGATGACTGAGATTAATGCCTCTCTTTTGTGGATGGATTCCCCCACCATCTCAAAGGAAACACATTTGGACTCAACTAATTTAACATATATCACCAGGATCTAATATTTCAAATTCCATATTTACCCAAGCTGGTAGAATCATGTAACATTGCTGTAGAAGTTCAGTCTTTGCTAGATCTTTACCCAGTCAAGTTAAGCATGTTAAACAAATGTAGCCTCTGTTTTCCCATAAACACGATCCCAAAACTATTTGTCCCCTTAAAGTACAATGTGCAGCAAGCTGAGCAGGCAGGGGATTTTCAGTATGACAAGGATGTAGATGGGAAAGGATTAACTGTTTTCCTAGTGCCATGTTTCCAGTCTAGATAAACCTCACCAGCAGAACTCCTTCTTGTGAAAAAGAAACAATGCTTAAATTGTGGGGTGTATGCAAAAAAAGTCAAGATGATGGCCATGACTGTACAAATTGAAGCCCCATCTCTTTTTTATATGCGTGTGTGACACATTAAAAAGGTGGGGGGCAGGGCTTTAAGTGTATAGCTGTGGTCACCATCTTGACTTTTTGACTCACCCTGAAGACACCTCTATGGACTTAATATCAAATATAGCTTGATCCTAAGCTCATGCTGGTCTTCACATTTCCCAACAGCTAAAGCAATAACTGAATCATGCATTGTCAAACAAATAAAGAAGAATCATCCCTTTAATTAAAACTTGGCTGGAGGACTGGGGTAAAGGGCATAATTGTTAGCCTAGGACAATCATTTTCCTGTTCTTCAGGATCTCAGAACTACAATGTAGGTGCCATAATTATGAAGTGGTAAGTTTGGGGTTTTTTTTAATGTACATTAACTAAGCATCGCACATCTGCTCCTCAGTATAGGCCTTGTTAATTGGCTGACAGACTTTTTTTTCTTTTTGAAATCAAGGGCCATTTGGCTATATTTGAAGGTGAAGAGACCACAGCACTTCAGGGAGAGTTTTCAATTTCATGGCATGGCAACAAACCTATCCAGCTACAGCTTCCAAGAGGATCTTTAATAACATGCCACAGCTGATGTCAATATGACATGAAATGATAATTGGTTCCAAATCAGTTCATTTTGATTTCTTTCTCATTTTTCACAGTATTTTGGCTGGGCTTGACCTGACAGAATGCAGCTACTGCAGCTCATCCTGAGTGGTTCACATTGATCTGAAAACCCAAGCCTTTTCTGCCATCCCTAAAAGACAACATTTTTCAGGAAAGGGAACATGAAACTCCCATTCTAAATGGAATGAAAAGCTCCTGTTTTATAAAATGTCTTCTGCTTCAAGATCAACCCATTTTAAGGATAAAATACAATACTAAACATCTGCACTTAGGATCAAACTCCATTTATTTCAATGCTAGTCAAAGGCATTTTGCAGAAAAGCAGGAAAAATGCCACCTCCCTCCATTTCCCCCTTTTCACATACTTGTGAATTCATCAGACATTCAGAAGAAAACTGGATTTGCACATTAACATTACTTCAACTTTAGCAGTGCAGCTGTTTTATGTACCATACGTAAGGTGGCGGTCTAGTTTAGAGGGTGCAGGACTTATAATACAGTACATTCAGCTCTGCCATATACATGTACACCTGATGCACAGGAGATTTGGTCATGCTAATTTCAAGTATATAGCACAAATGCCACAGCTGTGTGCTGACCTAAAGATAAAACCCTGTGACAAATACTTAGATTGTGTAGTTTGCAAAGAATGCAAAACACTAAAAGCTCCTGTGAGTAAGCACAGAGACAGAGTTACAACTAGACCTTTGGAAATTGTACACTCTGACATTATTGGTCCTTTTGCTCCAAGTCTTGGACAAGCAAGGTATGCAATGACCATCATTGATGGTTTCTCAAGATACACATTTATCTACATCTTAAAACATAAAGATGAGGCATTTGAGAAATTTAAAGGTTTTGTGACATGGGCAAATGGAAAATTCCCTAGGCCTGTATCTGCACTCCAATGTGATAGAGGAGGAGAGTACTTTTCTCACAAATTCAAAAGGTTCCTAGTGGAAAAGGGGATAGAACAAATTCTTTCTAACCCTTATACCCCTCAGCAAAATGGTGTTGCTGAAAGGGCAGAACCTTGCAAAATGCAATGGAATACATGCTTAAAGATTCCCATTTATCTTTTCAGTATTGGGGAGAGGCAATATCTACTGCCTGTTATGTACAAAACAGATTGTATAACTCTGTGATTCAGGACACTCCATTCCATTTGTTTTATGGTGTGAAACCAAAGGTAAACCATCTCAGAGTGTTTGGTAGCACTGCTTGGATTCATGTTCCAAAACAACAGAGAAGGAAAGGAGGCCCCACGACAAAGAAAGCCATTTTCATTGGCTATGAACAAAACCAGAGGAGCTACAGGTTCATAGTGGGAGAGAAATTGATAATTAGCAAAAGCGCTTCTTTTGCTGAACAAAACTGGGGGAGATTAAATTCTAGCTCTCCAGTTGAACTGACCACCACAAGAGAACAGCAAGGACTTTCTGATGGTGATCTTTTGCCTGATGAGGACATTAAACCAGAAAAGCAATCTGAAGATCTGTCTGATGAGACAGATGCTTCTCAGGAAAGTGATAGGAGTCAAAATTTAAGCCCTGTATTACCTCGCAGATCTCAGAGAAGTAATAAAGGCATTCCTCCATCACGTTTTCAGGCTGAAACAGTAAAGCATTTCACATATTCACAGAACCTGAGTCTTTAGAACAAGTGAATGCTTTACCACCTGAGATTGCACAAAATTGGCATTCTGCCATGCAACAGGAGCTAGCATCCTTGAAAGAAAATAAGACATGGAAACTGGTAAATCTACCTCCCAATGAACGCTGTCTAGGTTGCAGGTGGGTTTTCAGACTGAAAAGGGATGCTGATGGCAAAATCCAAAAATATAAAGCAAGTTTAGTTGCAAAAGGGTTCACTCAAAGGAAAGATTTAGACTTTGACAAGACTTTTGCACCAGGTACTAAAGGTGAACCTATTAGATTACTGTTAAAAATTGCTGCCCTCAAAGGAATGTCAGTTCACCACTATGACATTCAAACTGCATTTCTCTATGGTGATTTAGACCACAAATTATACATGCAGCAACCCCCTGGCTATGAAAAAGGGGAGAATCTGGTCTGTGAACTGCAGAAGTCAATCTATGGGTTAAAACAAGCTGCTAGATCCTGGAACCAAAAATTAGATGAAAAACTGCAGAATTTTGGTTTTGAAAAAGGAAAAGCAGATCCATCTGTATCTATGAAGAAAGACAAACAAGGCTGTATGTATCTGTGCATTTATGTTGATGATTTGCTGCTGTTCACACCAACAGAAAAACAAAGGCTTGATTTTGAAGCCTGCATGAAAAGCCATTTCATATTAAAAAGCCTTGGGACTGTAACAAATTACCTAGGTTTGGAAATACACAGGGAGAAGGATGATAGCTTTCTGTTAAACCAACGTAGTAAAATTCAAAAGCTCCTAGAGGATTTTAATATGCAAGACTGTAAACCAGTCTCTACTCCAATAATAACAGATTTTCAGAAAGATATAGGAGAAACTCAATTAACTGAGGCAGAGAAATATAGATCTGCAATTGGAAGTTTACTGTACATTGCAAATCACTCTCGCCCAGATATCTGAAATTCTGTGGCCATTTTAAGTAGACAGGTAGAGAAGCCTACATCTACTGGAAAAGCAGCATTGAAGAGGTTAATAAGGTATTTGAAAGGAACAAAGAATTATTGCCTGAAGCTACTGTAAATGCCTGTGGAACAGAGAAATTGCAGGTTTTTGCCAATTCTGACTGGGGATCAGATGTCAGTGATGGAAATCCACTTCTGGGATTTTAATTCAATTTGCTGGGTCTAGCTTAGGCTGGCATTCTAGAAAGCAAACACTTGTTGCTTTTTCCACTGCAGAAGCAGAGCTTTATTCTCTAATACAAACCTGTAATGAGGTTATATGGTTTAAACATTTGTTAAAAGACATAGGCATGAAAGTGAACCAGCCTATAACTGTTTATGAGGATAATCAAGCTTGCATTGCTATGGCAAAATCTGAAGCCTGCAAAAATAGGACAAAACATATTGATATTAGATATCAATATATCAAAGATATGATAAGCAAAGGAGAAATAATGTTGAAATATTGTGAATCAAAAGACATGATTGCTGGTATTTTAACCAAACCTCTTGCTGTACCAAGACACAAAGAGTTGTCAAAGCAAATTGGTTTGCAACTTATTCTGTAGTATAAAAAGGGGAGTGTTAATATGTTTTCTACTACAGATTAAGGTTACTATGGTAACTAATCATTTTGGCTGGGTGAAGAGGTTGAATTTAATTGTCCTCCTTTCGGATGTTAATTTTTGCACCTGGGGAGAAGAACTTGCCTGGACTTTAGTTTCAGTTTCCCTTCTGTGTAGGCATGTAGAGAGTTAAGCAGCTCTCACTGAGAGCCTGTAAGAATGCAGAAGCTTTTAAATATGTTTGCTTTCTGTAAATAAAATTATTTTTATAGAAATGCCTGGTCTGTGACTTTTCTTATCTCTCCTGGGACAAAAGCTTTCCTAGCAATCTGCTAACAGTGCGGGTAGGTATCCTGTCTGCAAGGCTGGGTGCAGGGCTTCCAAAAGGGCAGAGGGGGGGAGATAGGTGGTGGGGAGATAGGCGGGGGGCAGTTGAAGGCAATGTTTGGGGCTGGGAGGAACCAAGCCCGGAATGGCTTGGATTGGGGCGGGTGCTCAGGCTAACAGCGGGTAAAATTCACTTAACAATGCAAGGGGAATTGCTAGGCTTGCCATCCCTAAGCGATACCATCTTGCTTTACAACTGCATGGCTTAGCCATGGAAATTCCAGGCTCAATTACCATCATTAAGTGAAGACTACCTGTATTTCTTGAACTTAATTGAATCAGTGAACTTTACTCCAAAGTAAGGGTGTTGCCAGAAAATAAAATGTAAGATGAATATTCTAGTGGATTCTTTCTCCACAAACGTAAATACCTTTGTTGAGAGCTAGAACTGTCATATACTAAAAGATGAAAAGATGAGGAACAAATGTAAATAATAAAGATAAAAGCTCAGTAACATTTTAAGCCTGGATATTACTTTGAAAAAACAGAATGCTTAGACAAATATGGGCATCTACACTCATTTTCCCACATTTGCCTGGCAGAATCTGGTTATTAAGTTTGTCCAGAATTGGAGTACATTTTGGGTGGGAAGCAATTGCCTTTTTGTTTGAGTGAGTGTGTTTTGGTTGCTCAAGAAGTGTTTGAAGTGGCAACAGATTAAGAGGTCTGGGTGTCTGAAAAGGAACTCGGTTGGTGTTCTCAGTGCTTCAGGGATAATTCCAGGCAAGAACCCTGCCAAGCTAAACAAGGAGCCAGGAATAAGGTGACCAGGCCAACAAGTTCTCTTGGAGGCTGATCTTTCTGGGAATATGAACTTGTTGCTGCCAGGCAAATTTCAGTTCACATATTGTCCAAAAGAGAATGAATATGTGCTTACAAAAAGCTTATCACTTAAGCTATGGATGATTGTTTACATCTTAAAATGCCATTGTACTAACCAGTGACCTGTCAGACTTGGACTAGAAACAATCAATTTAAAGAACAAGTTTCCTAGAGCTCTGATGGATCATATTTATTAGAAAGAATGTTATAGTTACAACACAAGAATTCCAGCAAGTACTGTGCTTTCAGACAATAAACCGATATATAGGCAATATCAAATGGCAAGTTTTTGGTTTGTTTGCTTGTGCTTTTTTGATATAAAGGGGAGGAGGTTGGTCTCTGTGAAGGCAGGGTAGTTTGTACCTGCTGATGGTTTTGGAAATGGCTGCAATCACAATCAATGTGAGAATCAGCTGTCATACTACCTTAACCATGTTAACATTTGAAATTCCTTCTTATTTATGGGGCTACCAAGTCTGGGCGGCGACCACTAGATTGTGACAACCACTAGATTGCAGCACAGAGATACTGAAACCTCTATCATTTTGGTGTCATCTAGGGCCCATCCAGATCTAGTAGCCCTACTTCAAAAAGCACTCTAAGTCATGCTATGATCAATCTCACTAGTTCTAAAACCTCTAATGGGATAGAAATACCAGCTAATGAGGAAAACCCAGACTATATTATATTCATGTTTCCTGTATTCTGAAACAAGCCCAATATGCACTAAAAAAAGCAGATCCAGCTTCAACCAGATTGAAACCACACTCCGTACTGTCACTGTATCGCAGACTGAAGCCATGCCTAATGACCAAAGTTAAAATAGTCTAGCCTCTGGTTTTGTTTCAGTAGCAGTCTTTTTTGCTAAAGAAAATATGGAATTAATTTATAGTATGATATTCCTAAAGGAGGCATGATGTCTAGTAATAGTCTTCCCTAATCCATCTCAAGACTACATTTATCTGATGACCTGCTCGATCCTTTCATTTCAGATCCTTCTGGGCGCCATTTCTCAATGACTTTGTACTGTGTCAGCTGCCCTGCTATTCCTCTGAGTATGATTTTACCAAAGGTCCTAACTTTATCAGCTGATGGTGTCAGTCTTTAAAATATTCAAGAGCTGAATTCAGTGAAGCAATTTCTTCTGTAAAATAGGCTGCAAATAATTTCATTGGTAGAAGAGATTCCTTAGAAGGATCAAAACAGACTGTTATGCACTAGGTAACACGCCCAAGGGTTTTTCACTGAAAAATAGTATTAGAAAGGTATGAGCTTGGGTAGAAGTGTGGTAGTAAGAGAAGAAGCATATATACATTTTTTCTCCCACCATCTAGCTTTTTTCCCCACTAAAATCCAGGCTGAAAGTCTAGGCCAATGTTTTGCAGCCTTGGCAATGCTGCCTGGGGAATTCTGGGAGTTGAAGTCCACATATCTTAATGTTGCCAAGGTTGAGAAACACTGGTCTAGGCAATGGGGGATAGTCAGGACTATCAGAGGCAGAGGGACAAAGAGGGCCTTTTGGCCTTGGATTAAAGTTCAAAAAGGCACTCAAATTTAGATATGTGCTTAGTTCTTTTAAACACAACAAAATCAAATTATGTCTTACTCTTTGAATATGTATTTGTGAGTCTTATTTTATTTTCATGAATTATTTATGTTGAGAAATATGAAAACAAGGAAACCTACGGATTAAGCAGTACTTGGGGAAAATCTAACTAATAAATTGCATATTATGGGTTTTAGAGCATTATTTTAAAAAGCAATTGTAGTTTGCAGGTATCTGTTTTTACAATATTAACATGAATATTTGGGGGATTTAATTTTATTGTGTGGGGCTACAATTATATAATGTTCTGTATCTCATTATTATAATTTATTTATTTATTAAATTTATATCACCACCCATCTCCCCCAGTGGGGGACTCTGGGCGGTTTACAATAAAATGACACTAAAAACATAACCACCTAAATTACCATTAAAATATAAATAAAATAAATGTAAAATCCAAGTGGAGATGGAACACAATAACTAAGAGGTGCTATGGTGCCAGCAATCCCCAGGTGGAGCTATCGCTCTCTCCCTCCCAAGCAAGGCGGCAGAACCAGGTCTTCAATTCCTTCTGGAAGTCCAAGAGAGAGGAAACTCGTCTCAACTCTGGGGGCAAGATGTTCCAAAGGGCGGGCACCACTGCAGAGAAGGCTTGCCTCCTGGACCCCACTAGATGAAATTCCTTTACTGATGGGGTCCTTAGCATGCCCTCCCTGCCTGACCGGGTGGGATGGGTTGATGTTATGGGGGTGAGACGGTCCCTCAGGTACCCTGGTCCCATGCCATGTAGGGCTTTAAAGGTGATAACCAACACCTTGAATTGGACCAGGAAGCAGACTGGTACTCAATGCAGCTCACGTAACAGTGGTGTCACTTGGGCTGATTTTACAGCACTGGTAATTGTCCACACAGCTGCATTCTGGACCAGCTGAAGCTTCTGAATGCTCTTCAAGGGTAGCCCCATGTAGAGCGCATTGCAGTAGTCTATATGGGAGATAACAAGGGCATGAGTGATTGTTCGGAGGGCATCTCAGTCCAGGAATGGGCATAGCTGGCGCACCACCCAGAGATGTACAAAGGCCCTCCTGGCCGCGACTGCCACCTGCTCTTTGAGCAGGAGTCGCAAGTCCAGGAGGACCCCCAGTTTCCGCACAGGTTCTGAGTGGGGAAGTGCCACCCCATCCAGAACCAAAGAAGGTAACTTCCTGGAACCCAAGGGGCCATCAATCCACAGCCACTCTCTCTTACCAGGGTTCAGTTGAAGCCTGTTTTTCCCCATCCAGGCGCCCACAGCCCCCAGGCACCTGGAAAGGGTGGAGACCACATCACTTACTTCACCCGGGATGGAGATATATAACTGAGTATCATCGGCATATTGATGATACCTCATCCCATGGTGACGGATGATCTTACCCAGCTGTTTCATGTAGATGTTAAATAGGAGAGGAGAGAGTACTGAACCCTGCAGCACCCCACAGTGGAGGGGTTGAGGGCCGGATGTCTCCTCTCCTATCACCACCGATTGGGAACGGCCCTGGAGGAAGGAGGTGAACCAGCACAAAACTACACCGCCCACCCCCAACTCTCTCAGCCGACCCAAAAGGATACCATGGTCGATGGTATTGTAAGCCGCTGAGAGGTCAAGGAGAGCAAGGATGGATGCACTCCCTCCATCCCGCTCCCACCAGAGATCATCCATAAGTGCGACCAATGCAGTCTCTGTCCCATATCTTGGCCTGAAACCTGACTGAAAGGGGTCTAGGTAATCCATTTCATCCAGGATCCTCTAGAGCTGAAATACCACCACTTTCTCAACCACCTTTCCTAAAAAGGGAAGGTGGGAGAAAGGGCGAAAATTGCCCAGTATACTAGGTCCAAGGATGGCTTCTTGAGGAGGGGGTATACCAGCACCTCCTTAAAGGCAGCCAGAAATACCCCCTCCCTCAAGGATGCATTAACCATTGCCTGGACCCAACCACAAGTCACTTCCCGGGCTGATTTTATCAGCCAGAAAGGGCATGGGTCAAGCTGACATGTGGTTGCATTCACAGTGCAGAGAATCCTGTCCACTTCCTCAGGCCCAACAGGATCAGACCATTAATAATCTAATGATTGTCCCAATTTTGTAATCTTGAAATTGTAGCTAATGAAACTGTGTTGTGGATCAGAGGTGGTAGAGGCCCCAAATATTTTAAAATGACGTGTTAAATGCCTACAGAGCCAAAAAGTTGGATATGTCTTAAACACTCATAGGATTTTATATAATATTATGCTGTGCCGTGCCGTGCCGTGCCGTGCTCTGCTGTGCTGTGCTGTGCTCTGTTGTTTCTGTGTTTCTTTCTTTTACACACATGCAGACACTGAATCATCTACTAGTCATTGATTATATTCTTTGATTAAGAGAACGTTGCCATTAAACATCTAACTCAAAAGCCCAAACTGAAGGAAAGCAAATCAGAAGTCAATTTTATCTGTCTATTAGGACCCAGCCCAATATAGATTGCTGCTAAAGACATAGCAGCAAATTTCATTATCTTCCCATTCCAGTGAAGGTGTTTGGTACCCAGAGATGTCTGCATTATTTTGGTAGGTGAGACAAAAAACCCCAGATGGATCTCTCTCCATCCCTGTAATAAATTAAAAAAAAAAAATGCAATAACACGGTGAATAACAATTTACTGAACTTTATGACCCCCCAGACCTGCTAATTGAGGTAGAGCCAACTCATACCTCCAAACTCCTATTATGAGTTGTATGTCAAGTGGAGGGCCATATAAACTGAATGAATGAGCCAACAAATAAGCTGTTATCTATACGCGGTGGCACTGCGGGTTAAACCGCTGAGCTGCCGATCGGAAGGTCGGTGGTTCGAAACCGCGCGGCGGGGTGAGCTCCCGTTGCTAGTCCCAGCTCCTGCTCACCTAGCAGTTCGAAAACATGCAAATGTGAGTAGATCAATAGGTACCGCTTCGGCGGGAAGGTAACGGCGTTCCGTGTCGTCATGCTGGCCACATGACCCGGAAGTGTCTCCGGACAACGCCGGCTCTAAGGCTTAGAAATGGAGATGAGCACCGCCCCCTAGAGTCGGATACGACTGGACTTTACGTCAAGGGAAACCTTTACCTTTACCTATACATTTCTAGAGACAATTCATCAGTTTATCCATTTTTACCATCACAACAGCTGTATGATATATTTGACTAAGTGAAAATGTGCACTCAGATCATTCTGGCCACTTATCTGCAGTCAATATTTCACTTCTGTCCCGAATCCACTGATTTAAATGCCGTGGTTTCTTAGAAGGATTAGGAAGTTCAGATCACAAGGAGAGTTCATCCCTTGCACGCATTTCCTCAATCCCTATCAGACCTTGCAAGTAAGTAAGCGTAGTTACAGAGTGTATTTGCTTGCTTGTTGCAGTGTTTATTATCTCACCCTCCAGTTGCAAAGATTCTCAAAGCAGCTGGCAATCACAGAGATAATAATTAATACAACATTCTTAGGACTAATTCTGTCAGGATGGCAGAATAATCATAGAACAAGTAGAAATCGTTAACTTTAAAAATGCTGCAGAATTAGAGTGCCTGAGAAAAACAAATATCTTGAGCTTCCTTGAAGAGAGAAGTTCTTAATCAAATTATGATTTTTATAAAATAATGAACTGAGAAAATCAGTCCCCTGAGCTCAAATCATCAGCTCTGAAGAGCCTTAGATAACTGTTGGGACAGGCCTGTCCTCAACTTCAACAGAAACCCAGGCTGGAAGTTCATAACATCAGGGCCTATCAATGACTTAAATTAACGTTTTAAAACATGAGTTGTTATGTTTGCTTTACTTGTTTTTGTACCTTAAATTTCCTTGGTGAAAAGATAGAATACAGTGACGTGACCCCAAAGCCCCTGCCATAAACATCTTCCACATCATCTGTTAACGCTGAGGAATTTGAAGAAGGGGCTCTGAATATGATTGGAAAATCTTGGGCAAGATAAAGGTAAGACAAGAAAGTCCTCCAGGTATCATTTAGGGCTGTAAGGAAAGACCTTGACTTGTCTTTGTCAAAAAAGGCAGCCAGAATCGTTTGAATCAATCCCAGTCAGAAATCCAGTTTATCAGTTTTGGAATAATTGAAGTTTCCCAATAGACTAAAGAGGCACAGTAATTTTTCAGTGGCTGGAGACCACTTGTAATCATTTTTGGATAGGAGTTGAGGGCCACACTGAATGGCAACAATGCACAGTTGCATTAGCTACATAGGGGATGGGCAGCTGAGATTTTCAGATTTGCCTAGGTTTTGACAGAGTGATTGGAAAAGGGGAGAATTTAAAGCATGTTAAGATTATTATAGAACGTTGTTGTTTATTCATTCAGTCACTTCCGACTCTTCGTGACTTCATGGACCAGCCCACGCCAGAGCTTCCTGTTGGTCGTCAACACCCCCAGCTCCCCCAGGGACAAGTCTGTCACCTCTAGAATATCATCCATCCACCTTGCCCTTGGTCGGCCCCTCTTCCTTTTGCCCTCCACTCTCCCTAGCATCAGCATCTTCTCCAGGGTGTCCTGTCTTCTCATTATGTGGACAAAGTATTTCAGTTTTGCCTTTAACATCGTTCCCTCAAGTGAGCAGTCTGGCTACACAACCATTTTTATATGTGTCCTGCCTCAGAATGTCAAGAAACTCTCTCCAAACCTCAGGAAATTTTGCCAGAAGAGGCTCTGGTGGCAGGAGGAAGAGGAGGTTGAGGGCCACACAGGGCTGTCCACTTGAGTGGTCAGAGTCAAGATGGCAGGCCTGACTGGCTGATAACAGACCAGTCCCTTTATTTAGCTACCCAACTCAAACACTGCAACTCTGGCAGCTTACAACAACCGAAGAGAGCCAAATGAGAAACAATATGAGATAAAAAGTGTGTGCGACACACATAAAAAATGGGCAGGGCTTCAATCTTGCACATTTTAACTTTTTTTATTTTGACTCTGTGAACACCGCTGGAGCCACATACAACCACCATACGATCAGATTGCCCATCTCTGCTTTAAAAGGAGCCCCATATACAAAATATTACAGCACTTCCAGTAATATATTACCAAGCATGTGAGATATATTACGAAGGCATATGTAAACTCAACCTAGGGTATCTCTGCTACATAAATGAATGGAAATGCAGAGGGCCTTAATATGTCCATTAGATTGCACATCAGTTTCAGATTGAAGGAATATGACAATTTACTCCATAAAAGAAAAAATAATGATGCCTTCAAATTTATCTTGCTCAGTGTATGGACACTTGTGTTAGTTGTACGTTATTTGATTTCCCCTTATATTTATTGTAATCTCTCCATATATATCCTTCTGTTTAATGTAAGCATATGTGATTTGTAGCAGCTTACAGCAGTTCCCCTGGCCATTCATTCTGGTGTAAAATAAGCCATGTGCTGTACAGAATCATCAGTTCAGGAACATAAATGTGTTTTCAAGTTATTTATCCTTTGTTTTGTTTTGTTTTACATAGTGCCGTTGGTGCACTACATGCTTCTACTGGATGAACTTGCATGTTTGTCTGTACTGAAGCTGAACTGTTAGAAATCCTTGGAGATTTCTGGCTGCTCTGCATGCCCTTCCCCTCTGGTCTAACTTTAGACATACCAACAAATGAAAAAAGGCTTGTCCATAATTGTATTTATTTTTGTCTCCTTTTCCTTGGCACAATCCTGATTTATCATTATTTCCTTACCCTCTTGTTTTCCCAGCAAACATCGGTCAAGACTCCCTAATGATAACAAAGACTTGCTGCCATTGTCGCAGTACCTGTTTTAATCACCGGAACTCAGGCTTTTCAATCTTCACGGTTTGCCTTGAATCAGGTAGCTGTGAGCTAATGGAACAGAAGGTCACCAGATGAAGGGCTGATAGGAGAGAGTGACTATTCTACTTAACATGCACAGAGGATTATGCTTTTCAGGCGTCCTAGAGCTAATCTTTCAAGTTGTCCTTTTTTGACTTTCTCAGTTTAATCAGCTTAATCTCATCTTCCTTTTTTTCTGATTACAAAGATTTTCTGTAGAAATCTTACCTTCACAAAGAAGACCATATGGCAATTTATTTTTATATTGATCCTAAATTCGCTTTCCCTTTACTGGCATGTCAGTGTAATGGGAGGAAAGAGGAGAGAATGGGAAAGGATGTGACCCCTCCAGTGCCATGACTCCTTTGACACAACAGAGGGTATTTGAAAGCCTAATCACAACATGGGGTTGTGTGTGTGTGTGTGTGACATGGACTAGGGGAGGGTAGATGAAGCCTTTCCAGCAACAGTGCCCAATGGCTGCTTAGCCCCGGTGGTTTCTGTCCATCCCACAAGATCTGCCAGAATTGGCGTGCTCCAGGTCCCCTCAGGGCCGCAACCAGGGTCTGTGTCACCCAGGGCACACATGGATTCTATGCCCATTTTGGCACCCCCCCAGCGCTCATTTTGGCACACCCCCCCCAGTGCAGTGCCCAGGGCACATGCCCTCCTTGCCCCCCCCCCCTAGTTGCGGCTCTGGGTCCCCTTGGTGAAGCAGTGGCACCTGAGGAATCCTAGGAAGCATGCCTTCTCTGTCATGGTGCCTGCCATATGGAACAGTCTCTCCCCAGAGAGTTGGATGGCCCCGATGGCCTTCTGAAAGGTTGAAAATACCTCACTTTTTCCCCAGTGTTTTTACAGTGGCCCCAACTTGGTTCTTTTAATTGATGTGTGTATCCCTTTGCCTCTTTCGTTCGCTGCTCAGAGTTCCATTGGTAGATGGGCAGCTATATAAATTTGCAAAATAAATAAAGAAATATAAATTTAAAGTCCCCTCACACCTACACAGCATCTAAACTTCAATATATTTGTTTGCAATGGCTGCATGTTTAACATCAATGAGATTTTTTTTTGAGGTACAGCGTTAATGGAGTGAAAAGCAGTATCATCCCTCAAACGTTGTTCTGTCCCCAGAGCAATTAAATGGAGGCTGTTTTAAAACCTAACTGCAGATGGGAGGGAGAGTTTTTCAGGATGAGTCATGGCCTGAAAGAGAGAACTAGCCTTTCCCTCATTAGCAGCAAAAAGATAAAGTCTCTAAGTTTTGCTCAGCTCTTGATGACTACCAGACACATCCCTATAGTATTCTTGCCAGCGGAACAGATAGTTTGCCACTGGTTGTTTTTCCAATTACCTTCATGGTGGTCTCTCATCCATTCTAGCCAGGTTTGGCCCTGCTTAACTTTTTCAAAGTCAGCAGAAGTAGGCTAGGTACAGCTGTGGCCCATTAGCAGTAACCCCTAGAAGCTATTTTAAGACTGGGAAGACGGTGATCTGGGTTCTTGTTGACCACTTGCTAATTGTTTCCTGGCAGGTTCAGGCTCTTTCTTCTTTTAGCATCCTATATAGTATTTGAACCCTTATGGGCTGCCTAGATTTGGAGACAACCCTGAAGTAGGGGATCCTTGCAAATACTGGGCTGTGCTTTAATAGCTCTTAAAGGAAATAATTCTTTCTAAAGTAGGATTCATGGCCACTCAAGCTGGCAGGTACCTTAAATACAAACCTGTGTGCACATCCTAAGTGTGTGGGTGGGCATGAGAGACAGCTGAGTGGTGAGAAAGAGAGGAGGGAATGAGTTATAAAAAAAAAAAGAACTGGTACTTCTTCTGTAACATATTTATTAAAGCTAGTGTGTTTTTCAATTCTGTCCTAAATTCTTAGTTCACAGGTTAGTTTCCCAATCTGTAGTTCTGGCGTAACATTTTAATTTGCAATTTCATTTGAGCAATAGGATAGTTGTTTCTTAGGTGGTTGGAATTGATATGTGCAACATATGGAAAACTACATCACTTGGAGCTCCTATTTTTACACAACTCCTGCTAGTACAGGAGCTTTTGTCCTCCTTTGCAGCTGAAGGCATTATTTTTAGCTGAGGTAACTGCATTTTTTAAAAAAGTGACATGTTGCTGGCATGCTGCTATGTCTTGCAGGCTGTGATTTGAAATATGTCATAAGGATAGAACAATATGTGATACTTTGCTACCATGTTCTGGGAGATTGTACCCCCAAAATGGCAAGCTTTATGGATGTGGGCAGACATTTTTCAAAACAGTGTCTCCAGAAATGGTGCCAAGAATTGCCCAGGGACATTTAAACATCAGTTTGTGAGTGTTCTGAAAACAAAAATGATTAAGGTATTCCTTACTTAATATAGGGTTGGTCAAATGTCCTCCTACAAATATTGGTACAGCTGGCTACCTGACTAAAAGGAAGGCCAGCCATCTGTTCAGCCTACTTTTCCTTTTTAGAAGATGGAATTTCACCAAAAATGGGGGGGGGGGGGTGCTCAAGTGAGGGAACCAAATAATTGCCTCATTTGCCCACTCTTTATGCTACCACTGATGCCATAGCTAAATAGTAGGAAAGCATCCATAGAAGGTTCATGGTTTGGTCAAAATAATAAAGGCAGTTTTGCATCACCCCCCCCACCCCCCATTTTTTGTGTGTATGTTTGACATTATAAAATAGTTAAAAAGATATGGGGCTTGGATCACAATACTGCTGTCATCCATCTGCCCCTTTGTCATCCCCCCATAGGCCCCACTGATCTCCACTAGGAATGGTTGACTCTACAATTGTAAAGGCACACATAGAAAAAAATCACACCTGCATCATAACTTCAGGTCAGGGATCTTGATCAGCAGATATCTCTTCAGGGGCAAGGGGCTCTTTATTCTATGAAATCTATGTGATATGGGTAGTGTGAACAGAAGAGGAAGTTGTGTTTCCTTGGTGCATCATTCCTACAATGAGTCAGCTTTCTTTGGACAATCTCTGGAAGAGCTATATTTGTTTTGAATAGCAGTGTCCAAAATTCATTCTCCCAGTCTAAACTTCTTTTTAAAAACAATACAATGGTGACAATGGGAGGTTTGCAGCCCAGCAAGATACATGGAGAGGGCTGTGGCATATTATTTCTTCTGGCCTCCTTTTATCAGTTGCTCTGAGGTTTCAGTCAGCCACCAACAAAACACCCTTTCTATAGCTTCCAGTAACACAAACCTTTTCTCCTTGTCTTCTTTTTAAACTACTGTTTCAGCAATGGAATGGCCTTCTCAGTTCTATGTTTCAGGTTTTTGGGGCTGAGAGACAGGTCAATGCCCCAGCTATTCTACTGTGTTAGGGCTAACCAGACCTGAGGTAATATAGAAAGCTTTTAACAGAAATTGGATATGGTGATTTGTAAATTATTAGCTAAAATTGGTCTCCTCCACCCTACCCCCCCAAAAACTGGATTACAAATTGCTCAGACTGTAAAATTGCTCAAAAATGAGACTGGCTGAACGTGATTCATCTATCAAATTAAGGAGAAAATTACTCAGAATGTCCATTGCAAGACATGGAGTTTAGAGTTGTGATTTCATGTGCTCATGTTTATCTGGCTTGAAAATCTATACATAAAAAACCTTTCAGTGGTATCTGATGTCTACACATCTCAGCAAAACAAGTTACAAATTATATGGGCAATGTTAGCAAACACTCCTTGCTGTTCTAATTATATACCGGGAGATGTATTAGCTAGTACATTTCAGTAATGCAATCAGGTTGGGTCCTAAGCAAACTCTATGCTAGAGCATAGGACAATCACAATTATTTCTCCCCTGCCAGACATCAAAACAGTGGTTGAATTTATTTTTCTTGCAAGGATGATATGTAATCTTTTTCTACAAAGATCTACACAGATTTCTCAGAAATGTTGAGTTTTTTTATATGACAGCCAAGTAGTTGTATAAATTAATCTGGTTTATAGCCATACAGAGAGGCAATAGATAGTAATTTATGGCCTACTTACTGTCCTAAAATGCCTTGAGGGCATTGATCACATTTAGGATTCACAAATCAGGGAATCGAGCATTTCAGCCTATCTGCTACTATGCGAAGATCCAGGAGAAAGTGTATAGATCTTAGCACTCAATCAACTGTAGTGTTGGAGACATCAAGAGATGTCTCCAACAATCCTTCATGCAGGATGCTTTCAAACAGTCTCAGTTTTCACATACAGTGCTTGAGTTTCTCCATTTCATCTTTTCTAAATGACATTTCAAACTAGGTACTTGCTAATATCTTATATTTCTAACAAGTCTGTAAAAGCAGCATTATTGCAAACTGTCATTCAGTTGTCCACCTTCAAATCTTTCCTTAAATTAAAAATACCTCATTAAGTGACTTCTCATATGGTAAGAATCTGACTGTAACGTTATTCTGACTTGACCTTTTATTTTTATAGTAAATGTTTTATTAAATTAAGCATAATGAATACTGAAATATATTTGCCCTTTAATAATATTTGCAGGCAAGTTCACACTTTTTTTTTTCTTCAGCAGAACTGGTCCTCTGTGAATGTGTGCTCATAACGATATAACCAATCCAAATACCCATGATAAAAGTAGCACATATTTTCAGCCTAAAACATTTCTCTTTCACCTATGGAAAAAGTATCTGTGTAACTATGGGATAACTAAAGTATGTATGGGTTACCAGGAATTTCTTGTGAGTAGGGCATTGACAACCAACATTTTCTGTCCATTTCATTTCAGAATTGGCTGTTTGTTTTCAACTAGAGTCACATTTTGTGAGATGGGCAGCTATATAAATTTGCTAAACAAATAAATAAATTATATTTTAGGGGAAAAGCAAAATAATTGTGGAAAAAATAGAATCAGAGTAGATGTTATTTTGGCTTTCAATAAAGCTCTGAGATGATTTTTGTATCCTGAGAAACTCAAAATAGCTGCCAGCATGTTTTTGTATATAGTGATATAATGTGTGTGTGTGTGAGAGAGAGATGTGTGTACACACACACAAACATATACATACAGTACGGCTCTTCCTTTGCCTCTATAATTTCAATGGACAGTTTAATGTATACAGAAAATATAGAGAAAGTAGATGCCCTTTCCCTCCAGCAGCTCATTGTATTCAAGTGGTGTAGCACCAAATACTCCTACAAAGAAAGCAAAATAATTGAAGCAGATTGCAAAAAAAAAAAAAAAGTCACAGCATGCCCTTCCACATAATCCTACTTTAAAACTGAAAATAGTAGGAAAATCTTGTATATGGATGTTGTGAACACGATTTCTTGAAAAACACCAAAGGTCCTTCCTTCAAATGCAAGTTGAATGATTTCAAAGATGCTATACAACCATCCTTACAAAACACACACGGGAAAAATTGGAGATTAACAGCGTAGTCCTGCCCAATCAGACCTAAGCCATAAAGGTAGTCCTCACTTACTGACTGCTTGTTCATCAACTGTTTGAAGTTACAAAGGCGCTGAAAAAGGAGACTTACAACCATTCCTCAAACTTGCAGCCATCGCAGTGTCCCCACAGTCACATGATCACAATTCACCCACTTGGCAACCAGCAAGCATTTACAATGGTTGCAGCATCCCACACTCATGTGATCATCATTTGCGACCTTCACAGCTGGCTTCCAACAAGCAAAGTCAATGGGGAAGCTGGCAGGAAGTTGCAAGTCATGGTCATGTGACATGTCACTTAATGACCCCCAGGGATTGGCTTAACAACTGCAGCTGCAACTGCCATGGTAAGTTGGGTGCTGTCATGTGATTTTTCACTTTATGACCACATCACTTAGTGATAGATTTGCTGGTCCCAATTGTGGTTGGTAAGTGAGAACCTACCTATATTGAGTTCAGTAGGGCTTCCTCCTAAGTAAAGAGGCTGGTGAATCAACAAAATGACTCAATAAAACAACACTGAGGACAAAGTGCTGAGGCTGGGAGATGGAATTCCATTTTATGAAATTGTTACTTGTTCACTTTCAGAATTGTTACCTAAATACCTATTTATATTTAAGGAAAATAGCAAGCATTCTAAGATTTGAGAGCTATGCTAAAATGTCTACCTGTTGTTCCCTTGGAGGACACTGGTAGTACATTTAGGAAATTTAAAATATTTCATAAACCACCTTGAGGTATACACTAGGCAGCTTTTCATTACCTCTTACTGTGTTATAGCATTTCCCTGTTACATTAGGGCTGCAAATTTTGTCTTTGTTATTGATTTTACAAAACGATTCCCCAACTAACCTGGGATAAGGGAATTTATTTATTTATTGAACAAATTTATATAGCTGCCCATCTACCCAAAGGAACTTTGGGCAGCCAGAATTGGGATGGAGCTGGGCATCCTATGGATTTATATCTCTACCCCAGACCGCCTGAGTGATGCCATGGATGTCCTGACCCAGTGCCTGGAGGCTGTAAGGGCCTGGATGGGGTGCAATGGGCTTCAACTCAACCCAAGCAAGACTGAGTGGCTTTGGGTTTGTGGGCCTCCCGGTGCTAAGGTTTTTCCACCTTTGGTCTTGGATGGGGTTGCACTGCCCCAGACGGACCCAGTGCGCAATCTGGGGGTCTTCATAGACTCATGGCTCCTGCTCGAAGAGCAGGTGGCAGCCATGGCTAGGAGGGTCTTTGCACACCTTTGGGTTGTGCACCAACTGCACCCATTCCTAGAACGAGAGGCTTTGCTCACAGTCACTCATGCCCTCGTGACTTCCTGTCTGGACTACTGTAATGCGCTCTACATAGGGCTGCCCTTGAAGAGCATTCGGAAGCTTCAACTGGTGCAGAATGCAGCTGCACGGATAGTAAATGGTGTCGGGTACTCAACACACGTAACACCACTGCTACGTGAGCTGCATTGGTTGCCGGTGTGCTTCCGGGTGCAATTCAAGGTGCTGGTTGTCACCTTTAAAGCCCTTCATGGCTTGGGGCTGGGTTACCTAAGGAACCGCCTTCTCCCAGTTGTTTCTGCCCATCCAATTCGATCTAGTAGGTTGGGTATGCTGCGGGTCCCGTCAGCCAGGGAGTGTCGGTTGGCTGGAACTAGAAGGCGTGCCTTCTGTTCCGTAGCGCCTGCCCTTTGGAACATCCTCCCTCCAGAAATTAGGATGTCCCCAAACCTGTTGGCCTTTCGTAAGGCCGTGAAGACCTGGCTTTGTGCCCGGGCCTGGAGCCTCTAGAGTGTAGATGGTCCCGTCTCTTGGCTGTATTAACATCCATGCATTGCTCACTTGGCAGCCATGTATATTTATTTTGTATTTATTTTATATTTTAACTGTTTTAATTGTAATTGTTTTAATTGTTTCATAGTTTTATTGTTGTAAGCCGCCCAGAGTCACTCGCTGAGATGCACGGCTATAGAAATCGAATAAATAAATAAATAAATAAATAAATAAATACATTTAATAAAGAAGTGATGATGGATGGATGGATATAGAAAGTGATGATAGATTATAGGTTGATAGATAGATAGATAGATAGATAGATAGATAGATAGATAGATAGATAGATAGATAGATAGATAGATAGATGAGTGATGATAGGGAGAGAGAGAGAGAAAGAGTGAGAGAGAGATGGAATCTGGGTACATGGCAGAATCAGAAAAGACAAGCACAGCTTATTATGAATGAAGACTATGCTTCCAGGACTGATGATCCTATATGATTGCAAATGAAGTCCATGCAAGTTAGCTCTATTTTCCTGTGATGAAGATGTTTGTGAAAATTGTCTTCCTGTTAATGCCATTGCCATTAACAGGGTTCCATGAAGGCACTTAAGAGTCTTAAGTACACTTGTTTTTTCTGTACATTTGTACGTTTATATTTCTCCATATATATTTGTTTTCCTAAGCGTCCTTTATTCTCCATATACATTAGTTTCCCTGTCCCAGCCTTTAAGTTCTATGGAACAGTTGAGATTGGACCAATTTTCCAGACTGATCCAAGTAGATCCCAGTTCTCTGAGGACTGTGATGGGATTTGTTGCAACTAACCTTATTCCATTCTAAAATGAACCTTTGCCCCATTCCTTTTTATAATTCCATTTTATTCTTAAAAATAAAATAAATTCCTCATACAGGTAGTCATCATTTAATGACCACTTGTTCAGCAACCATTCAGACTTGCGACGATGCTGAACAAGTGGTATTTATGACCAGTCCTCATAGTTGTGGCTGGTCATATGATCACGATTTGGGCACTTGGCAACCAGCCTGCAATTATGACATTGTAGCATCCTGTGGTCACATGATTGTAATTTGAAATCTCCCTTGCCAACAAGCAATGTCAGTGGGCAAGGCAGCAGGAAGTCAGAAGACACACTCACATGACATCCTCGCTTAATGACTTGCACAGTCCTCACTTAACAACTGCAGCCGGGACTGCCCGGACTGCCAGGACTGCCATTGCTAAAAGGTGTGGTCACATGACATTGCACTTAATGACCATACTGCTTAGCAATGGAGTTTTTGGTCCCAGTTGTGGATGGTAAGTGAGGACTACCTGTACTCATGTCGACTTTTATTGAAGGCAGTTTCTCTTTCAGCTTGAAAACAAATTGTCAGGATAATATTGATGGGGGGGGCAATTAGATCTCATAACCAGTGGTCTTCTTTGTCTCTGCTTCTTTTTTATTTTAATTGTGTGGTCCATGGTTGCTATACTGTATCCCTGAAATGTCTGTAACCAGATAGGGAGGGACATAAGTAGGACTACCAAGGCTAACTTGTCCATCCTGGTTCCCTCCAGATGCATAATAGTTAAGAAATAATCCTTGTTTTGGAAAATATTGTTTCAGTTCCCCATATCCATAAAAATTAAGTGAGTGACCATACATGCTTAGCCTAGTCAGCTGCACAAAATTTGTATTGTGAAGATAAAAATGGGGAAATCCTACATGCATTGCTCTGCACTCATCCAAGGAAGGACAAGTTTAAGAAATGCTGAACATCAAAATACTGAAAATAACCATACACGTCTTGATAACATTGCACAAGTATACACACCTAAAGGCTTGCTGCAGTTTTCTGACCAATTACTCAACAGTAGTACAATGGAAGCATTATACAGCATTCCACTAGTAATACTGTTTTGGATGTCTCCACCAATTGGATCAAGTACATGATATAACTCTGTCATTCTTGTTGGACATTGCAAATCCCATAGCACTGACCCTTCAGCACCTCATGACCTCTTGACACAGGGGAGTAGGAGGGTATAGATAGAAAGTTAAGGATTGTCTCTGTGTCTCCTCTTTTGTCTCTTACTCTGTCTGCTCTTTGTCTAAGAGATTGCTAATCTGAGGTCACTTCCTTTTGCCAGTCATCTCAGGCATGTGTGCTCAGAACAAGTCTTCTTGGATTTTCTTCCTGGAAGGACGTAACTAGCTAGGTGCTAGGCTTTGCTTACTCTTATAATATATTCCCTGTAAATAAATACCCTTTCTGTTGTAGCTATAAAACCTGCTTCCTTAATCATTGCTCAGATTCCCGCTCTCCGGAGCACTCTCTTTCACACACATACACTCAGATCACTTCAACCTTGCAACAATTTAAAGACTACTAGCAGGGGAATGGGATTTCAAGATGCAAGATGGCATGACCTGAATGCACAAGGAATGAGTATGCCATGGCATCTAGAACATGTGATGCCCACTACAACTTAAAAACAGCCTTTAATAACAAATTTCAGGAGAATTAATATTTTTTTGCAGTTTACCCATCCCTAACAGCAGCTAGGTGACTAGTTACAAAGTTACAAAGAAGACCACTGGTTATGAGATCTAATTGCCCCCCGCATCAATATTATCCTGACAATTTGTTTTCAAGTTGAAAGAGAAACTGCCTTCAATAAAAGTCAACATGAGTACAGGTAGTCCTCACTTACCATCCACAATTGGGACCAGAAACTCCATTGCTAAGCAGCATGGTCATTAACTGCAAGAAGGTCAAACCAGTCCATAGTCCAGGAAATAAAGCCAGACTGCTCACTTGAGGGAATGGTATTAAAGGCAAAACTGAAATACTTTGGCCACATAATGAGAAGACAGGACACCCTGGAGAAGATGCTGGTGCTAGGGAGAGTGGAAGGCAAAAGGATGAGGGGCCGACCAAGGGCAAGGTGGATGGATGATATTCTAGAGGTGACGGACTTGTCCCTGGGGGAGCTGGGGGTGTTGACGACTGACAGGAAGCTCTGGCGTGGGCTGGTCCATGAAGTCACGAAGAGTTGGAAGCGACTAAATGAATAAACAACGAAACAGCAGCTAGGGATGTTAACAGAAGCTGCCCTTTCAATTGTAATTCATGACAAAACACCAAACAGAAGGCTCTTCCAAACTAAGGGGCAGTCTCAAAACACATATGATTTCTTGTCAGCCTCTCTTTGGCATCACCTGATATCATAACCAAAGACTTTCAATTGCAACAGATTTCAATATATTCTTGTGTCAGCAGTATATCTGCGGATGGGGAATTGTCATTTGAAGGCATCATCACCGCAGAAATGTCAATGTATCCCTGTCTTATGCTGGAAGGGGCAGTCTGTGGACTAGAGGGGACTCTTGGCTGGCTTCCCTGCATAGCAGACGTTTGGCATGATTAAGTGAAGCAGCACAAATGAAGCACTGCCAGTACGCCAGCATTAGTTTTGAAGGTAACAGAAGATTGCCACTATAGCAAGCACAGGAACAAGGAGAAATACAACCAATTTAGTCTTTTATTTTTTGTACAATTTTGATGTAGAGCAGAAAGGGCCAGGAGAAGGCAGTCAGGTACTGACCAGCAAGCAAATAGTAATTGGTTGACAGTTCTGTCTATTCAGTTGTTGAACCAAAAGGGTCAACATTCATTGTTTGGGGTTGTCCCCAAACTCTATAGACTTGTAAATATGTGGACAGGCCCATGCTTATAGTGTCCTGATGGCTAATACATGCAATAAAAGCAGAACAGCCCAAATCAATCTCAAGCATTTTCCAAATGGATTCAGAAGATTCAGAGATGGAAAGGCAGAATTGCTACTGACTTCACCCCATGTCCTCAGAAGGCATCCTTATCCATCCTTGTCTCCCATTTGCCTTTGTTACTCTAGGATCCTAGTCCCAGTGTGATTTGTAATATAAGCCTTTGGAAAAAAAATGAGCTAAAGCATAGATCAGTGTTTCTCAACCTTGGCAACTTGAAGATGTGTGGACTTCAACTCCCGGAATTCCCCAGCCAGCATGGGGAGTTGAAGTCCACACGTCTTCAGACTGCCAAGGTTGAGAAACACTGGCATAGATAGACAACTCATCTATTGACAGGTTCCTCTTTTCTGTTTGGAATGCTAGGCTGCTATCAAACATGACTGACTGCTTCAGGCAGGCACCTATGGAAAGCATGAAAGTAGCATCAATCTTTGCAAGTCTCAGTAACACTTTAGCTCCTTTATCTGCAATGAGAGAGAGAGTTTTAGGCAAGGCATTTGGTTGCTTGGGAAACATTTCACACCCCCTCTGGCGAATACACACAGCAAGGTGTGGACATAATATGCCTCAATGGCTTCTGCATGGAGAGGGCTAGGAGAATATTATCACGAGTCATTCTCACTTCTTACATGAAATGTCTCCAAAGATTTCTTGTGTGTGCACATGTGTGAGTGTGTAAACACACTCTCACACACTTTATTAGAGCAACTGAATATCATTATTGCTGCTTTTTTCCCTAAGAAAAGTCAGTGCTTTTATCTCTCCAGCACAGAGATAGCAAGAGCTTTAAATAATGCATTCTTACAGCAATTTATGTGTAGGAGAAAGTGTCAGGAATGGTTGGCCAGGGAGGAGAATGAAATGTGGGACTCAAATGTCACACCTGAAATTGGTTGTGAAACGATCCAGGGCTTCCAAAGCAGGATATGGAGCTGGGGAAGTGAACATCCCCCAGCCAGGCATATCAAGCTAAGAACTGAAGGCAGACAAAATGTGTCCATCTTCTCCTCCAACACACACACACACAAACACACAAACACAGACAGACAGACAGACATAAAGAAGGATTATACAGCAAGTCAAATTTTACATTCATCCCATCTTGCCAAAAGATTTTGATAATATTTGAAAAGCTTGTTGCATCCAAGCCAGTGGTGGGACAGAATAAACCTGCCTCTCCACAGTGGGAATTGCCACCTTTCTCAGATCACTTTCAAATTTCTTTGAAATGGCTGCTAGTTCCCAGTCCTGGTCTTGAACAGATTTCCTCATCCTTGTGATCACAACTACCTTCTGATATTTTGGGTTATAACTCCCATCAAGCTCCAGCCACTGGCAACCTCTAAGGGCATGCTGTTCCAAAGAGAAAGGGCTGCCACTGAGAATATCACAACTGCCCAATTTATCTCAGGGTGAGACCCAGAGCATTTTCTCCCTGTTAGAATGTGTAGGGTTGGCAGATTCTACTTAGAGAAGATGGCCCTCAAAATAAGGTCCCTAACCATAAAAGGATTCATAGGTAATCACCAGTACCTTTTAAACTTAGAAGCCTACAGGTAACCCATGTAACTCCCCACAAAAATACATTATTCTTCTAACTTGACTAATGGTGAGCAGCAAGCAGGAAGCCATATTCTGAGCCAGATTCCAAGTTCTCTTCAAGCACAGCCTCACATTAAGCAAATTGCAGTAGTCTGAGAGATGGTAAGGGTATCAGTCACTGTCTTTAGCACCTCCTGGTCCAGGGGTGCAGTCCTAGTGATGGGGAAGCTACCAGGTTGGGAAAGACTATAGTACTCCTTGACCTGGTCAAGACTATGGAATAACAAACAGCAATAACTCCCCCTCTTCCTCCTCCTCCTAGAAATATCCATGACTATTTCTTTAAAAAAGGGGAAACAATTTCAGTCTTCCCTTAGGTTCATATTATAAATTTATATCATAAATCTTAATGGAATGTAGGAGACTACTGTATATATGACAACATAGTTCATTGTTGTCTGGAGTAGGATTTTCTACTTAGAATCAGCATAATGAGAATTCAGCCTATTTCAATATTTGGCCTTGGTAGCAGAAAGGTTGAAAACCTACTGTCACGAAGAAATGTGGAAGGAAAAGATAGTATGACCTTTACAATATTTTTCACTTAGAAGCTCATCTTTTCCAGAAACTTTCATCCAAAAGTCTTCTAATGATGGATGTGTATTTTTTCAGTTGTGAAAACATGTCTTAGAGGAAATATCTTCCACTATTTCCTCTGCATTCAAAGAAATAATACATGTTTAACTAGTGAAACTAAACGGATCAAAAACCTACTGAAAGTTTTCTTGAATCTTGTGACCAGCTGAAGTCCATGAGACATAGTTTGAAAAACCCTGATATCAGAAATAGGGAAATTCTTCTGATCTTCATGGCAGAAGTGGCAATTAGTTTTACTGGAGAGTCAAAAGAAAGCAGACTTTTGCAGCGTTCTCATTTATTCTCCAAGAATATTTGAACTTTGCTCCAAAAGCCATATTCATGTCAACATAACGTTTGGGACTGTTGCTGAAAGTTCACTCCTTTTTTGGTTTATATTTATTCTGATTTTTAAAGCAAGGCATTTTTTATTTGGGGTTGTTTAGAAAATATCTGCAAGCCACTTGGAATTTGTTTTTACAAAGAAAAGCAGTCATATATTTTTCAGCCAATAGATAAGATTGTACTTGTATATTTTCTTTGTCCCCCAAATATCCAGAAATGTCATGTCTCACTAGAAGGTGGGGAGAGGATCAAAGGATTAGTCATTTGAGCTGCCCAGAGTTCAATATAAGATGGGCAGCTAAATGTAAATGTTATACATAAATAAATAAATAAGACTTCTGCAGAACCAAGCATACTTAAGAATGAGAAAATATGTCAGATTCCAGTTTGGTCAGTTTTTTTAAAATTATTTTATCTTCTTCCACATTTATCTTCTACCTGACCTGCTGTGAATCTATTTTGTAAAGACTTCAGGAAAATGATACCCATTTCTTATTTAAAGATTTCCCAATTATATACATGTTTAATATACTTTTCCTACTTTAGAAAAATGCAAAGTTTCCGTTTTTCCTAGCATGAGACATTCCTGTGCACATTTTATCCTTTTATACAGTATAATGCTTGTTCATTTTTGTTTCTTAGCAATATCACATTCTTCGGGAAATAGGGATTTCACTATATCATTAGGTTCCAGCAGAAGTTAAGTAACCTTTGCAATAAATGCCAACTGAATTTGTTTGCCTATTCCAGTAATACTGAATTGAGTTTTGCCCTCCATGCTGTATTGGATTTATTTGTTTGTTTGTTTGTTTGTTTATTTATTTATTTATCTAATTTGTCCCCACCCATCTCCTCCCATCGGGGGACTCTGGGCGGTTTACAGTAATCAATTAAAACAACAATAATAAAATCCACAATATAAAATTACAATAATAAATAATATAAATAAGAATAAAAAATAAAAAAGTCCAACTGGCAAAAGAATCTAAAGCAGTCCAAGTGTGGGAGGAGTGGTCTATAGCAGCCATCCCCATGTAGATCTATTCCCCTCTCTGCCCCAAGCAAGGCGGCAGAACCAGGTCTTCAGACACCTCTGAAAGGCCAGGAACGATGGGGCCAATCTCACCTCCCGGGGCAGCATGTTCCATAGGGTAGGCGCCACTGCAGAGAAGGCCCGCTTCCTGGACCCTGCCAAATGAAGTTGTCTTAGAGACGGGGTCCGCAGCATGTCTTCTCTGCACGATTGGGTGGGACGGGCTGATGTAATGGGGAAGAGGTGGTCCCTCAGGTAACCTGGCCCCATGCCATGTAGGTCTTTAAAGGTGATAACCAACACCTTGAATTGGACCCAGAAGCAAACTGGTATCCAATGCAGCTCGCGCAGCAGTGGTGTTACATGTGCCCTTCTGTGGGCACCAAAGAGCTCGC
Source organism: Candoia aspera (assembly GCF_035149785.1). Classification (NCBI taxonomy): domain Eukaryota; kingdom Metazoa; phylum Chordata; class Lepidosauria; order Squamata; family Candoiidae; genus Candoia; species Candoia aspera. Next base: position 82,958,242 of record NC_086153.1, on the reverse strand, counting down.
GCAGCTGCATTCTGGACCAGCTGAAGCTTCCAGATACTTTTCAAGGGTAGCCCCATGTAGAGTGCATTGCAATAGTCTATATGAGAGGTAACAAGGGTGTGAGTGACTATTCAAAGGGCCTCCCGATCCAGGAAAGGGTGTAACACGTAGCTGCACAAAGGCTCTCCTGGCCACAGCTGCCATCTGCTCTTCGAGCAGGAGCCGTGAGTCCAGGAGGACCCTCAGATTACGCACTGGGTCTGTCTGGGGCAGTGCAACCCCATCCAGAACAAGATATGATTGCCACTAACTAGTGTACATTGAACTAACATGCTCTGAGCACTTGTTAATGCAACCAGCCTTCTCATCCCCACCCCCACCCCTGACCCCCCATTATATCTAGGATCCAATTTGACCTTAAGATTCCTGTCACATGTTGATTCCATTTGAGTCCTTCCAGAATTTCAAGTAACTGTGGCTTTCTATGATTCCCATTGCCCATTTTGGCTTTTAAATGGAAGAAGCCCAGTGTCCTAAAATAGAACTTCAACAGAACTTTCCAGTCCCTGCATTTTTGATTGCCCCAAGCATCTTTATATTAATGAATGCAATTCCCCTTTCACAATTCCTTTCTTGATTCTAGTCAAGAAAGTCATAACCCAATGGAGGATGAATTTAGCTGCTGCACTCAAAGCATGCCTTGAACTCTGTTTCTTAGTTCAAAGAGCAGCGTTCCACCATCACCAAGCAGTGGCACTTTTAAATGGCCAGATATAATTGGGTTCACTGAAGTTCAAAGCTGTTCTCCAGCTTTCCACATATCAAAGCCCATTGATTCTATAGCAGCAGAAGTGCATTGAAATGCAGGCAGGGTGCAATAAGAAACTTATGAGCAAAGCAACTTTGGATCAGACGTATTTAGGTTCCTGGGTACTGTACAGATCTAGCTTTTGATGTGGTTCTCTGGTGAGGAATATTATTCCTTCTTCTAATTGGGATTAAAAAATGATCACATTCCCCCTGCATCCCAGTGTTCTTCATGGCTAATACATTTGGAACACTTCCCCCCCCCCTTTAACGTCAAGGCTTTCTCTGAAGATTGCTCATTCATTCTATTTATTTTCTTGGACATGATTTTATAAACCTTCCCCGAAGAGCTTGCGGCTATTAACTTTGCCGAACAGTCGCTCAAGTGAGAGTTGAAGGCAAATGGCCTAACGGAAAGTAATGGGCTGAAGTGCGTTCAGGGTATTCATGTGTTCCCAGTCTCATTTCAATAATTCTTCCTGAAGCATTGAAAGGAGGGGAAAAACCCACAGAAGCAGGGCTGGATGTTAAATCTGGGAGACAAGGATGCTGTCATAAATACACATGCTGAATCCTTAGGGCATTTCTGCCACCATTTATGACACTGACATGGAAGAAATATCCCGCAACAGAAGCATTAGCTTACATAGTATATGGCATTCCTTCTTGAGAATGCATGTAGTATGGTTAAATATCACAGCCAGTCCCGGGTTGTGCAGATGCCTGGTATATTGACTGAGCTCCCCAGTTAAAGGAGCCTTATTTTACCAACCTATTTCAAATCTCTTCCCAGCTAAACAGTACTGAGATCATATGCCATCATTAGAGCCTCAGAAACATCTGTTTAGATGGTAAACCATGCAGGAATATAGGTTCTCTATTACCAGAAGTAGCAACCACAGAAGGATAAACCACGTATAAGTCATGTTGCATAGTTATATCAATCAAACTGAGCTACTTCCTCCAAATATGAAATTCTGGCCTGTACCCTCAGGGTAGCTTTGTGAGATAGATTAGCATCATACAACATGACTATCCCAAGCTGCCCAGTGGGTTTCAGGCCTGGCATTAGAATGTGAGCCCTAGTTTGACTTTCTGACCATTGATCTGACTTAAGTCAGCTTGACTTAAATCTGGAAGGGTAGGGTTCAAGTTCTGCCCCCACTCTGCAGTCATTCAGCCTCTATTTCCCATTATACATCTAAAAAGATCTATATGATCAAATGTAAATGGCAATGTTTAGTTCTTATTCAAATTATTTCTGTGTATTTTTTGCTTTTTCTTAGTGGAAGAAAATAAAGTGCTTCACATGGGAATATTTGATAAGAATCCCTGATTCTGACTGGATTCACATATTGTACTAGATTATTTTGGTTTGGATTTAGCATGGGTGAATCCAGCCACCATTGTGGTTCATGAACTATAGTTGTCATCTTCCAGGATGCCATAGTAACATATTTCCTCCTCCTCTTGTACTCATGAGGAGTTCCTCACCTTTGACCTATAGGAAAGCTTATAAAAGCATTATAGAATTACTCCAATCTCTGTCATGGTCTCTAATTCTTCCACTACCTAAATCTAAAATAATAGAATTATGGAGTTGGATGGGACCATAGGATCATCTGGTCGAACGCTCTGCAATATGCATAAAGACTATTTATCAATCTTGAGAGATAATTAGCCAGCTTCTTCTTTAAAACATTCTTAAAAACCTACTACCTTTGTAGGTAGATGGTTCCACTATCAGGACATTTTTCCTTGCATTTAAATAAAATATAGGTAGCTGCAATTTATACCCATTATTATGGATGAGAGGGCTGGGCTGGCCCATATCTGGGTGGGTATGATTGGGTGCAGGGGGGTTTTCCCCTCTCTGAAATGTGTCCTTCTGAATTTCTACTGGACTGGAGCTTGGGATTTTCCTGACACTCAGGTGCACAGTTCGGTCATGACTTGTAATGGCCATGCAACAAAGGCCCTGGATTGGATTGTGCCTGTGTAAACTCTGTGATCATGTACCCTGTATAACTCCTTGGTTTACTGAGGAGCTACAAGAGGTGACATGACACCTAGAGCCCTGCTGATGAAACACAAAGAATGAGGCTGACTAAGGACAGGTGAGAGCCTTTATTAGAACTTATCTTGTGGCAATAAGCATGGCAAAGAGAATTCACTTCTTTGCTCTTACTGCATCTTCATACAGACAGCTGATGGCCCTGTTTAGGATGACTAGATCTCTTCTGGGTAAGGACAGACCAGGGAGCCCTTGCTGGGCCACTGTGAGGAATATTCTTGGCATCTCTTGGATAAAGTTGCTTGACTTTGTTTGGAGTTGGACGCCAATTGGACAGGTCTTATGGATGTGACTGGGGCATGTCTAGACTCTGTTATCTGGGAAGAGTTTGAGCTGGTTACTCCCAAGGAAGTGAAAAGGGTCCTTGTGTCTGAGTTCTGCCACTTGTATGCTGGACCTGTGACTGTTTAAGGCATCCTGGGAGGTAGCATGTGGTTGGGTCCAAGCAATGATTAATAGCTCATTGTGGGAAGGGATGGTGTCCATTCCTGGACCTGACCATGTTAGACAATTTTAATTTGATCTCTAACCTCCCCTTTTTAGGGAAAGTTGTTGAGTGGGAGGTAGGGTCTCAGTTTCAGAGGGCCCTGGATGAAATGGATTATCTGGACCATTTTTAGTCAGGGTTCAGGCCAGATAACAGCACCAAGATACGATTGGTGGTTCTTGTGGATGACCAGAACAGAGGTCATGCATCTGTCTTGGCCCTCCTGGATCTCTCAGTGGTGTTCAATATCAATCATGGTATCTTTCTGGACCGGCTTCAGGTGTTGGGAGTGGGGGTCACTATATTACAGTAGCTCTCTGTGGCAAGTTCCACTTAGTGTTGGGGGGAGGACAGGTTGAGCCCTAGGCTTCTGCAATGTGGGGTGCCTCAAGGCATGGGTCTTTTGTCCTTCTTTTTTATGTTCTACATGAGACCGCTGGGAGACATAATCTGATGATACCCAGATATACAACTCCACCCTTGGCTGACAAATGTGGTCCCAGTGTTAGCCTAGTAACTAGAGGCTCACACCTTGGTCATTTCCTGGATGGATTACTACAATGTGCTCTACATGGGGCTGCCCTTGAAGATCATCCAGAAGCTATAACTGATGCAGAATGCAGTGACACATGCATTTTTGGGCACCCCACAGTTCATCCGTCTTTCACTGCTACATGACCTTCATTTCTTTCTGGATGCAATTCAAGGTGCTTTTAAGCCCTGAATGGCACAGGACCAGGTTATATGCAGGACTAGCTCTCCCTGAGGGTATCTGCCCATTCCACCAGGTCAGATAGGGTCAATGTCCCTATCCAAGTCCCATCCCTTAAATGTTGCCATCTAGCAGGACCTAGGCAGCACGCCTTATTAATAGTGGCCCCTGCTTTTGGAACACCCTTCCCCCAGAGATCCAGCAGGCTCCTACCCTCCTAGCCTTCCAGAAATCCTTAAAGATGTGGCTTTTCCCACAAAAGTAGAGTGAAGCTGAGCCCAGTAAAGTTGTTTGGTGATGGGGGGGGGTGTTGTTTTGGGGGGCATTGGGAGTTTTTATGGGGAATTTTTCCTAAAATGTCTAGAGGGGCCCGGTTGGTGGTTTCTATGTTTTTTACTGTTTTTCTTATTGTTTGTAAGATGCCTGGGATTATTTATTTATTTATTATTTATTTATTAATCAAATTTATCACCACCCATCTCCCAAAAGGGACTCTGGGGGGTTTACAATAAAACATAAATAAAAATATAAAACTGTAAAACACTATAATACATAATAAAATAAATATAATAAAACCTCGATGGCTGGAAGTTCTTTATGATTTGCAGGCAGAGCAGGGTCCTTCTAAGAAACTAACCATCCCCAGGAATGGCTACACTCTGTCCCTCCCCAGGCATAAGTACAGAACCAGGTCTTTAGCTGTTTCCTAAAGTCCAGGAGGGAGAGAGCCAATCTCACTTCCGGGGGAAGGATATTCCAAAGGGTAGGGGCTATTGCAGAGAAGGCCCACCTCCTGGACCCCTCCAGAGGGAATTCTCTTGCAGATGGGGTATGTAGCATGCCCTCTCTGCACGACCGGGTGGGATGGGTTGATGTGATGGGGAGGAGACAATCCCTTAGGTAACCTGGACCTGTGCCATATAGGGCTTTAAAGGTGATAACCAACACCTTGAATTGGACCTGGGTGCCGGTTGCTCTGGTTCTCCCCCATCATCAGATTCCTCCACCTCAGGGCTGGAACTTGAATCCTGCCGGAAATCTGAAGGTTCTGGGGTGAGGCTCAGTTCTCCACTCTTGACCAGGAGGGGCATGGGTCTAATTTGCGCATGGTAGCATTTACAGTCCAAAGGATCCTGTCCACTTCCTTGGGTTCAACAGGATCAAACTGGTCCCAGATAACCTGGTAAGTACATTCCCTGGGTATCTCCTCCAACTCTGTCTCACGCTTGGAGTCCAACTCGGTCTGGATCTGAGCGATTTTATCCTGCAGGTGCTCTGAAAATTCCTCTGCATGGCCCTGTAGATGGATTTCTGACTCCCCTTTCCCTAAAAGGGATCAGGTAATCTTAAACAAGGCCGCTGGGCGGCATTCTGCAGACGCAATAAGAGCGGAGAAGTACTGGAGCTTCGCCACTCTTACCGCCACAAGGTAGGCCTTAATCGCGGCTCTAGCTTGTGTTCAGTCGGGTTCAGTTTTTGTCTTCCTCCAGCGGCCCTCTGTTTAAGATTACCCAATCCCTTTTAGGGAAAGGGGAGTCAGAAATCCATCTACAGGGCCATGCAGAGGAATTTTCAGGGCACCTGCAGGATAAAATAGCTCGGATCCGGACCGAGTTGGACTCCAAGCATGAGACAGAGTCAGAGGAGATAACCAGGGAACATACTTACCAGGTTATCTGGGACCAGTTTGATCCTGTTGAACCTGAGGAAGTGGACAGGATCCTTCAGACTGTGTCTGATTCTCAGAGGCTGCCTAGACAGGTCCCTGCAATTTTCTTGGCAAGGTTTTTTAGAAGTGGTTTGCCATTACCTCCTTCCTAGGGCTGAGAGAGTGACTGACCCAAGGTCACCCAGCTGGCTTTGTGCCTAAGGGGTACCAGAACTCACGGTCTCCCGGTTTCTAGCCTGATGCCTTAATTGTTACACCAAACTGGCTCTCTAGATAAAAATATACTAGAGGTCTAAATATAAATACAGTACTTACTATAGAAACCTGGAGTATTAAAATACACAAGTTGCTTTGGTTAGGAAGGTTAAATATTTCTGCATAGACAAGCATCTTTCCCCATAATAAAATCACATTACTTCAATCTCCTTCAAGCTCACTGTAGAATAACAAATGGGATGTATACAGAAAAAAAAGTCCTTTTACGCAAGAGACATTTTGACTCCTATTAAGAAACCATTTAAATAATACACATTATTTTTAAACACTTGCTTAAATACATTCAGCTTCTGCACATTCTTATAATTGAATAATTTTGGGGGTGGGGAGGGAGAAACATGCTATTTTTTTCAACCATGAAAAGAACTTCTGAAAATATCAGAGATAAATAACCGACAATCCAAAAATATTTTTATAAAAATCAAGCAGTACTTTAGGATTTTTAAAATGTACCATATTGGATGGATCAGTCAAGCAGTCCTTTGTAGATCTTTGTGAAAATAATGATATGCTACTGAAAAGAAATTAAAATGGATAAGTAGTTTTAAAAGCAGAGCCATTCACTCCTTATTACACTCTCTTCTGTGAGGCCAGGTAAAGCCTGCTAGATGAATAATTAAGGCTACTGATTTCAACACTTCTTTCTTCTTTCTAGAATCTAATAATTTTGATATTCTAAGACTCTACAGACATCTAAGAGTGTATCAAAGAATTGTATGTGCATTAGATCTAAATAATACTCTGGGCCAGAAGAGTGGTAGCTTGACTTAAATCTGGTAGGTCAGGGTTCAAGTTCCTCCTCCAAAATACAGCTAGTTTGTCTTCCAGCTTTGGTTTCCCATTTTACACCTAAAAAGATCCATATGATCAAATGTAAGAATTCTATATAAATAATGCTTTTCAAAATGTATACTGTATTCAGTGGTGCACCAGTTTGCCTGTATCTCCAATGTGAGAATCATTACAGAAACACAGAAATGCCAGTTTACATAGGTATAGTCTGTGGTCCTTAATGGAGGATATCAAACAAAACAATTTCCACGAACATGTTCTTTACCATTACGAAAGAAATTGAGCCCCTCTGCTTGCAGAATGGGAAGGAAGAACTACACCATTGATTTTACCTATTTTTCTTTAAGATTTTCAGAGAGGAAATATTTCTACAACCGCACCTGTTGCAATTTGGCTGCTAACGTATCAGCAAAAATTAGCATACTGCAATAGGGTATATTTGAATTAGCATACTGTAAGACAGGGATGGTATCAAATTTATAAATAATAGTTGTAACTTAAATGGGAATAAAATATAAGCAAGCTCACTGAAGTGGGAACAATACAACTGAAGAACCCCTAAGTTTTTGGTTTAGTCTGCTACCTAGGTTCAAAGCTCTAATGGTTCATTTCTCTCTCTTATTATGGCTCTTGATCTTTATGCCAAAACTGAACCAAAAATCTTTACATACGAAATAGAACATATGGTAAATGTAGCTTAACCTGATCTAATCTTCATTTTTTAACATGTGCTCCTTGACTGTATGTAGTCCATGCAATTTTTAAAAATGTATTTCTTTAACTTGCCTTCTGTCATGAGTAAGGATGGAGAGCAGGGGGCTCCCACCCAGACTGTCAAGAGCATGCGTAGCACTGAGGAACTGTTCAGCCATTCAAAGAGACACAGATCGGGACTGCCTTAACCTTTGGGGTTTATATGGCGGGGTTTTCCCACGCTTCCTCAGTTTGTTAGGATTCTTGTTAAGTACTACTAATAAATATTAGAGACCAAGTCATTGTCTCAGTGTATTTCCTGGTAATCAGGACACCTTCAGTGACTTACAGTATCTAATTGTCTGATTTAGTTGATAGAATTCCATGGTATCTCAGATTTAGTGAAATCATCTTGATCATTAGCTGATGCTGATCCCTGGTAGGATCAAATCACCCACATGATTAAATAGAAAGAACATGAGCTTCTTGAAACCCCCCAAAGTGCAGGCAGTAAAATAGATACATAGAAGCAGAACATAACTGAACCAAAACCAGAGAAACTATCTCTGCTTCCCTAGTTGTTTCCATGTAGAAACACGGCATGTGGAATTCATGCAAGGCCTTGAAGATCCCATCATTAATTCAGTTCTGCAAACAGATACAAATGCTGATGTATTCTGTGTCATTTTTAATAATATATGGTTGGGTGTGTCTATTCGTGTGTGTGTGTGTGCATGTATAATCCCTTTATTTTTGGTTACTACCTGGAAGTCTCTGAAGTAATTTCCATTGATGGCTGTGATTCTCCTTGTGCAAACAGGAATGATCAACTGCCTGCTATCCTTGTCTTTTCTTTGCCTCTTTTGAATCATGTCAAATTTCTTTCCCTTCATAATTCCCCATCCTTCCCACAGGAGATCGCTAAGATTTAATTGTCAAATTTGCATAGTAACTCAACAAATAAACTCTTGAAGAACTTTAGGGCTTTACTGTAGTTACAAAACTTACTTCTGTTTTAGAGCAGAATTGGTATCTCAGACTCCAAGGTGATGTGAAAGAAAAACACAGTAATGTCTTCAAACCAGTCTCTGGTATCCAAATGTATATTGCTGCAAAATATTAACAAGAGATATCCTTAGCATGTTGTATATTTATCAAATAGCATACAATATAGAGATTTCAACCAGAATGATATTACAAAATATAAATTAACAATAATTACCATTGGTAAGAGAGCCAGTTTGGTGTAGTGGTTAAGGCATCAGGCTAGAAACCAGGAGACCACGAGTTCTAGTCCTCCCTTAGGCACAAAGACAGCTGGGTGACCTTGGGCCAGTCACTCTCTCTCAGCCCTAGGAAGGAGGCAATGGCAAACCACTTCCGAAAAACATTGCCAAGAAAACTGCAAGGACTTGTCCAGGAAATCTCTGAGAATAGGATATGATTGAACAGATTTTTTTTAAAAAATAGTTAAATTACATCTAATATAGCTTACAGGATGATCTGTAAGCTATATTATGTTGTTATCTTATGAGAAAAAGTAAGCCAGCTATTTCAACTTCGATGACTCATGAAAAAGTAAGGCACTGGTGAGGAGAGTTCATTTCCCTATTCTTCAAGGTTGTTGCAGTTTACAGTCTGCATGCTGCCATAGAAAGTCTAGTGAGTAAAATGTGGCCTTGAGAATACGTTAACCAGAGGCATTCATAAGAAACTATGATGACATAACATGACATCACAGCTGATGCAGCTTATATAATTCACATTATTTATGCAATGACTTCATAATGTATGAAGTCATCACTCCACCCACCTATGTTTCCCATGACCATAAGCCACTATGATTCTTATCCTAAAGCAAGAATAGACAATCTAGTCCCTTCAAGATATTTTAACTCATAACTCCCACCATCCGTTGCATATTCTAAGGGAGCAAGTCCAAAATACACCAGATTGCCAACTTCTGACTTGAAATAAAATGCTGCCTATAAAAGAGCAGTTGAAATGGTAACTGTATACAATAACAAATAATAATCCCAAAAGGATGATTCTAAACATTCAGCTTCCTGTTGCAGTCCTAAACCAGCTGAAGTTTCTTCTCTAAGAATCCAGAGGGATTCAGTGCAACCCCACAAAAAAAATCCTAGTGGAAATAGTGAATAAATGTCATAATTTTGCCACTTACATGCATTAAATCTGTAGTTTATTTCTAAGAAGGCTTTGGTTGTTTATTCGTTCAGTCGCTTCCAACTCTTCATGACTTCATGGACGAGACCACGCCAGAGCTTCCTGTCAGTGGTCAACACCCCCAGCTCCCCCAAGGATGAGTCCATCACCTCTAGAATATCATCGATCCATCTTGCCCTTGATTGGCCCCTCTTCCCTTTGCCTTCCACTCTCCCTAGCATCAGCATCTTCTCCAGGGTGTCCTGTCTTCTCATTATGTGGCCAAAGTATTTCAGCTTTGCCTTGAATATCATTCCCTCAAATGAGCAGTCTGGCTTTATTTCCTGGAGTAGGGACTGGTTTGATCTTCTTGCAGTCCAAGGCACTCTCAGAATATTCTTCCAACACCACAGTTCAAAAGCATCGATCTTCCTTCTCTCAGCCTTCCTTATGGTCCAGCTCTCGCAGCCATATGTTACTACTGGGAATACCATTGCTTTAACTATGCGGACCTTTGTTGTCACCATGATGTCTCTGCTCTTGACTACTTTACTGAGATTTGTGATTGCTCTTCTCCCAAAGATTAAACGTCTTCTGATTTCCTGACTGCAGTCAGCGTCTGCAGTAATCTTTACACCTAGAAATACGAAGTCTTTCACTGCCTCTACGTTTTCTCCCTCTATTTGCCAGTTATCAATCAAGCTGGTTGCCATAATCTTGGTTTTTTTCAGGTTTAGCTGCAGGCCAGCTTTTGCGCTTTCTTCTTTCACCTTCATCATAAGGCTCCTCAGTTCCTCTTCGCTTTCAGCCATCAAAGTGGCATCATCTGCATATCTGAGATAGTTAATGTTTCTTCCAGCGATTTTAACTCCAGCCTTGGATTCCTCAAGCCCAGCACATCACATGATGTGTTCTGTGTACAAGTTGAATAGGTAGGGTGAGAGTATACAACCCTGCTATACTCCTTTCCCAATCTTAAACCAGTTCGTTGTTCCATGGTTTGTTCTTACCGTTGCTACTTGGTCGTTATACAGATTCTTCAGGAGGCAGACAAGATGACTTGGTATCCCCATACCACTAAGAACTTGCCACAATTTGTTATGGTCCACACAGTCAAAGGCTTTAGAATAGTCAATAACACAGAAATAGATCTTTTTCTGAAACTCCCTGGCTTTTTCCATTATCCAGCGGATATTGGCAATTTGGTCCCTAGTTCCTCTGCCTTTTCTAAACCCAGCTTGTACATCTGGCAATTCTCGCTCCATGAATTGCTGAAGTCTACCTTGCAGGATCTTGAGCATTACCTTACTGGCATGTGAAATGAGTGCCACTGTTCGATAGTTTGAACATTCTTTAGTGTTTCCCTTTTTTGGTATGGGGATATAAGTTGATTTTTTCCAGTCTGATGGCCATTCTTGTGTTTTCCAAATTTGCTGGCATATAGCATGCATTACCTTGACAGCATCATCTTGCGAGATTTTGAACAGTTCAGCTGGGATGCTGTCATCTCCTGCTGCCTTGTTATTAGCAATGCTTCTTAAGGCCCATTCAACCTCACTCTTCAGGATGTCTGGCTCTAGCTCACTGACCACACCGTCAAAGCTATCCCCAATATTGTTATCCTTCCTATACAGACTTTCGTATATTTTTGCCACTTTTTCTTGATCTCTTCTTCTTCTGTTAGGTCCTTGCCATCTTTGTTTTTGATCATACCCATTTTGGCCTGGAATTTACCTCCAATGTTTCTAATTTTCCAGAAGACGTCTCTTGTTCTTCCTATTCTATTGTCTTCTTCCACTTCCGCGCATTGCTTGTTTAAAAATAATTCCTTATCTCTTCTGGCTAACCTCTGGAGTTTTGCATTTAATTGGGCATATCTCCCCCTATCACTGTTGCCTTTTGCTTTCCTTCTTTCTTGGGCTACTTCTAGTGTCTCAGCAGACAGCCATTTTGCCTTCTTGGTTTTCTCTTTCTTTGGGATGTATTTTGTTGCCGCCTCCTGAACAATGTTGCGAACTTCTGTCCATAGTTCTTCCGGGACCCTATCTACTAAGTCCAGTCCCTTAAATCGATTCTTCACCTCCACTGCATATTCCTTAGGAATATCAGTGAGCTCATATCTGGCTGATCTGTGGGTCTTCCCTTATCTCTTTAGTCTGATCCTAAATTGTGCAATAAGAAGTTCGTGATCGGAACTACAGTCAGCTCCAGGTCTTGTTTTTACTGACTGTATAGATGTCTGCCACCTTTGGCTGCAAAGGATGTAGTCAATCTGATTTCGGTGTTGTCCATCTGGTGAAGTCCATGTATAAAGCCGTCTCTTAGGTTGTTGGAAGAGAGTGTTTGTTATGCAGAGTGAGTTGTCTTGGCAAAATTCTATCAGCCTATGTCCTGCTTCGTTTTGTTCACCCAGGCCATGCTTACCTGTAATTCCAAGTGTCATCTGACTGTCCACCTTAGCATTCCAGTCTCCCGTGATGACAATAACATCTATTTTAGGTGTGTTGTCCAGTAGGTGCTGCAGATCCTCATAGAACTGCTCTACTTCAGCTTCTTCAGCATCTGTGGTTGGGGCATATATTTGGATCACTGTGATGTTAGATGGCTTGCCCTGAATTCGAATTGAGATCATTCTATTGTTTTTTGGATTGTATCCAAGCACTGCTTTAGCCACTTTACTATTAATTAGGAAGGCTACTCCATTTCATCTGTGGTCCTCTTGTCCACAGTAGTAGATCTGGTGGTCAACCGATGTGAAGTGGTCCATTCCAGTCCATTTCAGTTCACTGACACCCAAAATGTCTATCTTTAATCTTGACATCTCACCAATTACCACATCCAATTTGCCCTGGCTCATAGATCTTACATTCCAGGTTCCAATGGTGTGTTGATCCTTAGAACATCGGATTCGCCGTTCACCACCAGCACCGTCAGGTGCTAGCCATCCTTTCGGCTTTGAGCTAGCTGCATCATCACGTCTGGGGCTAGTTGAACTCATCCTCTGTTCCTCCCCAGTAGCATTTTGACCATCTTCCGACCTGGGGGTCTCATCTTCCGATGGTATACCGACATATCTCTGGTTGTACTGATCCATTTAGTTTTCACGGCAAGAATACTGGGGTGGGTTGCCATTACCTTCCCCAGGGATCGCATTTAGTCTGACCTCTCTGTCATGACCTTCCCATCTCGGGTGGCCCTTCATGGTTTAGCTTATGGCATCATTGAGGTGCTCAAGCTCCAGCACCATGACAAAGTAACGATCCTTTGCTGAAGCTAAGAAGGCTAGAGATCATGAAAAATACAAAGCACCATGATAAAAAGATGTGATATAAAAGAAACCAATGGGAGAAATTGCAGTTGTTCATATCTGGTTTTCAGAACAATGCTGAGAAAGAAGAAGCCCATTTGGGGGCTGGATCTTTTCTGGATCTTTTGTAGCCTTAACATTTCTTCATGTTGCTCTATTAAAACAAAAGCTCAAAAGAGAAGTCTGTAGTAAAAATTTTCAACTGGTGTTCCGAGGAACTCAGCTTTTTTTTCAGTGGCTTATCAAGGGTTCTGCAGTGAGGTTGATAATATCAATAATGAAAAGGAAGCTTCTCCATATGAAAACCTGACCACTCAATCCTCAAAGCTTTCACTGTGGGGTCCAATAAGTATGAGACTCAGCTTGCTTTCTCAGTGAATGAATGGCTATTACCTCTTCAGGGCCCTCTCGGCAACAAGGTAAAAAGCCTTGTCACAAATGGAAGGAGACTGAATCCTTAACAGAATTTCAGTCTCTCCAATCGGAAGGAAGTTGGGTCTGTAAAATCAGGTGAGATGTCCTTCAGGGGACAAAACTGAAACACACACAATGTTACCAGACTATATAAGGCTCCAAATAACTTTGGCTTCTTGGTAAGACTACATCCTCCTATTGTTGTTTCAGTAGGAAAAAAAAAAGACATCAACCTGGAGGCCTTACTAGGAGCTATCCAAAGTCCAGTTTTTTCTCACTCACCCATCTGTCTTGTTCTGACTGCTTAGGCACTTTAGACTTCCAAAGCACTGGTATGAGGGATAAGAACCCATGATTCTCCAATGATTGCTAGGCTCAGACTTCCATTGTCCCCAACAATATCTGAAGGGACACATGTTCCTCAGCACTAATTCTACAACATGGGATGGTCCCTGGCAATGTACAGTCAGGGGAGGGTGTCATTCACTTGTAATTTCCACAGAATAAGGTTCAAAGAACCTCGCCAATACCCTCACAAGAATCAGATGTGTGTCTAGATTCATGTGCAATATGCTTATTCTAAAAATCATCTGAAGTTAGAACATAGAAAGCTAACTGTATGCATTGATTTACTGATGCTCAACCTGTATACAAAGACTTGCATGCAAATGTACTCTGGAAAAAAAATATTTTGTAGCTACTGTTTCATGAAAGAACAACCAGCATACATAGCTGTGTAGAGTTCAGAAAATGTTACTTGAAGTATATGAGAGTACAAATGTAGCATCTAAGTGCAATTCTTTACACCAGCTGTGTCATCTCCCAAGATTGTGCAATTGCTCACTGCAGCTGCCACACAATCCTGGGAAAAGTTACTGCTGTTTAAAGAGTTGTAGTCAGCTGCTATATTTGTACCTGCACCTACTCCAAAGCACATTTTTTAAGATCAATCTGAAGCACTATTCTGTAATACTATCACTTATTCGTGCATAAAGTACTTCACTATATTTATCTCATTTCTTCCCACTCCAGCTACGTTTTCTTGTGCTGAGCCAGACTATTTGTAATCCTCTTGGAGTAGAAATTAATGTACCCCTGTGCATATATAAAACAGTGGGGAAAGGGGTCCAATTTTTAGAGCAAAAGTTGGGAGGGGAATCCTCAGTTGTGCTGATGTTATTGCAGTCTACCCATCTAATAAGAAAAAGAAATGTGATTGGAAGGAAGGACTGGATGCAAGATGCCGTAAGAAGGTAATGTGTTGGATAGGGCCTTGCATCTTTGCCTTTCAAACAGCCATGCCAGTGAAAGCCAGCACATTTCCAAAGGGTCAAAAACAAAAAACAAAAAAACCCACCCTCTGAAACACAATGAGTTAGGATAAAGAATTCCAGAAAACCTGTCATCGTTCATTTGCAAAAATCTAAGATACTCTGAAGTCTAGTTGTGAGATTATCCAATAGAGGGAGTCATGAACTCATGCACTGAGCATGCATTTGTCATTACAGAGAAACACTGAAATAAACATCTAGAAAAAACTGTGTTAAATAACTTTTCCATAATCTCAGTTACCCTGAGAATAAACATTTCTACTTGATATATTTTTTTAAAAAAGCACATGAACTACACTGCTAAATCAAAACTCTTTATTATCAGCTGATGGGGCAGGGGCCCACGCCAGTCTTGAATCTGAACTCCATGCAATTACATTCCAATTAATACATGGAAACACTGTGTACATGCAAGATACCAGTTCATATACCCTCTGCACTATGACTGTAGAATTTCCTTCTTTCTATTCCATTTTTGTATCATGACATTCTGTTTTGCCTTTTCTTAAAATCTAAACTGATTATTTCCACTTTTAATTCCAGAACTGACATGTGCACAGTTTGTTCTATTTAAATTTATGGCTATAGATATGTTTCTGGTGATTCATGCTTCACATACAAAGACTGTAGCTCGATGTTAAAGTACCTATTTTTTACATTTTTAAAAAACATTTTACCTATTTTTTACATCTGCAGCTTCAGATAGATGTGGGCAGTCTGAAATTGGGAGAATCTTCCCAAGTCATTGGAGGCATCTGGGAGTTAGATGGGCCAGTGACTTGATTCAATAATAAGGTACCTTCAATAATGTGCACAGTGAAGAAAGATAGCATCAAAGAAATCACCTGGATACAAATCTACCCCAAGACAGTCACTTTGCACTGTGTTTGCATAATGGCTATCTTCACATAAAATGCTTAACTCAGTTATTGAGTTAAGCCATTCTCTGTGTTCACACAATACATTGAATCATCAATTAGCCAAAAGTGCTGGGTTTGCATATCAGGCTAAGCTACAATAAACAAATAAATAATCAGTCCAAGGTTAATTCTACTTAAGTTTTGTGAATGCAGCTGCTAGGTCTTTACCTGATTTGGTTCAGCATGTTGTTTAAACACAGCTAATGTATGCATATCTGTAACCTGCTCAGAAAAATTGATGACAAAAAATGAAATTAAGATTGTGACTCTCAATGTATGTACAGTAATCTGCTTTTATCTGAAATAAAAGCTCTGTATGAAGAAGTATCTTTTGAAAGAACAAAAAGTCATCAATGTTTGACTTTCAGGAAGCAATCTTCCTTTTGTGAAAATCCTCTTGCTCCAAAGTTTTCAATATACCCACCAAAGACTATTGACAATACTATATTGCTTAATTAAATTAAGGTCTTAATTAAGGTCTCTGTTTATTTATTTATACATTCGTTAGATTTATATCCTTACAGGAGCTCAAAGTGGCATAAAGAGCATTCCTTCCTTCATTTTTATCCCAGAATGTTGGTTGGGCTAAGATAGTAACTAACTTCAGGTCCCCTAAGAGTTCCATAATTTAATGGGGCACTGAACCTGGGTCTCCAATCAGCTACATCATATTAGCCCTCAGTTTTGTGGTTGATTTTCATTTTATTAGTTGAAGTATTATTTCTAAGGTAGATAAAGTAGTGGTACTAATTTTTCAGGACTTGGAGCAGAACAAGTAGGAATAACTAGGACAAATAGTTGAAACTGCACATTGGTAATTCTTTATGTGCAGAATTACCTGTTTCATTGTTTGACTGATGGTTTGAATGAAAACCTTGGATGGAGTGAGGCAGACTTTAACCAGCAGTTCTAGGCTTCAATGGAGAGTTTCCCCCTAATGCAAACAAGGGGATCTGAGCAAGGAATGAAGAATTGAAAGTCTCCTTCCCTGTGTATTAACATCTTAATATGGATCAGACCACTCCCCTGAGCAGATTATTTTAAGAAAGAAAAATCCTTCATCCACAACTTCATCTTCAGATATGGCAGATATGGATCCAACATCCTCTCTGCTTAAGGATATGATTTTGGTGGGAGAAACCATGAACAGAAAAAGAGTTGAACACTTCTTCCTGCTGCTTCATTGCTCAAATCCCTTCCACTCCCAGGTATTTTTCTTCATCTAGAAGAAAATCTAGGCAAATTTGGGAGGCAATTGCTAATTCAATTGGGGTTGAAGTCCACACATCGGAAAGTTGCCTATGTTGGAAAACACAGAGCCAGAGGAATATGTAAGTGTAAGATTATACTGTAAATGCTGCGCAAAAAGGGAGACCATTTTTCAGTGACTGAAAGAAGCATGGTTGATGTTTGGGCAGAGGCAGGACAGCAGGTGCAGATATCAAGTGGGCAGAGCTATGTCTATGGATGTTTTTGGTAGACTGGGCTTTTAATGGGGGGCAGGGGGATTATGCTGCAGTTTTTCTTTCTGTCCTGTATCCAAACGATGGGAAACTGTGCTGATGACTTTTGATTAGAGGGGCTGCAAAAAAAAAAAAAAAAGAATAGGATGGGCAGAGGGAGGCCTGGAGCTACAATTTCCCTACCCAGGTGTAATATGTATTTATTACCGGTGGCGTGTTCTGACCCTCCGTGCTCAAACCCAGACCCTGGTCAGCAGACCCATGGAGGCCCTGATCTGCGGCTGCTGCTTTGTAATGCCAGGTCTGTTAAGAACAAGGCCCACCTCATTTGCGATTTGATCACAGACAAGGGGGCTGATCTGGCGTGCATTACTGAAACCTGGCTGGGCCAGGAAGTTGTTCCCCTTTCAGAGATGTGCCTGGCCGGGTTTCAAGTATGGCACCAGCCAAGATCTCAGGGTAGGGGAGGAGGGGTGGCTGTTGTCATCCAGGAATCTCTTGTGGCCTTCAGGGCCATGCTCCACAAGTGACCGGGTGTGAGGCCCTGTTTTTCAAGTTGGGCTCTTGGGAACAGTTGGGGGTGTTGCTAGTGTATCAGCCTCCCTGCTGCGTAGCAACCTCCCTGCCTGAGCTGTTGGAGGCCGTCTCAGAGTTGGCGGTGGAGTTCCCCAGGCTTATGGTTCTGGGGCACTTCAACCTGCTGTCCCTGGGGCGGGCCTCAGAGGCAGCTCAGGAGTTCATGACCACCATGGCAGCCATGGACCTGATTCAGATTATTTGAGACCCAACTCAGGACAGTGGCCTCACTCCAGACTTAGTTCTCTTGTTGGAGCAATGGCAACGTGATCTGAGGGGAGAGTTACAACTATCCGCACTGTCATGGTCAGATCATGCCTTGGTGAGCCTGAGATTCTCCTATGCCGCCCCCCTCCGCAGGGAGGCAGGACCTATTCGATTGGTCCGTCCCTGGCAACTAATGGACCCAGCAGGGTTTCAGAGGGAGCTGGGGGTTATACCCGGGGATCTGCTGCACGGTTCAGCAGAGGCCCGGGCTGCCGCCTGGAATAGGGAAGCAGCCAGGGCCTTGGACAGTATTGTGCCTGTGCAGCCTCTCTTATCCCATCGAACTCGACACTCCCCATGGTTTATGGAGGAGCTGAGGTTCTGAAGAGGATTAAGAGACACCTAGAGCGCCGCTGGAGGAAGACAAAGACCGAATCTGACCAAACACTGGTTAGAGCTGCTATTAAGGCCTACCTTGTGGTGGTAAGAGCGGCGAAACGTCAGTATTTCTCCGCTCTTATTGCATCCGCAGAATGCCACCCGGCGGCCCTGTTTAAGATTACCTGATCCCGCTTGGGGAAAGGGGACTTAGAGATCCATCTTCAGGGCCGAGCTGAGGAGTTTTCTAGGCATCTGCGGGATAAAATCACTCAGATTTGCTCCACGTTGGACTCTGAGCATGAGGCAGTATCTGTGGAGATGCTCGGGGAATGTTCTTACTCTGTTATCTGGGAACAGTTTGATCCTGTTGAGCCTGAGGAAATGGACAGGATCTCCAGACTGTAAACACCACCACTTGCCAATTAGATCCATGCCCCTCCTGGCTGGTGAAGGCAACTCAGGAGGGGACATGTGGTTGGGTCCAGGCAATGGTAAATACATCCTTGAGAGAGGGGGTATTTCCAGCAGCCTTCAAAGAGGCACTGGTGCACCCCCTCCTCAAGAAACCATCACTGGATCCCAGTGTACTGGACAATTTTCGCCCAGTCTCCCACCTCCCCTTTTTTGGGGAAAGTGGTTGAGAAAGTGGTGGCACTGTAGCTCCAGAGGATCCTGAATGAAACAAATTATCTAGACCCCTTTCAGTCAGGTTTCAGGCCTGGTTATGGGACAGAAACAGCATTGGTCACACTTATGGATGATCTCTGGCAGGAGCGGGATGGAGGGAGTGCATCCATCCTGGCTCTTCTTGACCTCTCAGCGGCTTTCGATACCATCGACCATGGTATTCTTTTGGGTCGGCTCAGGGAGTTGGGGGTGGGCGGCATAGTTTTGTACTGGTTCACCTCCTTCCTCCAAGGCCAGTCCCAATTGGTGTTGATAGGGGAGGAGAGATTGGCCCCATGGCCCCTTCTTTGTGCGGTACCTCAGGGATCAGTACTCTCCCCTCTCCTTTTTAACATCTACATGAAACCACTGGGCGAGATCATCCGTCACCATGGGATGAGGTATCATCAGTATGCTGATGATACTCAATTGTATATCTTCATCCCGGGTGAAGTAAGTGATGCCGTGACCACCCTTTCTGAGTGTCTGGGGTCTGTGGGGCCTGGATGGGGAACAACAGGCTTCGACTGAACCCTAGTAAGATGGAGTGGCTGTGGATTAACGGCACCTCACGTGCCAGGAACTTGTCATCTTTAGTGCTGGATGGGGTTGTACTGCCCCAGACAGACCCGGTGTGTAACTTGGGGGTCCTCTTGGACTCACGACTCCTGCTCAAAGAGCAGGTGGCAGTTGTGGCCAGGAGGGCCTTTGTGCAACTTCATGTTGTGCACCAGTTACGCCCTTTCCTGGACCGAGAGGCCCTCCGAATTCATGCCCTGGTCATCTCCCATATAGACTACTGTAATGCGCTCTACATGGGGCTACCCTTGAAGAATATCCAGGAGCTACAGATGGTCCAGAATGCAGCTGTACAGAAAATCTTGGGTGCCCCAAGATTTGCACACGTAACACCTTTGTTGCGTGAGCTACACTGGGTACCAGTTTGCTTCTGGGTCCAATTCAAGGTGTTGGTCATCACTTTTAAAGCCCTACATGGCATGGAACCAGGATATCTGAGGGACCGTCTCTTCCCTATTACATCGACCCGCCCCATCCGGTCATGCAGGGAGGGCATGTTACAGACCCCATCTATAAAAGAATTCCATCTAATGGGGTCTCGGAAGCATGCTTCTCTGCTGTAGCCTCCGCCCTTTGGAACATCCTTCCCCCAGAGGTGAGACAAGCCCCCTCGCTCCTGGACTTTCGCAAAAGATTAAAGACCTGGTTTTGCCTGCAGGCTTGGAATGGGAGGGGGAATAATTAGACCTGGGGATGGCTAGTGCAGTAAAGTGATTCTGAGGGGCCTATTACACTCAAGGACTGATTAAGATCTTTTTGCCATGTCGATTTTATTATATTTGTATTTTTACTGCATTTTGTATTGTAATGGTTTTGAATTTTAATCCTGTTTTATTGTAAGCCACCCAGAGTCCCCTCACAGGGGAGAGATGGGCAGTGAATAAATTTATAGAAAAATAAAAAAATAAATAATACATAGTCACTGCATTACTGAAAGGGTAGCACTTGAGAATTATGCAGACTGAATTGCAATGTAATCAATCCCATGCACCTTGGGAAAAAGCAGCTTTTGTGCTGCCTCTAAGCTCTCTTCACTCACAAGATGGAAATAAACAAACTGGAGGTTCTCAAAGTTGGTCCAACACATCTGGAAGGGGTAGGTTAGGGATGGCTGCCTTAGCACAGTGAGATTCTGTTCAGTGATGAGGAGCTCCATCATGCAGCCTTAAAGTTGCATGAGCAGCATTAACTGCATTTATCTGAAGTTTATAGCATCAGCATGGAGCACAGTGACTGCTCAGCAGAACTGCTATCTTTGAACACACAACCACTTCGGTGTTAGGACAATGCAACCCTTTCAATCCAGATGTTTTGCTAAATGGAATCTTTTAAAAGCCACAGAACAGAAGGTCTCCAGCCATGAAATGAGGCCAAATGGGAAAGGACCATGGAATGTCTAGGAAATCAACACACTTAAAGAAAAGGCTGTGAAAAGTGACCTTCCCAAGGTGGGGTTTTTTGCTGGATTATACCAATGAAAATTACCAATGAGAATGATTACAGAAGCCAGTGGAGGGAAGAAAAATGCCAGAGCAAAAGAAAAGGATGCAAAATGCATGTTGGACAACAACAACAATGGGCAAAGAAAGAAACAGAAAAGCAATGAAGCATGCTCACCAGGATCACCCTTCTTATATAATGCATATTGAATACTAGCTTCCCCTATCCAGACAGCTTAGATGGGAGAGGAGGTCAAGAAGTAACCAGGGAGAAATGTGTCTAGTTTGCTAACCTGTAGGAAAAGAGATCCAGTTTTTGTTTATTGCAGTAATTTTTATGCCACCTAATTCACAGGATGCTACACAATTAAAAACCATGGCAAAGTAACATTCCTAACTCATTCTCCATGAATACCACTGTCCACGATTAAAAATCTTCCACTCCATGGAAGAGTGTTTTCACAATTTTTCTAAAGGAGAAGAGAGTGGGGGCTAATCTGACTTTGGGGGCAAGCTGCTTCATACTGAGGAGGCTGCCACAGAAAATGCCCTTGCCTCCAATCTCCCAGGGGTACCCCCCCCCCCAGCTAGATCATGTGGTGTGGACAGTTTATACTTGGAGGAGATGGCACCAATATAGCAAGGGCCCAAGCCCAATAAGGCTTTATAGGTAATGACCAGCATCTTGTTTTGAACTGGGCCTGGAAACCAGTGCAGCTCCCACAAAACAAGGATTCTTCTGATTAACCAGCTGGCACTGGTCAGCAAGTAGGCAGCCACAATTTGCACCAGTTACAGCTTCTAGGTCATCTTCAAGGACTTCAAGGACAGCCCCATCCACAGTGAATTGCAGTAATCTAACAGGGAGATGAAGAAGGCATGAGTCACTGCTTGTATTGCCTCCTGGTTCTGGGAAGGGTGCAGTTGGCAGGCTAGCTGGAGCTGGCCAAAGATTCTCTTAGTTGTAGTCTTTATCTACTGCTCCAGCAGGAGCCACAAGTACAGAAAAGTCCCTGGCTTGTGCAACAAGTGTAAACCCATTGAGAGCAATAGATAGGATGTCTCTGGAACCCAAAGTTTTCTATACAAACAGTAACTCCATCTTGCTGGGATTCAGTCTAAGACCTCCACATCCAGTCCTCACAGCCTACAGGCACCAGATCAGAATGCTCACTACATCTGCTTGGCCCAGGGTAGAGGTATAAAACTGGTACTGACAATACCTAACCACAAGCTGATGGATGATCTCCCACAGCAGCTTCATACAGATGTTAAATAAAATGGGGGAGAGGACCAAGTCTCGGGGCATCCCATATTGGGATGTCAAAAGGCCTGACCTCCTCTCCCTCTGACAAAACGAGATGGAACCGTTTGCTCAGGAAGGAGTGGAAACATTGCAAAATAATGCTGCCAACTCCCAACCCTCACAGCTAGCCCCAGAGCATACCAAGGTTAATTGTATCAAAGGCCTCCAAGACAGCACTTATTTAATAGAAGAAAGATCTCTTAAGATCCAGATTTTGCTCCCGTTCTGAATGGCAGGTCTGCCACCATCCCCCATTCATAAAATCTTCATTCATCTAATTCTAGATGACTAATCTTTAAACAGGAATTATATCAAATCAGTCAAATAGATTTTCTCAGTAATCTGTATGGCAACCCTGTTATACAGGTCAGTGTTCTTATCCCTGTAGTGTTGTCTTTTGCCACCCAGATAGGTTGCAAAAGACAAAAGAGAGGTTGGAATGATAATTCCCAGAATTCCCAAGTAGCTTGGTCATTGTATGTACTGGCATGTGTTTAACCAAGGAATTCAGCTTACTCACAGCTTGCCAAATAGTTACAACATCTGCACTGAAACATAACTGATAATCCAGGACAGTTCTGATGAAAGAGATTCTTCTCTTTTTTTCCAGATTCAAACATATGTGCAAGAAGTGTTTTCCTTTCCTAGCAGGTTGACAGGGTGTTCAAATACCTGCACACCAAAACTCTGCCTCTTCTTGCACAGCACAAAAGGGCTGTAAGAAATATCTTCAGAATGGGGCAGGCAGCATTGAGGTAGGCAAAAAATAGAACAAAATCCCTGGTCACACATATTAAAGGCCATGGGGAGGCAATGAAAACCCCTGTGTAAGATAAAAAGGCACAGAGGCTTTCTACATAAGCACAGTGCCAGTGGTTGAGCAGACATGGAGAGGCAGAGAGAAAAAGTTGTTTGTGCAAATAGCTCCTGCTGGTGAGGGTACTGCTCCAAGATTCTTTGATTCTTTTTTCCAGCAGAAGATTAAGAGAGCAATGCCAGGAGCTTTCTTTTTAGGGGAAGAGTAAGGCAGAGAGAATGGAAGGAGAAAGGAGCCAAGAAAAATGGTGATGGGCCTCTTTAAGGAATTATTTTCTTGGGGTAACCAGCTCTCACTTTCCTTCTGTTTCAAGGTTCAAAATGTAAAATGAAGTGGAAATGAATAATAAAAGGTAAAAATGTCTCCTTGATTGATACATTTGTAGATGATGTTCTTGTGGGGATTTTTCCTTAAGAAAAACAATGAACAAAATTGGAGGCATTAATAATAATAATAATAATAATAATAATAATAATAATAATAATAATAATAACCATTTGATCAGTGGCTGCAGCAAAATTTCACAAACGGACTACAAGCAGTGTCATGACTGAGTTGCCAAAATTATTCATTGGAAACTTTGCCAGAGGCTTAGATGTGAATGTAGTAAAAACTACTGGGAACATCGAGTTGAGAAGGTTTTAGAAAATGAGCGGGTTAAGACTTATGGGACTTTAAAATCCAAACAAACAGGCATTTTGTTCATAACATGCCTGGTATAACAGTTATTGAAAAGAAGAAAGTCTGGTTCATTGATGCTCCTATACTGGGTGATGCTAGGATTGAGGAAAAACCATTGGAAAAAATTATGAAATACTGGAACTTGCAGATCGAAGTTGAACATCTATGGGAAAAGAAATCCCTTGTTATACCAATGCTGATTGGAGCCTTGAGAGCAATACCTAAAGGATTTCCTTGATACCTGGAAATATTGAATTTATTAGACCTGGACACTCCAATTTTACAGACCACCCTGCTTGGAACTGCCGATATTCTTAGATGCCACCTTAATAATTCTTAGGTCCTTGGTTAGGACTTGAATTATAAAGTTTCCACCAGTCTTAGACTGTGAATCTAACTGTAGATTACCCACACATGATCATCATCATCATCATCATCATCATCATCATCATCATCATCATCTATTAAACTTGTATGCCACCTATCTCTCAACTACTGTTATGTTATGTTAAATACATAACATTTTCATTGCATGAAGACCCAATAGTGGCACTGAAGAATTAAATGAAGATACTCCAAACTTGCAGGTCAATTCATGGCCAAAGTTGGGAGTTTTCCAGGGAATCTTTCTCCTGCCCCCTCTTCTGTGTAGCTCATAAAATAAAACAAAACTGATAGGTGGCAATACAGTATCAGAATACTTTAACAGCACAAGCTTTGCCTAAGTTTCTCAGAAGTTGCTGAAAAAAACAGCCATTTTCCAGAACTGTTACTATTTATTTATTTATTTATTTATTTATTAAATTTCTCTGCTGCCCATCTTGTACACAACAACTCTGGGCAGCTTACAAATAATAAAAATGGTGGCAATTCAATATAAATACATAAAATTATAAATATGAGTACAAAATATAAAATATAAAATTCAAGAGGGACTATGTATGGACAATGGGAGAGGGGATTTAGAATCTTCCTACTATCATTACCAATATTGTCATCATCCTACAACAGGTTTTGTACACTACAGATTGCAATAATAACAAATGCTAGTTTCTATGGCAGCTGAGAGTCTCTGGAATTTTCAGGTAGAAGTGGAGAGCCAAATTTATTGACATCCATTGCTTTCAAACACTTTCCATGCTGTATATCATTGTATCATACCATATTAGAACTAAATTGAGAGCATTATTTAGCAAAAGTATCTGGAAGTCTACAGAGGGATGTGGGGTGCCACAGGGCTGTGGTCTCTCCTCTTCAGTATTCTATTTAACATCTACATGAGGGCACTAGGTGAGATCATTACCTGGCATGGGATGTGGTATCATCAGTATGTGGATGATACTCAGTTATACATGTCCACCCCATGCTGGGCAGGGGATGCCATTCAGGAGTTTACCCAGTACCTGGAGGCTGTGAGGGCCTGGATGGGGTGGAACTGGCTTAGGCTCAAGCTGGGAAGATGGGGTGGCTTAAGGTTTTGGCCCCCTGAGGTGTGGTTAATAGTTTTCCTTCATTATTGATGCTCCCTCAGCCAGAGTCGGTGCACATTTTGGGGATCCTTCTGGACTTGCAGCTCCTGCTCAAGGAGCAGGTGGCAGCCATGCCTGGAGGGCCTTTGCACAGGTTTGGTTTGTGCACCAATTGTGCCTTTGCCTGGATCAGGAAGCCTTGCTCACTGTCACTCATGCCTTAGTCACCTTTTGATTGAATTACTGTAATGCACTCTACATGGGGCTACCCTTGAAGTCTACCCAGAAGTTACAACTGGTCCAGCATGTAGCAGCACACACAGTTCTGGACACTTTTCTCTGTATTGCACTGCTGCTGCATGAGCTGCACTGGCCTCCATTTGCTTTCTGGGTGCAATCCAAGGTGCTGGTTACCATTTTTAAAGCCTTAAAGGGCATGGGACCAGGTTATTTGTGGAACCGCCTCTTCCTAAGGGTATCTGTCCATCCTACCAGGTTAGGTAGGATGGGGCGTGCTCCATGTGCTTTCCCTGAAATGTTGCCATCTGGTGGGACCCAGGAGATGCACCTTTTTGTGAGTGCCCCAAACCTCAGCCTGACACCTGAGATTTGAAAGACCCCCTCCTTATCAGCCCTCCAGAAGGCTATGAAGACCTGGCTCTTCACCCAGGCATTGGCCTAGGATGGAAGTGAGCCCAGCAAATGTAAATGTAGAGCCAGTGGGATGCTGTGGCGCTGTGGTTGGGATATATGATGATGTTGTAGGGTTTTATAGGTTATATTTATTCTAATTTTATAGAATATCATTGTGAGCTACCTAGGATTATCATATATAAAATACATTGTCATGTATAAAAGCTGTGTAAGTCTTTTAAATGAATGAATCAAACATCCTATGAACAGCAGTATTTTGTTTTTGTCACTTTAGAGCTCTGAGATTAGACCAGCTACCATAATTATTCACAAGATAGAAGGAATTTGCCAGTTATTATCATGAAAACCTTTCCATAATTTTCCACACCTTCCTGTAAATCAAGAGAAGGATTGGGTGGGGAGCAGATTAAATCATCCTGCTTATCTCAGCAACAGGAATTGGTATTTGTTGTTTCTTTGCATCCCACATATACTGCAAATATAATTGGCTTCAGTCCAAACTTATTTCAGCATTGATGGGAATAAGAGAGAGAGAGAGAAAGAGAATTCATTTAAAGCTGCAGCGCGATTGTTTCTAGCCTTGAAGTAATGCCTTCTAAAGATGAGGACATATTCCAGACATATTTGTTGGTGAGAGGCAGCCAGATTAAAGAGCCAGCATGACTGTAAGCTCAGGCATCTTATTAGTTTTTCAGTTACCTCTTTTAAGGTGTAGTATAGCCCATTCTCCAAGTGCCCAAGGCTACATTTATTTGTAGGCACCCTGAAGAAGAGGGCTATGCCCATTAATTTGCTTTCCTTATGGCTTATGACCTATATAAAGCATTCTGATAGAAGGCCATCCAGAGAACTCTTCAGAACCTATTGAGTCTCCTCTGGTAACTATTTTTAAACAATTTGTCAGTGGTGTGAAAAAAATAATTAAAAGTATTTAGAAAGTCCCCCACTCTCTCACACACACACACCATTTAATAGATTTCTACCCTAACTTTGCTTTTTCAACCATCAAGGTGGCTTACAATGATAAAACTACAAAGCACAAACTAAAGCATTAAGACAAGTAAAATCAGAATTAAGATTAAACATTGACATATATTAATAATTAAAAGCTTGGCAGAAGGGATCCATTGTTATCATCTTCCTGAATATTGGGAAAGTGGGAAGGAAACACACTTCCCTAGGGAGCCATTACATGGCCCAGAAGCCATGTAGCCTTTCCCATGTACTAGATAGTCCAGCTTCAAAAGAGCCTCTTCTAAGTATTTATTTATTTATTCATCAAATTTGTCACTGCCCATCTCCTCCCACCAGAGGGACTGGGAAGGTTGACAGTGGGATATGGCCAGATGTTGTAATACTTGGTCTCTGGATGTAATGCTAATCCAGAAC
The DNA here is from genome assembly GCF_035149785.1 of Candoia aspera. Classification (NCBI taxonomy): domain Eukaryota; kingdom Metazoa; phylum Chordata; class Lepidosauria; order Squamata; family Candoiidae; genus Candoia; species Candoia aspera. The sequence continues at coordinate 82,930,988 of NC_086153.1, read as the reverse complement.
AGCTGGGCATATGAATGTTTGGGTGAGAGGGGGAGAAAAGGGATGGCTGAAATAGTGTACTTAATCTACTCCTGTAGGCATACACAGTGGGATAATATACTCAAGAATAAGCTAGGCAGACACAGGTTCCACTAAAAACTTTCTATAATTCCTGATTGTTGGCCATGGTTATAGGGCCAGTTTGATTTCACCTATTCATTCTGATATACATATACATATACAATCTTTTAGGGCAGAAAGAACCAATGTTTGGACAATAGTGATGGTTAGAATCTAATGCAGATTTTGATCTGCTCTAATTGCACTGAGAGAAGAGAGTCAGAACCACTGATTCCCCCTCTTTTCTTTGCAGATTGTATCACATTTTGATCATTCGGAAATCACTGAGGCAAGTTAGTCAGGATAAATGTGATTGATTTAGTTAGTTAGTTAGACTGAGGCAGGTAAAAAAAAAGAGTATATAAAATAAATAGAACCCAACCCAGTGTGTTTATTTTATTATAAAATGTTTTGTCTCTTGACTTGCTACACATTAGGAACTCCATCTTTTATGTATTTATTTCTTTTTTTACATTTATATCCTTCCATAATCAAATGTCTCTCAGTTTAAAACAGTACACAGTTATACCAGATTTTATCCTGGAGAATAACTGCTGCTAAGTGTTGAAGGATGAATAGTTTGCAAGTTAATTCAGCTAAAACACAGTTGTTTGTTCTGAAAGTAGGGAGAAGATATAGAAGGCATTTGTAAATTTAACATAAGAGCAAGTGGAAATATGATTGACAGCAGGTGATGGAATGGAGGGTGGAGCTAGAGTTAATGACAAGTAGGTGGAGTCAGTTGGAAAAATCAGGAGTGTGAACTGAAGGCAGAAAAGAATGAAATGAGAAAGAGGGACCCTGCAAATTAACTAGCTGATTATTACCATGACTGTTCGAAGAGGAGCTGGTTGTATTGGGTTAGAGTATCTTGAAAATATGGCAGGGTCATGAACAACGATTTCCTGTTGCAGACACATTATCAAGTCTACTGGAACAAGTTCACTGAAAAAGTAATTATTTTCATTACGGAGGACAAAATAAAATGGCATCTTTTTAACAGGGTTTGGCCTTTCTTGTTTACAAAAAGCTACAGACAGTGAAGCTGCACACTCAAGTTCAGATTAAATGCTCTCAGAAGGGTCAAAGCTTTTACTTTTTTAAAAAATGAAATCTTTACCATATCCCAGCAAGGTGGGACAGCATTACATTTCCATTATTGGAGAAGTAGAATAGAGTTACAGAAGAAATGTCAACTGCTATTGTGCCAAGGTATGGCTGGACTTCTGCCTCAAACAGCATCCAGCCCTCAAGGCTGTACCAGGCCAGAGAGTTCCACCAAAATCAATAAAACAGAAAAACAAGACACTTGCTGGAAATGGAGGATATCATTAAAGCATCATGTTCTGGAGACTCAAGGCAGAACTTCTGAATACTCTCCTAGTTCTAGCATCCTATATAGTAAGTCCTGCCTGAAGAGAGATTCTTCCCTCTTTGTTGCCATCAACCACACCACTAAAGGCATCAACAACCCAAAGATGCATGCGGGCATTGTTTACAAGCCTTGTTTATATTGCTATGCATTTGCTAAAATGAGATTTAAAAATACCATGAAGATGGAGCAATTGGTTTAATAGCTACAGGTAATTAGTATAGAAAAGTGCATATTCCCACGCATGCCAGAGAGACGTCTTAAAACCTTATAGAAATATAGGCAGATTATCACCTCTGTCTGCTTCAGCAAACAGACTTCAAGTCTTCACTTGATAAGACAATTTTCTCTCTCATCTCCCCCTGAATTAACTGTCATAAGCAAGATGGGAAACTGGGGCTGGCAAGAAACTTTGGCACAGGACTCGTGAGATGAATGGGAGCAGAGGCATAATTAAAAGCAAATTAACGATAAAATATGGTGAACACACAATGAAAGGAGAAGAACATGCAAGGGCCTGTAAAAGGAATACAGGTGTTACCTCACTCTTTTTATCTTACCCCCACCCAGCACACTCCTTCCTGGATTAATAACCTTGAGAAGGAGCATCTGAAGAGGCAGTAATCACAATCATTGCATCTTTCTCAGGAGATTCCCATGGCTCTGATAAATACGAGTATTTATGATTACAGATGGGCTGACTCCATTGTTTTTAATGGCTGATCTCCCTGCCACTTTGAAATCTGGATCTACTACCACCAATGTTGTTTTTAGTCAAAGGTTTTTGTTTTCACAACTGGTTTAGTTGGGTTAAATCAGAAATCCAATAGTCACAATCCAAACAGTCACTGTCAAATTATATGGTAGCGCCTACAAGTCTTAACAAGCTGTCAGATCAGGGTGAAGCCCTGCTCAAGTCTTCCATTTCTGTTTAATTAAAGTGTGTGGTGGGGAAGTAAGGAAGAGTGTGCTGGATCCACCCATCTTTGATCTCATTCCTGTCCACAAGTTGAGGACAGCCTTCTTCAGCAAGCCCCTTTTTCTGTTTGTGTAGGCTTCCAATGAGCTTTGGATCTGGAGCAATAGGCCTACTCAGACAAATAAGACGCCCTGCTGAAGCCATTCACTGTCAAAAAGCAGAGGGTGATAAAAACAAGGACAGAGGGAAGGGAACCGGCTCTTCCCTTGAGCCTTGATAAAACTGGAAACAGACTACCTAAATAGAGGCAAGGCAATGGTGGCCAAAGCAAGGATAGCAGCACCCAAAGGTGTTTTGGTACTTTCCACCTGACATATGTTCACATGTTCAGATGCTTAATCACAAGGAGAAACAGTGATCTGGAACTGTTTTACTGCTTCAATAGGAGTGATTTAGATTCTTACATGGCCTCAGTTTATTGGGGGTTTTAAATCCATGAGGGTTTCTTAAGTAAAGTTCTTGCCTGTGGGGATCAGTGTCGCAAAACAGAAGCTTTCTGGGTAAAAGAAAAGCTTATGGCAAGAATCCGTCTCCAAGAGGAGATAAGCAAACAAACAGCTTTTGAAACTGAACAGATAGTCCATACCAGCATTCCTTCTTGCAAAAGGTGACCTGAAATGAAGCACTGTGCCCATGATAACCTCACCATGGCACGAGAAGCAACAGATTAACTGTTGAAATAAAAGGAGTTGAATTGAAATGCAGGATGGGTGGAATGAGATTATTGTTAAGTCAAAGAATGGTGATGTAAGACTTTGGTTTTCTCTGAGATGAAAGAATTACATTTAGACAATGGCACTTTTATGTTGTAGAATATTATTTACATTCATATATTATCTTCTGAACAAGCTGTATTTTCCCTGGATCTGTATTTCCAGGTAAAAGCTGGAAAAAGGTCTACATGATGGCAACCGTATGGCTGGTGGCAGATTCGAGTTCTGCCCCTGTGCAGTTCTCATGGCTTTAGTGTTACAGATGGCAGGTAGCCATAACACTCTGAAACAAATCAGGTGGCTGCAAGCAAATCAGGTGGATGAACCTGATTAAAATTCCAACGACAGAGCATCCCTCAAGGCATTATTGGATATTTAAAATGACATGCATCTGCAGCTGCCTGCTCTTAGATAAAAGCTGAACCTGCGGGAAGAAATAAATAAATGAACCCAATCTGGAGCAGAGATCAACACCCATGGGCCTCAGCTTCTGCACAAGAATGCTGGTGTTAGTTCCTGGGGCTTGCCAATGAGGATCTGTGTAATCAAGGATTTGAACTCAAAGCTTCAGTGTATGCTAATATTTATAAATTGCTGGTTTCACTATTAGCTTAAATCAGGAAGAAAAAACCTTGAGATCAAAGAAAACTGCCTTACCTTGTAGTAATTAAGGTGATGGAGAAGGACTGGGAAAACCCAGCTTCAAGCCCTCCCTTAGCCAGGGAAGTTCACTGGGGGAATTTCGGTCATTAACCTTCTCTCAGCCCAACCTCCTCTACAGAGTTGTGGTGGTAGAGATAAAATGAGGGGAGACCTCCACTGAACTGCTGGAGAAAAGGTGAAGTATAAATCTAACAAGCAAACAACAATAATATGTTGGAGATTTCCAAAAGTTAGAAACTCTAAGATATAATCCCATTAAGCAATCACTATGAAAGATTGAAAGGGTATAGAGATTGAACAGTTGGGTCTTCAAAACTTTACCACATTACCAACAGTCCTTCTTCAAACTTTCAACAAATGTCAACAGTGGCATCTGAAAACTAAATTGAACTAAGCCAAGGGATTACTGTGAACTTTCAAATGTTACAAGCCAGTGCTCAAGTTAAGGCCTTTTTCTTAACTCTAACTTGTCACTGTGGAATAATATACTGGAGTTTCTTAAACTATACCACAGAGTAACAATGCTGAATGCAGATGCTCGTTACTCATGTACTGCAAAGTTGATGCACTTCTCAGTTACAACAGTATAATCTTGATTTGCATGGACACACAAAGAAGATAGGGTCACTGTATATCCTTTCTGCAAATATTTGGATGATCAAAGAAGAACATTCTGCTGTACTGAACTTTGACTTCACCCCTAATCACTTACTTGGAAGAATTTGTGAGGAGTCAGTGTAGGTAAGAGAATGGGGCCATCCATCCTAGTCTTATCTCATGTCCTTCTAGTGTGCCTGCCTTACCTCCTTAGACCCTGATTGTGACAATATGCAGCAGCTAAAGGCTGTCTGCCATCCTGTTGTGTGAGTTTGCAGACACACACATGGTTCTTTTAGCTGATAATATAAGCTGGGAGAAGAAGAAATTTTAATACTCTATTCTCACAGGAAAAGGGAGCTGATGCACAAGGGAGGGGAAGGAGAATGCTGGGAGACTTGAAAAGAGAGGTGAAGAGAAATTGGAAAGGATTATGGCTAGCGATCCAAAATGGATTCTAGGGAATGCTGATTCCAGAGGAGGCTGGGGCAAAACTCCTGAAGGGAGCTGAGTGGGGTCCAAAAACCACCAGAAAAGGAAGATGGGTAACAAGGGACACATTTTCTCAGCAGGGCCGCAACTGGTGGGGCGGGGGCAAGCGGGGCATGTGCCCCGGGCACCGCACTGGTGGGGGTGCCAAAATGAGCACTGGGGTGGCACCAAAATGGGCGTGGAATCCATGTTTGCCCTGGGTGACACAGACCCTAGTTGCTTCTCAGTGCAGATGAGGCTGAAGAGAAACTTCACTAGGTGGCAATCTTGCCTGACAAAGATTGCCACCTAGTGTAATTAATGCCCTTACTTAACTCTAAGTGGGGAGAATTGTAGAAATAGATTATGGGATAAACTTTATTGAGGCAAGAAGCTTTGCCAGCAAATAATCAACCTAGTAATGCTTGATCAATCATGTCTCCACTTCATTGTTCACTGCTGCTTTTTCAGAAGGTATACAGGAAGGGAGAATCCAGCTGAGATCTTTGTACAAGTCCTTGTGGTCAGAGCACAGATTAAACAGGGCTTGGAATTGTAAAGAGAGTTCAGGTCACATTCCAGTGAATACAAACAGTACTTTTCAGACAGTTCTTCAACCTGACTCTGTCAGGGGCTGAGGAGATGCAGTAGGTACATCTGGAATATCTACAAGTTGTGTATTTACATTGTGTAAATATCTACCATGTGTAGGTCTATCTCTCTATCCATTTTGTGTCCTCACAGTTTCTCCAAAACATGTATTCAAGTTTTAAATCTATATTTGATCCTGAGTTTTCTATTCGGGACCTATTCTTAAATTTTCAAATAATTCTAATCTCTCCTTTCACATACAAGGTCCCATTGTAAGGACTGCTACGTTTGTAGATGTAACACATTTTTAATGCACTGTATATTGTATGCACAAGAAGCCCCATCCACCTGTGCAAAAGAAGTGGGCCTTTTTTTCATCATCGAAGCTCAGCAAGCCAACATTTCTGGTTCTGAAAACCAGCACAGTTCTGTATCCATATCCAAAATGAGTGCATTGACAATGTCAAAGAGCTCCTCCAGTTTCAGCCAGCAGACAGTTTGCCCCAATCTGCACAGACCTTTAATTTTCCAGACTTTTGTTCTTTGAAAATTCACCTCCATTCGTCACATCCTCAACTCTACTGCTAGACAGTACTTTTGAGAATCCACTGATTCAAAGGAAAAAGAAAAGATCTAGAAATATCAATGGAAGAAAGGAACCAACTGGAAATAACCTGTGGCACATATTTCTATACTGACGCTTTGCCTAAATTACACTGGTTGTGAGAGGGAAGAGGAAGCTGATCCAATTTAGGAAGTTCTCATTAAAGGCAAGCTGAACAGCAAGACCGAAGCTCTATTCTCTGCCAGAAAGCAGAACAATAACTCTTTCCATTTAATTGCAGATTGCAGTGAGCTTTTTCTTTTTTCTTTTTTCTTTGAACTCTCTTGTAATGTAGTTCTTTCCTTTTCTTCATCAAAGCTGATCTCTGCCAAAGCTGCTGACAGTTGCATTTGATCAAGTGTAATAGGAACAGTCAGATCTTCCTAAACCCTATTCTCCATGTGCACTTCCAGTCTCTCTCATAGAATTTTAATAGGATAACTGTATTACAAAATTAGTAGGTTAAAAAAGCTGGATTAGTTAATGGCATTATAATTAAATCCAAGTCCTAGGTACATTGTCCTAGTGCCCAGTGATTGACCTGATGAGTAACTGCTGATAAATCTTTCATCTTTTTCCTTCTATTTCTTTTCTTTTACCCACTTTTTCCACCATTCGCATTTTTGCTTATGTTAAGAGTGCTTAAGTATTGAACAGTGATCTTGAACCTCCCAGTCAGGCTGCTCAACAAAGTGCTGTGGTTTTTATGTGGGTATTTACAATGGGGGGTTTGGCATCTAAATCACGAGTGCAATCGAAAGAGAAGACATACAAGACTTCTTTCAGAGTGCAAGCAATGCCATCGGCTGTTGGAACACCAGGATAATTCATGGATTGTCCTTGCCTTGACAAGTGAAGGAGATGATAATGAGGTTTTCAGATCTTAGTATAGTTTGTGACAGGGTGGCTTAACGTGGGGGAAGACAGAAATGAGAAAAATACTGCAGCTGATCCTGGATGCTTCTTTGTAATTTCTTTGACTAGCAATGCATATGAAAACACTTCTTTGCAAAAGAATCTGCATTTCTAATAAAAGCTCAGAGTGGTATTCAGATGGTTGAAGATTTTTGCAAGCTGGTCCTATGCTTCTTCACTTCAAAATTTACTCTTCTGCTATCCCTAAATCTCCTAGGATCGGCAATGCTGTGGTCATGGGCACCATCTGTCATGCGCTGCCTACCTCTGAATAACACTCAGACACTGGTTTGCGGATCAGGCTCTGGTTTATTGCAGGGCAGGTACAGCATTGGTAGAAAAAAGCTGAGAGTGACAGGAGCGCGCCGGTGCGGGGTTTAAATACCCCGCGCCGGTCAGCGCCCCCTCGCTCACGGTCACGTCACCCCCCTTTGTCCCATGCGTTGCCCTGCCGGTGGGTGAGGGTTTCCGGGATCGCCCATCATCAGGTTTCCATTCCTCTGCTGATTGCTTTCAGCTGGGCGATCCCCGTTGTATTGCCGCTGATGGTTTGGGTGGCTCCGTGATCCGTTTAGCTATTGTTTGTTGGCCGTTAGTCGTTGTGGGTTGATGGCTACTTAACTTGTACCCCTTCACCTATTTCCTTGTCATTGTCATGTGTGCCATTGCGCTGATGACTTTAGCTCAACGGCACTCATGACATACTGCCCCCTTTTCGAATAGTGTTCTCCCCCGGTTTTCTGGGTTTTCCCCGTGGAGCTGTCAAAACGCCACATTTTTTTTTTTTTTTTTCAAAGTTCCCGCCGGAGTAGTTGTTGCCCCTCCCTTTGCTCCTCCCTCTACCACGTGCCTTCCCAGGGTGTGTCCATGGTGCGCATGCTCGGGTCCTGACCTGGCGTGCGCATGCTCCAGCCACACCCTGTTTGTTTGGCTCAGTTCGGCGAGGCGAGAGGCGTGGCTGGTCGGGTGCTTCTCAGCTCCAGGTAGGGCCCTTCTTTTCTTATTTAAAGTGCGTCGCCTTTGTTGTGTCTCCTGGGCGTTGCCCCCAGGTTGCCCTGTTGACTTGCTTGCCACTCCCCCGCGGCCGGGGGGCGGGGGGAGGGTGCTGGCGATCGCTTGTCACCACCCCGTGGGCCCGGGGCGGGGGGAGTGAGTCCCGGGGGGGGGAAGGTCCACCCAAGTCGCGGGCTTGGGGGGGGCCCTTTCCCTTGGGGCACGGGAGGCGGGGGGGGGCCTGCGGGGGGGGGGTTTGGTTTTGCTGACCTTGGTTGCGGTTTATCGGGGTATGCCCGGTGGAATGCTCTGGTCAGGTCAGGCGCGTTAACGTTGTGCGCCGCCACCCATTCCGGGTGGGGGAAGTGTTTCCACCTGACCAGATAGTGTAGAGTTCCTCGTTGCTTGCAGGAGTCGAGAATGTCCCTTATCTCGAAGTGGTGTTGCCCGTCGATCATCACCGGTGCGGGCTGTGGCGTGCTTGGGTGCCATCGGGAGGTGGTTGCCGGTTTTAGGAGGCTGGTGTGGAACACCGGGTGGAGTCTCCGGAGGTTGTGTGGCAGGTCCAGGCGTATTGCTACCGGGTTCACTATTTGCGTGACTCGGAACGGCCCGATGTACTTAGGCCCTAGTTTTTTCGAGGGTTGGGTTGACTTTAGGAACTTGGTGGATAGATAGGCCATATCCCCCGCCTGGAACGTCGGTTGTTGGCGCCGGTGCTTGTCGGCCTGCTCTTTGTAGGCAGCCTGTGCCTCCTTCAGCGCCACCGTGATTACTGGCCATGCTTCTGCGATCTTCCGTCCCCAGTCGCTAGCGTCCACCTGGGGTTCCGGGGGTTGAGGTAGCTCCGGTATGGGGACGAAGTCGCGCCCCGAGACTACTTCGAACGGAGTTTTCCCCGTGCTCGTGTGGACGGCGTTGTTGTATGCGACTTCGGCGAACGGGAGCAGTTCAGCCCAGTCGTCTTGGTGGTAGTTGGTATATGATCGTATAAATTGCTCTAAGGTGGCATTAAGAACCTCAGTGGCTCCGTCCGTCTGAGGGTGCCAAGCCGTAGATAGGGCCTGTTGGGTCCCCGTCAGCTTCAGGAAGGCCCGCCAGAATTTGGAGGTGAACTGTGTGCCCCTGTCGGTCACCACACGTGCGGGACATCCGTGTAGCCTGTACACGTGGATGAGGAAGAGTTTGGCTAGCTGTTGTGAGGATGGGACCGACGTGCAGGGGATGAAGTGGGCCTGCTTTGAGAAGTAGTCCTTCACCACCCAAATGGCCGTTTTCTTCTGGCTGGGTGGGAGGTCCACTATAAAATCCATAGAGATTTCCTCCCATGGGCGGGAGGGTTCTGCCACCCGTTGCAATAGCCCCGCGGGTTTGCCTGGTGCCCGTTTGGCCCTAGCGCACGTTGGGCAGGACGCCACGTAGGTTTTTACGTCTCGCCTGAGCGCGGGCCACCAGAATTGACGCCGTGTTAGGTGTAGGGTCTTGAGGAACCCAAAGTGTCCCGCTTGCTTGGCGTCGTGTGACCTATGCAAGATCGCCTGGCGTTGCGAGTCCGGGACGTAGATTCTGCCTTCCCCCCATGCCAGGTCTTGCGCCATCGTTACCTTGTCGGGGTTTGCCAGGAACCAGGGGTCGGTTTTGAGGGCGGCGGCGAGGTCCGTGCGCATTCCCCCTGGTAGTTGCGGTTGGCTTCTTTCCGTCGCCGGTTGTCCCGCCGCCGGCTGCGCCGTAGAGTCGAGCTGCCTCCGTGCGCCGCTTCGGGTGGTCACGGCCATCCCCAGTTGCGAGGCGGATAGGACCGTCCCAATGGTGTCTGGGGCGGGCTCTTCGTCTTGGGGCAGTCGGGAGAGGGCGTCGGCCAGGAAGTTCTTCTTGCCCGGCATGAACTTCAGCTGGAAATCAAAGCGGCTGAAGAATTGGGCCCATCGGACCTGTTTTGGGCTAAGGCGTCTAGGCGTTCGTAGGGCCTCGAGGTTCCGGTGGTCCGTCCAGACCTCGAATGGTTGGGTGGCTCCCTCGAGTAGGTGTCGCCATGTCTCTAGTGCCGATTTCACCGCGAAGGCTTCTTTCTCCCAGACGTGCCATCGCCTCTCTGTCTCGGAGAACTTCCTTGACAGGTAGGCGCATGGTTTCAGGAGTCCCGTGGGGTCTTTCTGTAGCAGGATGGCTCCCAGGGAGAAGTCTGAGGCGTCGGCTTGGACCACGAACGGCCGTTCTGGGTCCGGGTGCGCGAGGATTGGCTCCGTAGTGAACAGCGCTTTCAGCTTGTCGAATGCGGTCTGGCACGCGGGAGTCCAATTCAGCACTGTGCCTGGGTTCTTGGCGCGTCGGGTGTCCCCCACCCCTTTGGTTTTGAGGAGGTCCGTTAAGGGGAGGGCTATCTCAGCGAACCCCCGGGCGAATGACCTGTAGAAATTCGCGAATCCGAGGAAGCTCTGTAGTTGCCGTCTGTTGCGGGGCCGCTCCCAGTTTAGCACCGCTTCGACTTTTGCGGGGTCCATTTCGATGCCGTCCCCGGAGATTCGATACCCCAGATAGTCTAGGCGCTCTTTGTGAAACTCGCACTTTGTAGGCTTTGCATAGAGCTGCGCCCTTCTGAGCTTGTCGAGGACTTGCCTGACTAGGGTTACATGTTCCTCGTGCGTTTTTGTGTAAATAAGGACGTCGTCGATGTAGACCAGGACCCCTTTAAACAGATGTTCATGCAGTACCTCATTGATGAGCTGCATGAACACCCCAGGGGCCCCCGCGAGTCCGAAGGGCAGTACCTTGTACTGGAAAGCGCCTAGGGGGCAGTTAAACGCCGTCTTCCATTCGTCCCCCTCCCTGATTCGGATGCGATAGTACGCCTCGCGAAGGTCCAATTTGGAAAAGACTTTGCCCGTGGACAGGTGGGCGAGCATGTCCTTCACCAGGGGTAAGGGGTATTTGTTGGACAGGGAAGCCGCGTTTAGGCCCCGGTAGTCGGTGCAGAGCCGTAGGGTCCCGTCTTTCTTCTCCCGGAATAAGACGGGGGCTCCGACCGGTGAGCATGCTGGCTCTATGAATCCCCTGTCTAGGTTTTTATCGATGAACTCCCGGAGGGTTGCCATCTCCTTCGGGGTCATCGAATAGATCTTTGGTCTAGGTAAGGGGACGTCGGGCAGTAGGTCGATCCGGCAATCCGTCTTGCGGTGGGGGGGTAGTTGGTCAGCCTCTGCCTCTCCGAAGACCTCGGAGAAGTCGGCGTATTGTTCTGGTAGGTCTGCTGTGGTAGCGGCGTTGTCTTGTGTGGTCGCCTCCGCTCGACCTACCGTGGGGTTGCTTTTGCCAGCTGGAACTGGTGCTCGATACTCGCCGTCGCCGAATGTGAAGGTGCGGGTCGCCCAGTTGATCCGCGGGTTGTTTGTCGCGAGCCATGGCATCCCCAGGACTGCAATGGGCCGTCCGATGTGCGTGACTACGAACGATGTGCGCTCGGTGTGAGTGCCCATTTGCAGGGTGACCGGCTCGGTTTGTAGCGTGGCTGGTTTCCCTCCCGCTGTAGAGCCGTCCAGCTGGTGGAATGCCAGCGGCGTGGGGAGGGGGAAGCAGCGGAGGTCGAGTTTGGCGACTAGGTCGGGGTGGATGAGGTTTTTTGAGCACCCCGAGTCCACTAGTGCCGCGGCCGTGGTGGCTCCGTTGCCGGCAGAGAGTTGAATTGCTGCCAGTATTACGGAGCTTTCGTCGTTTTGTTGAGGTGGTCCGCGTTGCTGTCCCACCGCCTGCCTCGCCACGCGTCTCAGGGCAAGCGGGGAGCATTTCCCGCCGGCTGGTCGGGGTCGGTATTGTCCTCTTCCCCCCAGTAAGCGTCCCAGCCCTCTTCCGGTGTCGCTGTGGCCACGGTCATTCGGCGGTGAGGAGGCGGCCCCGGGTTGGGTGGTTTGGGGCTAATTTTCGGGGTGGGTTTGGGCGCGCTGGTCGGCGGTCGGTTGGCGAAGCAATCCGCCGTCTTGTGCCCTAATTTGCCACACCTCCCGCAGGGCTCCCGGTTGAACTTCTTTTTTGGGTATATGGGGCCGGCCATCCCCCCGTGTGGTGCGGGTACCTTTTTCCCGGCATAGTTTGTGTCTTCCGTGGTTGTCATGAGGAAGGTGCGGTGCGCGTGTTCGGCTTTCCCCGCGAGGTGGATCCACCCGTGTAACGTTTCTGGGTCGTCGCGGTAGAGGGCCCATTGGAGAACGTCGCAGTTGAGCCCCCTTTTGAAGATTTCCAGCAGGGTGGTCTCGGACCAGTCGCTGACCTTCCCCGCGAGGGCTTTGAACTCCAGGGCGTAGTCAGGGACCGTGCGTGTGCCCTGTTTAAGTCTTTGGAGTGCGCTTTTCGCCCGTACTTTGGCTAGGGGGTCTTCGAAGTAGTTTTTCATCTCTTTGATGAAAGCAGGGAAGGTGGCGAGGGCGGGGGAGCTGGACTCGTACAGTTGGACGTACCAGTCCGCCGCCCTGTCTTGGAGTTTGATCGCCACGGCGGCGATCTTGTCGGCCTCGGAGTCATAGGAGTGTCCGTGCCTCCCCATGAACTCCCTAGCGTTGGTCACGAAAAACGAGAGTTTTGTGGGGGTCCCATCGAAGAAGATGGGGAAGTCCTTTGGGGCCCGGGCGTTTTGTGCGGCCCCGCCTCTCGCTTCTCGGGGTGTGGTGTCGGCCGCCTGTGCCGTCTGCTGGCCCTCCGCTGGCCCGTGTGGGTTCGGTGCTTCGCTCGGGGTGTGGGCTTGTGCGGGGACGTCGTTGGGTGGCGCGGGGGGCATAAGCGCCTGGAGCATGGTCCGGAGTTCCGTCAGTTGAGCCCGCATGGCCGCGAGTTCAGCTCGTGCCTCCTCGTCCACAGCCCGCGCCGCCGCTGGGGCTGGTTCCGTTGGTGCGTCCTCGGGGGTGGGTTGCCGGCGGGGTTCATCGTCCCTCTGCCGCGGGTCCGCTTCCTCCGCCGTCTGATGGGTGTCTCCGTCGTCCTCCTCCATGTTGAGCGCCGTGGGGCTGTCTCTCCACGCCCGTTGCTGGGGTGCGATGTGGAGCGCGGGGTCCTCCGCTGGTTTCGGAAGTCGTGCTGCTCCATCCCGCGGTCGGGTTGCCTCCGTCGCCATCTCCCCTTGGGGTTGGAGCTGAGGCTCGGGTTGGGTGGGGTGGGCGTCCATGGCTCCGGGAGTCCGCGGTGCCTCTGGCCTTGGTCGGTCCTCCTCTGTCTCTTGCCGCGCGGCTCGCCCTCCTTGCCCGCGCCGTTCCGGCCTCATCTTGCTGGTCTTCTCGCCGTCTACTCCTCCCGCGGCTCGTTGTCGTCCGGTGGGGCTCGGCGAGGCTGAGTTTATGACTCTCAGCTTTATGTCATGCGCTGCCTACCTCTGAATAACACTCAGACACTGGTTTGCGGATCAGGCTCTGGTTTATTGCAGGGCAGGTACAGCGTTGGTAGAAAAAAGCTGAGAGTGACAGGAGCGCGCCGGTGCGGGGTTTAAATACCCCGCGCCGGTCAGCGCCCCCTCGCTCACGGTCACGTCACCCCCCTTTGTCCCATGCGTTGCCCTGCCGGTGGGTGAGGGTTTCCGGGATCGCCCATCATCAGGTTTCCATTCCTCTGCTGATTGCTTTCAGCTGGGCGATCCCCGTTGTATTGCCGCTGATGGTTTGGGTGGCTCCGTGATCCGTTTAGCTATTGTTTGTTGGCCGTTAGTCGTTGTGGGTTGATGGCTACTTAACTTGTACCCCTTCACCTATTTCCTTGTCATTGTCATGTGTGCCATTGCGCTGATGACTTTAGCTCAACGGCACTCATGACACCATCTCACTAGTGACAGTGCCCACAGAACACATTAAAAAAAAAGTTTTAAGTGGCTGAAATTTTGCAATTTTGTTATTGCCTCAATAACAACATTTGGAAGAAAATGTTGGAACTTTACAAAATTTCCAGGCAACAATGCAAAACCTTTTAAGATTTGGCAATCTTACCAGATTTCAGTGTCTTTTTGTTTTTTCCTGCCTACACATCAAATGAAACTGCATTTCCTTTGATGTGTAGGCAGACTGGGAAGATTGTCATCTCTCAGACCTTCTACAATAGCTACCCACCTGACTTTGGGTAAGTCACATGTAATATCCAAATCATGGTCAGACCCCACTTTACATACTGTTGTGGGTTTGGGCACTACGTTTTAAGAATAATTCAGAGAAATTGGAACAGGTTAAAGAAGGATAACAAGGGTGATCAGTTACAGTGACCACCAGGAGACACCATATTACCAATTTCATCCTTACTGGGAATCTTCACATGGAGGTAGCCAGAAGTTGTTCTATGGGGTTCAAACCCTCCGCCGGGAATTGAACTCACAGACCTTTGCACTTGGAGGATTATATATGGTATATTAGCTTTAGGAGCTATGTGGGACCTAGTGCTCAGTAGTTTACAGGAAGGGATATATAGAGGCTGTCAGAATGGTATATGCAGTACATTCCATTAAGCTCCCAGAGCAGAGAGATGTTGTGTTATGTCAAGCTCCCATGTATGAGATTTTACATGACTTCCACCACCATCCCTTTGAGGGAGAGATTTCTCTATTTTTACACAGTGCATATCCTATGTGGTGTTCTGGGGTGGGGGGTGGGGGTGAAGGTCATGGAAAACCTCTGTATGCTCTGAGGGCCTAAAGGATAACCAGGGGCCTAGAAGCTAAGTCCTATGAAGAGACATTGAAGAAGGTATGTAGAAGACTTAAGGAAGATATGAAGCCACTCTTTAAGTACCTAAAAGAATATCACACCACAAAGAGAGTCAAGACCTGTTCTCTGTCATTCCAGAGTACAGAATAATAGTTTTGTGTTACAAGGAGGCAGATTGTGACTGAACCCCCACCCCCTGCCAAAAAAGCTCTTCCAGAGGACAATAGCAATTTGACACTGGAACCAACTGCCCAAGGAGATGTGGGCTCCTCTTCACTAGATGTGCTTAAACAGAAATTGCACTGCCACCTGTTGGGAATGCTTTAATACAGATTCCTGCAAAGAGGAGGGCATTGGATTTGATGGGGTAAATAACTCCTTCCAACTCCATAATTCTATAATTCTGTTTTCCTATTGTATCTTTATTCCACACATGAACCAGCTGTACCATCATGGGAAAGCAAGAATGGGCAGCTAGATGTTTAGTAGTGTATCTCCAAATAAAATCTATTCTATTCTCACTTACCTGGGAGTAAATATCAATGACCTGACCTGAATTTACTTCTGAGCAGATTCATCTAGAAACACATTGTTGGTATCTTTTTTTTTTTTTATACATGGATAAGAAAAATGGAAAGGAGAAAATTTTCTACTGTCCAGTTATCCTTGAGGTTCCCAGGCCTATTCAGAGGTGACCATTTCTAATGGTTGGATGACACTGCCTCCTAGCCATCCTCAGTTGGGGAAGATTACTAGCACCTTTTGGCTGTTAGTTTGCATAAAGGATTGGGGGGAGGAAGTCACAATGAAAATGGGTTGGTTAATTAATTGCAAGCACTGCTTGAGGGGCCAGCACATATATTTAATCAGTTGCCTAGTAACAAATGGTGTATGATGTGAATGCTATCAGCCTGCAGTGTGAGCAAATGCTGGTCTTTTCTTTTTATCAGCCATCAGCATGTGTGATTGGTGTTTATGCACCACGTTCTGAAGGGCTTCTTTGCAATGAATGAAAAATTGGATCTGAGCGGTAATGGGAGTGGGAGTCTTACCTAACATTTCAACCCTTCTCCTGCTTCCTACCCTCCTTCTCTCCTCTAAAAGAAATTTCTTTTAAGTGGCCTAAGGGAAGTTCTTTTTCATTTTTGCTCTTTGAGGACCTCAGCTTCAAGCTCTGGATCCATAGCCAAGATCTGAATATACAGGCTGGTCGCTACAGATCCAATCTGGTGATAGATGATAGATTGGTGATAGATAAATAAGAGAGAGAGAGAGAATGAATCACCTTCTTGATTCAGAAGAAGGAAATGATGGAGAACCACCTCCTCTATCATTATTTCTGAGCACCTCATAACTGATATAGGCCTTTTCTGAATGTGCATTGTGCACTGTGCATTGTGCACTGAATGTGCACTGTGTCATCATGGATAATAGCTACATATAGACCAGTCCTCTGCATAGATGTCTAAGTTCCTTGTTTGTGTCCTCAATAACCATGCCATGAAATATAAACATGCACATTTGAATCAGTTTTGTAAAATACTGTGTAAGTGTGAATGGATATTCTTTGGGTTTCAATAGTATCTTCAAAGCTGCCTTTGTCCAAATGATGCCTTCCAAATGTGTTGATGATCATTCCCAGCTGGTAAAGTAATAATGGCTTCAGATGACAAAGTTCTAGTCCAAGGTGGTTCGGGAAGGGTGTTTTGCTGTGCTAAATTTTCTTTACAACCTTATCTTAAACAAATATATTTGAATCTTTGGAATTAGTGCTCATCCAGATATGAATGAAGTTGTTCGTGCCATTTCTTTTCACTACTGGATTTATTCCCCTTCACAGCCTGTCATTTCCTATATGAATGCAAGCATGCTGATATGGCTATTGTGAAATTCAGAAGAATCATTTGCAAAGAATGGGCATACTTGGTACTCAAATATAGCCTCATGCTGACATAACCTGTTGATTACTGTTCAGGTTTTACATTCTTTGTATTTTACTACTGAACTGTTGGCACAAGGCTGAGATTTTTTTTTTTTAAAGAAGGAATAGCCATAAAAGTCAAGGACTTGAAAGATGTAATGATTGCTTGGAAGCACATTTTAGGCTCACGGATGTTAGAGGACGATGCCCAAATCCTAATCATTCCAAAAAGCTGAATTCTGATTCCATAAGGTAATTAACTTAAAATGCTTTGGTAACAGGTCAAAAGTGGGTATGATGAAAAGAACCACCTATAATTTCTTTCTGTTGTATATAATGTTAACTGGGTTTTATGCACAAATGTACAAACATGCATGTTCTTGAGGGAACCAAAAGGAGAGCACTAATGAAAGAGCTAATGTTGCTCCTTTAGGGGGACCATTATTTGGGCTCTTTTCCCACTGGAAAGAATGGATGATATCTTGCATGATGATTCTCGTCAGAAACGTTTTCAATTCTCTGTTGGCAAAATGGTCATCTTTCATGCTGAGAAGAAGTGAAGTGAATTAAAATGGGATCTGCTGTATTTCGTAGTGTGCTATGAATTTTTACAGGCATCTGGTAATAAGGATTTGAAACATTTTATTTTACATTGTCCAAACAGCTCAACACCAGGAGAATCTTTTCAGGAGGTTGTAATTGATCTGAGAACTAACTTTGCCCAAGAAAAACTTGCTTATGGAACTCCAGGGAAATTGGCCCCTGATGTTTCATCATGAACTTGCCTTGTTACATAGTGCAGGAGCAAGAATAAACCCTCTGGATCTATTCTTCATGCTAAGGGAAAGAAATGTAACATATACAGTAGTTAAAGATCTGGGTGCTGAGAACCACTGCTAACATGCTAGGTCTCAAAATATACCCTCATCAGAAATGTGCCAGCTCAGAATCCACACTTATGAAATGTCCATATTTTGCAGCTGAAGAATATGGAGTGAAAGTAATTGGCTTATTTCTGTATCTACTGTGCCAGGTCAGAAGAGCTGAAGGCAAAAGTTAGGTTAAACTGCCATATTTCACATTTCCCCCTTCCTGATTTGTATGCAAGTGAAAACGCCGCATTCCCCAGGGAAAGGTGATCTGAACAATTGGAAAGTTGTTCTTTTCCCATGATCCATTGCTTTAGGATGCCACACTGACAATACTGCACATCTTTCTGTCTCTTTGGAGCACTTCCCCATCCCCACGAGCCACAGTCTGAAAATTTTGCATTAACAAGACCTTGATACTTTTGTGGTTTACTAATCCATCAGCCAGAAAGTGCACTTCCATTTCTTTACACCCAGGCTGATTTCATTGGTGTTCAATTTCCCTAGGCATCACTCTCAGACGTCCATAAAATGTAACAGTTCAATTTATAAAAGATGCAGGCAGGCAAGGAGGTACAGTGCCAGACCCTTCCAAAGAGATTATTCACCATTAAAAAGTAGTTATCTTTTATTCCGCTGCCTTTCTAAACGAGTATTCTCTGCTTTTTCCCCCAGACTTAACTCTCCTTCCTTCTCTTTCCAGGTAACTAAGACAACCACAGTGATCCAGCTGAAGTCATGTCATTCCCTTCCCACATGAACAGTTAAGCATCTGAAGATTTAACATTGGTACTATTGAAGAGTGCTAGACAATCTTGCAGTGCTCCACCACCTCATTTTCCCAGGCAAAAAGTTGTGATACTTTTTCAGAAAGCTCCTTGGAGCTGTGTAAAGTGAATTGATATAAGACAGGAAGGGAAAACATTCCTTCACCGAAACAAACACATAGGTATACCCATCAAACACACAATGCTATTCATAGGAGTGTGGATGTTTATTTAAAAGATGTACCCTGGAAGTGTAAGATGCTCAAGAACATGTACAGGAAATGCTCTTGGTACGAGTGGCTGATCATTGTAATGAACTCTCTGGTTCCTGTGCAGCATAATTGATTTATGACATTAAAAGTTTGGCTTCCCGTTCCTAAAACCAGATTCGGATTTATAGCTTTGGTAACACCAGAACAAAATTCCATGTCTATTTTAGACATGGCATTACTGAGTTGTAAGCTGAAAGATTTACAGTTGTTGGCCCTAATTTTTGTTTGTATGTTGGTTATCCATTGGTATAGCTCCTAATGTGATATGCTATATTACTGCAGGCTTGACCAAAGATTGGAAGGGATAAATAAAGGCTATGTTTAAAATAACATAAAAAGATGGTTAGAAAATAGCATTGAAATAAAGTCAGTAAGTCAGTAATAAGTAAGTAATAATTCTCTGTTCAGTTTTTCTATAATGTTCTACCAATCTGGAGAAGTCAGCTGGCATTAAATTCCAACCTAACAGCAGGAATAGAGAAAGCACAAATCTGTCTCTGACATGACAAATCCTAATCTTGATTGGCTTCAGAAAGCTGCAAAAGATCTGGACAATAAATTTGTAGTTAGAGGGAAATAAACTTCCATAAATGTTCTCAGATATGATCAACTGCATAGGCCTGGCTTGGGGAGGGGTGGACAATCTTAATCTAGAAAATACTCTCTCTTTGGGCTCATCTGCACATCCTGCTTGCCCATGAAGACAGCCCACTAACTATTCCTTGAGGACATAAATGCATGATGAAATCTCCAACCTACCACCAGCTCTCTATGAAGATCAACTCTGCCTGACTTTTCTTGCTGTGCATCAAAAGTGGCACTTTCCAGCTTCTGCCTACACAAGGAATGTTGTATGATCTGCCAGCTGTACTTTATTTCATTGCAGGCAATTGGCCACTGTTCACTCTGGCAGGAGCACCACCTTCCCTGTGCTTGTTCTCCTCTACAACCTGCTGGGCTGCCTGTCCCATTATGGATGGATGGATGGATGGATGGAAGGAAGGAAGGAAGGAAGTTATATTTTTTCATTCATTCTTTTACAAGTTCACTAATGGCCCCATGAGAAGCTGAACTTTTATTCTTGAACAGGTTCACCAGAATTAACAAAAGTTCTGCCAGTTTCCCCTTCTAGTCTAAGTTACATAAAGAAAGGTGAAACTATGTTCCCATTCCAACAGGTAGGCCTGGACAAGAAGGTGTCACGTATGAGGGGAATCAATGGATTGGATCTCATACAAAAAGTCTATCAATGGAAACACAAAACACATGTCCCCAGAGATCCACCCAAGGAAAGGCAAAAGAGGGGTTAGCACACCAATCAGGGAGTGTGCTAATCGTCATCCAGACTGAACATCTGGCCAACACTGTTTGAAAGCTGAAGAACAAACTGAAATCTGGACAGCATTTCCAGCCAATTTCTGCATGGGAGACAAGCAGCTTAAGGCTGCCACAGAAAAGAGTTCTCTGTCACTCTGTTTAAAGCAATCTAACAGGCCATTTCAAAGAGTTATTTTTGTACAACACTGAAGGGGAAAATACATGCATTCTTCACACATCAAGCACATATTTTCATTGCTTCTCCCTTGTAAAATATCTGCAACCAATAACCAGGGAGATTTATGCTCCTTTTGAGCAGTAAATGTGTGACTAGTTTACTCCTGACCCAGCTCTTGAGTCAAACAAGCCTCTTCTTTGAAACCATCCCCCTTGTTCTCAAGGTGCCTCAGCTCTATTAAAAAGCGTGGAAAAGCAGAGATGGAAAGACAGTCTGACACAGCTACAAAGAGGACGGCAGGGAGCAAAAGAAGGGTGGGGTGTGAGCTGTAAGAACAGAGGCAAGAAGAAGAATTAAGCCTAGAGTCTGAAACATGAGTTGGGGTGAGTTATGTTATTGATTCATATTTTGGAGAAAGGTTGTTAGGGCACTGAAGTAATTTAAGTTCTGTTCCTTGTCTCTTGGGCATTCCTGGTTGCTACTGGTTGTCATTTTAGATTGCTTCCTTAAGAGATTTAACAGCACAATAGTGGCCTACTCTTAAGAGAATGCTCCACATAAAAGAAGGTTAATATCATTTCCTGAAGCATGTTCTTGTATTGAGGGGCCAATCTCCAGTTTTCTTGATAGCATTATTTACACACACAGACCCTGCATGCACAGAGACACTTTTGAAAGACCCTTCACAGAGAAACTTTTATATTGCATGTACAAAAACATGAAATTTTATATTTTTGTACCTATAATAGAAAAGAGTGGAGCAGAAATAATTTTGGGCTTTGAGTTTTTTGAAATTCCCCTAAAGATGATATAAACTTTCTGACCAGTTATCAAAGCATTGGGTTTTTTTTTTATCCATTTGGTTGTGTCTGAGTCTTGGAGACTGCCTGGACAAGTCCCTGCAGTTTCCTTGGCAAAGTTTATCAGAAGTGGTTTGCCATTGCCTCCTTCCTGGGGATGAGAGAAAGTGACTGGCTGTAATGGTTGCCTAATCCCAAATACTCAGTCTCACAAGCCCGGGCTTAAAGATAACTGATTTATTAAAGGAATAGTATGCAAATACAGAGAAAGCTGAGAATGAGCCAAAGCGCGCGAAATACAAACTAAATACCCTCGCTTCAAACCCAATCCCACCCCTCGCCCCACCATAGCAACCACCCCCTCCCAGGTGTTGGCAACCGTCACACATCGGCCTGGGAAAGTAACCTTGAATACATGTCATAACCCAAACATACATTCCTGCAGAACAGCAAGGAGATTACAGCCTGGCACGGCTGAAATTCCCCTCCCCGCAAATGACAGACACGGAACAGGAGAGTGACATGTGAAACGTTACGATGTATTCAAACCATTGGAACGATGAACATGACATATCGCCCCCCTTAAAGAAACTAAACTAAGCAGCAAGTTCATGCGGCTAGGCAGAATAAAGACGGGCGAAGTGATTTTACAGTGTGGGACATGCATCAGCAACTATACATAGGAAGACGCGCATCAAAGAACTCACATGTGAAACGCTCCAATTCATCTCTACATAAAATCTAAGCATTGGCATGAAACTATTTGCGATGCATATATTAGCATTGAAAATTGCGATCGTGACAAAACGCAAGGAACAGGTTACAGAGGTTAAACAGCATATAAATGCAAAAGGCTAAACAGCATGATAATGCTAAAGCAAACCACAGAGCCCCGCTCCTCCACTCAGTCCAGAGGGACATACTTCCAGCAAACAAAGCCCTGAAGCCCACCCCTATCTTGCCCGAAATCCAGGATTTCTCGCTGGTCGCCAGCCTCGCCCGGTGGGTCCACCTCCTCCGCCCTCAGTGCGATGAATGCGTCGCCTTCTTCCTCGGGCCCCAAGGCGGGCTGTCTCACCTTGGCCTCTCCGCTGCATCCCGCCTGGCCGCCGCCGCTCTCCACACAGCCCAGGCCCCTCGGGGCTGCACCCTTCTTGGCGCTGACGCAGGCGGGAACGATGGCTCTCTCCCGCCGCGCTTGCATCCCATGGAGCAGCGCCATCTCCAGCCACAGGAAGTTCCTCATCCGGTCCCGCTGCGCCTCTGAGCGCTAGCACCGCAGCTCGGCTTCGGTCAGCAGGAACACCCACCACTCTGACGAAAATGCCGACGTGCCGCCCTCCTTCTCCGGAACCATGCAGCCACGCCGCGTCCCAGCCTGGGCTATCAAGGATGCCAGCCACTCCGGGGACCACACCGGGGTGCCGCTCTCCACCTCTAAACCCATCCCCGACTCCGGAACATCGCTACCGGCCACCGCACTGAGGTCGCTCCCCCGCGACTCTGCCCGTTGCGGCCCGACCCGCCGATCAGCGAATTCCACCTCCGGAAACGTGGGGTATTGGGGTCTCCAGGTGGCATGAGCTAGCCCCGACCGAGCTTCCGCCATGCCGTCCCCGCTGGAGCGCTGTTGGGCCCCAATTCCTCCATCCATTGTTAAAGTCATCGCTAGCTCTCCCCTTCACCAAAGGCTTGGATGGGGGCTAGCAGAAAATTTCATTATGATTCTCAGCTTTATGTAATGGTTGCCTAATCCCAAATACTCAGTCTCACAAGCCCGGGCTTAAAGATAACTGATTTATTAAAGGAATAGTATGCAAATACAGAGAAAGCTGAGAATGAGCCAAAGCGCGCGAAATACAAACTAAATACCCTCGCTTCAAACCCAATACCGCCCCTCAGCCCACCATAGTAACCACCCCCTCCCAGGTGTTGGCAACCGTCACACATCGGCCTGGGAAAGTAACCTTGAATACATGTCATAACCCAAACATACATTCCTGCAGAACAGCAAGGAGATTACAGCCTGGCACAGCTGAAATTCCCCTCCCCGCAAATGACAGACACGGAACAGGAAAGTGACATGTGAAACGTTACAATGTATTCAAACCATTGGAACGATGAACATGACGCTGGCCCAGGGTCACCCAGCTGGCTTTGTGCCTAAGGCAAGACTAGAACTCCCGGTCTCCCAGTTTCTAGCCTGGTGCCTTAACCACTACCCCAAACTGGCTCTTATCAAAGTATATGATGATACTATTTTGTGACTTACAGATTTTTTTTCAGCCTTTTGTATGAAACTTAAGATGATCAAGGTTCTGAGGGAACAATTTCTGCCTGTCTGGTAAGATCCAGCAGAGTGTACCTTCTCTGTTGTGGCACCTACCCACTGGAATGGAATCCCCCAAAGATCCATATGTCTCACCCCGATGACATTCCAGAAGGCACTGAAAACTTAATTGTTCTCCCAGATCTTGGGTGAGGTGATGGTGAGCCCCTGTAAGATTTGGTTTTTCTTTCTCTGGATGCACTTCTCTTTGTTCTTTTATTTTATTGTTCTAGTTTTTTATGGTGTAAAGCATCCAGAGTCACTGGGAGTTGGGCATTTTTAAAATCTATGTATAAATAAATAAGCAAGATGCCCCATATTATTAGGCACATGCTAGAAACACTAAGTCAGTTTTCCCAACCAAAGTTTCTGATCAACCAGCTAATCAAGCCAACAGGCCCCAATGATGTACAGATCAGTGTAAATCCGATCCATCAGGGTTATGTATATTTCATGTTCTCCTATTCCATCAGTGTTTTATAGTAAATCTTTTTTTATATATAAAATGTGTTGATTTCAGTGGGTGGAAAAACTACATTGACAGAGGATGCAAAGAAGAGAAAGAAGGAAGAAGGGTCAAATTTACCTTTAAGTCTTAAAAAAAAAAACTCTAAAATTAGACATACCTAATTTGTACTTGATCTGGTAAAGTCTTCTCTTCTGTACCAAAATAACTGTTCAAATATCCCTTTGTTCTCTGAATAAAAATACAAAAGCTATCACTGAAATTGTGTCAGAATTGCCCTTGGACTTTCTTGTGGAATTGCTGTTGCTATCATTTTCTTCCAGATCTATGGTTCCTGAATTCCATATTAGGGCCGATAAAATCCTCATCAACAAAACACTTTCCCTGGTCCCTCAGAAATAGCCATTCCAATCTTAGTAAAGCTGAAGGCTTAAAGGGGTAAAGGATAATCCAAGATGAGGATCATGCAGCTCTTGAGTGTCAGAAAAAAACATTTATCCCTTGGATAAAGAAAGTAAGTCGATGAGTTTTCCAGACAATATTTTAAAAAATTGATTTTTTTCCCCTTGGCCTATGCTGGTGCTAAGCTTTCTGCAAAGAGAATAGTAGCCATAATGTGATCATACCTTTTTTAAAAGGTAAAGGAATGATTATTTCTAGCACTGGTTTGCATAGAGAGGAAGAGAGCATTTTCCAGTAGTCCAGCAAAGGTTCTTAAAATGCTGAGTCAGTCTAGGGAAGAGGAGGATGCTTGGTGGTTATTTTTCTCCAGTCTTCTTTCCCCTCTTAACCAATTGTTGCATGGGTATCCTTACCATACTGATAGCAAAGCAAGACTGTATCACCATCCAAGACTTCAGCTTTGAAAGAGAATTGTAAAAAGGGCAACCCATGGTAGATGATTTACTGATTGTCCAATCTCATGATATCTGGTTCAAAAGATGTCTACGGTGACAGACCCTTGGCCACATTCTTTAAGCCCTTGAAATAGGAGCTGATGTACTTCTATGTGGAAAATATATTTCTCCTGGGGCAAAACACTTCTTCCATGCTGGGAAAATACAGTATCTTTTCAACAAATGCGAGAGAAATATCCTTGATGGAACATATTTGCGATTATTAAACTCCCTGTTGTATACCTGGGATGATCTCAATGTCACTCTATGGTATTTTCCAGTAACCTGGTTTGGGGAATAATGTTTACAACTTTCATACACAATATAAGCAAATGTGCATCCTTGAATCAGACTGAAATTAATCCAGCAGAGCTCTTATCCCCCAATGCTTTGCTTAGAAGTCCAACTCTACCCCTCCCAAAAAGTTGACTGAACAGTAGATAAATTCCACCATTTATCTTTCCATCAATATTATACATACACAATGACTGGATGCTCTGCACAGGTAACTAATCTCCTTTGAATATGCAACCTTGAATAATCATCCTAAATCCCATTGAAGTGATTGATTGATTGATTGAATGATTGATTGATCATGTGCCATCAGGTCAGTGTTGACTTATAGCAGCCACATAGATATATTTTCTCCATGGTGATCTGTCCCTAATTCTCATCCTCCAGGTCTTCCAATGGTGTACCTATCACTGTTGTAACTGAGTCCAACCATTTTGCTGCTGGTCTTCCTCTTCTCTTTCCTTTCATCTTTCCCAGCATCAGAGCCTTCTCCAGAGAGCTAGGTCTTCACATAATATGTCCAAAGTAGGATAATTTGAGCCTGGTCATTTGTGCTGTGAGTGAGAACTCAGGTTGATTTGTGCAATGATCCATTTGTTTGTTTTCTTGGCTGTCCATGGTATTATCAAGAGTCTTCTCCAATACCAGAATTCAAAAGTGTCCATATTCTTTCTAACCAGCTTCCAAACTTCATTTCCATAAAGTATCACAGGGAATACCGTTGTCTGCACTATTCTGATCTTTGTAGCTATAGACATATCATGGCATCTGAATATCTTTTCCAAGGCCTTCATGGCTACTCTACCAAATCCTTGTCTGTGGTGTATTTCTTGACTGCTTGTTCCTATACACGGTTGGTCCTAAGTGGCAGAAGCTATCAACCATTTCAGTGTCTTCACTGTCAGTTCTAAGACTGGTCATTATATCTGTTCTTATTAGTTTCATTCTTCAGCAAAGGATCGTTACCTTGTCGTGATGCTGGAGCTTGAGCGCCTCAATGATGCCATGAGCTAAACCGTGAAGGGCCACCCAAGACGAGAAGGTCATGACAGAGAGGTCAGACTAAATGCGATCCCTGGGGAAGGTAATGGCAACCCACCCCAGCATTCTTGCCGTGAAAACTAAATGGATCAGTACAACCAGAGATATGTCGCTATACCATCGGAAGATGAGACCCCCAGGTCGGAAGATGGTCAAAATGCTACTGGGGAGGAACAGAGGATGAGTTCAACTAGCCCCAGACGTGATGACGCAGCTAGCTCAAAGCCGAAAGGACGGCTAGTGGCCGACGGTGCTGGTGGTGAACGGCGAATCCGATGTTCTAAGGATCAACACACCATTGGAACCTGGAATGTAAGATCTATGAGCCAGGGCAAATTGGATGTGGTTATTGGTGAGATGTTGTAATGATTGCCCTAGCCCCAAATACTCAGACTCACAAGAGGCTGCTAAATGAAATCTGATTTATTAGAGTACTAAAGACAAGTACAGAGAAAGCTGAGAATGAGCAAAAGCGCGCCAAATACAAACTTAAACCCTTGGTGCAAACGTATCCCGCCTCCCTCGTAACAGCCCCGCCCGGCACAGGTGCTAGCAATCGTCAGAGTTGCTAGCCTGGGAAAGTAACCTTGAGTGCAGTAGATAATACAAATACATTCCAAAGCAAAGCCAAAAGATAATCGTTCCCATCCTCCCCATAAAGATAAAACACGCATCCAATTAATGACATGCGAAACGTTACGATGCATCAAAGACATTGAAACGGCGAACATGACAGATGTCAAGATTAAAGATAGACATTTTGGGCGTCAGTGAACTGAAATGGACTGGAATGGGCCACTTCACATCAAATGACCACCAGATTTACTACTGTGGACAAGAGGACCACAGAAGAAATGGAGTAGCCTTCATAATTAATAGTAAAGTGGCTAAAGCAGTGCTTGGATACAATCCAAAAAACGACAGAATGATCTCAATTCGAATTCAGGGCAAGCCAACTAACATCACAGTGATCCAAATATACGCCCCAACCACAAATGCTGAAGAAGCTGAAGTAGAGCAGTTCTGTGAGGATCTGCAGCACCTACTGGACAACACACCTAAAAGAGATGTTATTCTCATCACAGGAGACTCGAATGCTAAGGTGGGCAGTCAAATGACACCTGGAATTACAGGTAAGTATGGCCTGGGAGAACAAAACGAAGCAGGACATAGGCTGATAGAATTTTGCCAGGACAATTCACTCTGCATAACAAACCAGATGGACAACACCGAAATCAGATTGACTACATCCTTTGCAGCCAAAGGTGGTGGACATCTATACAGTCAGTAAAAACAAGACCTGGAGCTGACTGTAGTTCAGATCACAAACTTCTTATTGCATAATTTAGGATCAGACTAAAGAGATTAGGGAAGACCCACAGATCAGCTAGATATGAGCTCACTAATATTCCTAAGGAATATGCAGTGGAGGTGAAGAATCGATTTAAGGGACTGGACTTAGTAGATAGGGTCCCGAAAGAACTCTGGACAGGGGTTTGCAGCATTGTTCAGGAGGCGGCAACAAAATACATCCCAAAGAAAGAGAAAACCAAGAAGGCAAAATGGCTGTCTGCTGAGACACTAGAAGTAGCCCAAGAACGAAGGAAAGCAAAAAGCAACAGTGATAGGGGGAGATATGCCCAATTAAATGCAAAACTCCAGAGGTTAGCCAGAAGAGATAAAGAATTATTTTTAAACAAGCAATGCACGGAAGTGGAAGAAGACAATAGAATAGGAAGGACAAGAGACCTCTTCCAGAAAATTAGAAACATCGGAGGTAAATTCCAGGCCAAAATGGGTATGATCAAAAACAAAGATAGCAAGGACCTAACAGAAGAAGAAGAGATCAAGAAAAGGTGGCAAGAATATACAGAAGACCTGTATAGGAAGGATAACAATATCGGGGATAGCTTTGACGGTGTGGTCAGTGAGCTAGAGCCAGACATCCTGAAGAGTGAGGTTGAATGGGCCTTAAGAAGCATTGCTAATAACAAGGCAGCAGGAGATGACAGCATCCCAGCTGAACTGTTCAAAATCTTACAAGATGATGCTGTCAAGGTAATGCATGCTATATGCCAGCAAATTTGGAAAACACAAGAATGGCCATCAGACTGGAAAAAATCAACTTATATCCCCATACCAAAAAAGGGAAACACTAAAGAATGTTCAAACTATCGAACAGTGGCACTCATTTCACATGCCAGTAAGGTAATGCTCAAGATCCTGCAAGGTAGACTTCAGCAATTCATGGATCGAGAATTGGCAGATGTACAAGCTGGGTTTAGAAAAGGCAGAGGAACTAGGGACCAAATTGCCAATATCCGCTGCATAATGGAAAAAGCCAGGGTGTTTCAGAAAAACATCTATTTCTGTTTTATTGACTATTCTAAAGCCTTTGACTGTGTGGACCATAACAAATTGTGGCAAGTTCTTAGTGGTATGGGGATACCAAGTCATCTTGTCTGCCTCCTGAAGAATCTGTATAACGACCAAGTAGCAACGGTAAGAACAAACCATGGAAGAACGGACTGGTTTAAGATTGGGAAAGGAGTGCGGCAGGGCTGTATACTCTCACCCTACCTATTCAACTTGTACGCAGAACACATGATGCGACATGCTGGGCTTGAGGAATCCAAGGCTGGAGTTAAAATCTCTGGAAGAAACATTAACCATCTCAGATATGCAGATGATACCACTTTGATGGCTGAAAGTGAAGAGGAACTGAGGAGCCTTATGATGAAGGTGAAAGAAGAAAGTGCAAAAGCTGGCTTGCAGCTAAACCTCAAAAAAACCAAGATTATGGCAACCAGCTTGATTGATAACTGGCAAATAGAGGAAGAAAATGTAGAAGCAGTGAAAGACTTTGTATTTCTAGGTACGAAGATTACTGCAGATGCTGACTGCAGTCAGGAAATCAGAAGACGCTTAATCCTTGGGAGAAGAGCAATGACAAATCTCGATAAAATAGTTAAGAGCAGAGACATCACACTGACAACAAAGGTCCGCATAGTTAAAGTGATGGTATTCCCTGTAGTAACATATGGCTGCGAGAGCTGGACCATAAGGAAGGCTGAGAGAAGGAAGATCGATGCTTTTGAACTGTGGTGTTGGAGGAAAATTCTGAGAGTGCCTTGGACTGCAAGAAGATCAAACCAGTCCATCCTCCAGGAAATAAAGCCAGGCTGCTCACTTGAGGGAATGATATTCAAGGCAAAACTGAAATCCTTTGGCCACATAATGAGAAGACAGGACACCCTGGAGAAGATGCTGATGCTAGGGAGAGTGGAAGGCAAAAGGAAGAGGGGCCAACCAAGGGCAAGGTGGATCGATGATATTCTAGAGGTGACGGACTCATCCCTGGGGGAGCTGGGGGTGTTGATGACCGACAGGAAGCTCTGGCGTGGGCTGGTCCATGAAGTCACGAAGAGTCGGAAGTGACTAAACGAATAAACAACACCAAAATTAGTTTCATTTTCTTCATATTTAATCTTAGTCCCATTTTTTCAATGTGCTCTTGACTTTTATTACTAGATCTTGCAGTTCCTTTGCGTTTTCAGCAATCAGAGCAATGTCATCAGCATAGCTCAGATTACAGATTTCTTCTTCCAGTTTTAAAACCATGCTCATCTTCTTCCAATCCATTTTACCTTACTATACTGCATATTCAGGATATAGATTAAATAAATAAGGGGAGAGTATACACCTTGTCTTACTTCTTTGCCAACCTGGAGCCAGTCTGTTTTGTTATGTTCTGTCTGTACTGTGGCTTCCTGATCAATATACAGGTTTCACATGAGGAAAACGAGATGTCTTGAGATCCCCATTTTTCTAAGCACATTCCACAGCTTGACATGATTGACACAATTGAATGCCTTTCTATAATCAATGAAGTACATACTGACTTCTTTCTGGTATTCTTTGGCTTTCTCAATTATCCAGCATACATCAGCAATAATGTGTCATGTTCTTCAGCCTTTTCCAAAGCCAGCTTGAACATGGCATCTCCTTTTCCATGTACAGATCTAATCTGCATTGGATAATCCTAAACATTATTTTGCTGGCATGTGAAATCAAGGTTATTGCACAACAGCTTGCATACTTGGTTAAATCTCCTTTTTCCAATTTTGGAATGTAGATTGACCTCTTCCAAACTTTTGGCCACTGTCTTGTTCTCCAGATTTCCTGGCATAGATTGATTAGGACCTTTACTGATTCTTCCTCTGTTGCTTGTCATATTTCTGTGGGTATTCCATCAGTTCCTGGAGCCTTCTGACTTGGTAATGTTTGAAGTGCTGGTCTAGCTTCATCTTCTAGAACTAGAGATTCTTGTAAGCAGGGAATATTTTCTAAGGTATCTTGGATGTTGGCTTCCGGAGGAAGAAATGGTGGACTGAAGACGGCTCCGTGAAAAGTGGAGCCAACAACTGCGGTGGAATGAAGAGCTAGTGAATAGACCGGCTCTTCGAAACTTCTCCAGACAATGAGAGGACTTGAGACCACCCACAAATGCTCCAGACAGCTGCTCCTCATGAGTTGACCACATGATAGCAGTCTCTAGCAGGTTTAGAGCTTTGGGAAATGAGGGAATAGCCATCTTGCTCAAACCGCAATCAGTGCTTTTGGAAGGACACTAAGTTTACATACTTCTTTTTCTAATAATTTTCGGGAATTGCTTGTTAACTGCTTTTCAGCTATTAGAATCCTTTGAATAGAAGAGAATACAGTATATGTAGCTCAGGGTTGAACTGTGGAGTCCTTGGTGCTCTCTGAGCCTTGTTGTTTGCTTTGGATCAACAAGTTTGATAGCACTGGGTGAGTTTCCTTCAATCCTTAGCAAAAGAAAGTTTTAACTACAAGTTTAGGAACTAAAAATTTTTTTTGGAATAAACAGCAAAAGGGTGATTAAAACTTTGATTCTAGAAAGTTACAAAAAACGTATTTTCAGAAATATGTTTATTTTAGAAATGTGCTTACTATGAAGAAAAAAGGAGAAGTTCCCTTCTGTTCCTTTTAATTGTGACACTTAGCACAAGCGAGATAGAAATGCTGGCTGCTGATAATGGAATGAGAGCTGAAATTTACATTATGCAGCAGCCAACTTTACAGAACAGAAGATTTTGCAGCTACTATACTTGACAATTCCACAACATCAAGATACATACATACATACATACATACATACCACTCTGCTCTGTTTGGATACTATTCCTCAGGATTTAGCCTGACACTTTCCAAACAGACTGCATGAAAGAGATGTCTCACTTTGTTCTGCCAGTTATCATTCTTTTCTTCTCTTCTAGCCCTTCCTTCCTTCAGAGATATTTCAGCAAAAACCATATGCTTCTGACAGAGTGAATTTGTGATCTTCTCCAATCAACAGGGCTGTTTGCAAAACTTCAGTAGGTGGCAGCGTTTAGTTGATAAATGTTTTGTTATCTAAGTGGTCTCACTTAGTGCAACTGTTGCAATATTAATCCACAGAACTTACGATCTCCTTTGCCAGGACAGAAAAATGTTGCCATCATGCTGGCATTTGCTCATCAGAACTGACAACAACATTCTTCACATTATGGAGGGTGAACCTTCCTTCATTTCATTGCATGTGTGCTGTGTGAAGCCAAAGGGGGTTGGGGTGGGGGCAGGATAATAGAGGCAAAGAAGAAATGAACCTGATTTGGAATGAACCTTAAATGTTTGGAATTTAAAGGTATGTATTTCTAAAGGTACATCTGGGAAATGAATAGCCCAGGGAAACAACTGATGGACTTGCTCTGCCCTTTACAGCAAATCAGCAGTAGAAACTGCTGATGCTTCCTCAAAACCTCCATCTAACTTCTCTTAGGCAATCATAATAGAAAGCATAGGGTTGACTTGGCATGCATACAAACAGAATTTGGCCACAGTCTTCTGCCCAGTGACATGAGCATGCTCTATAGAGCATGGATTTTCTTGAATTCTCATTTTGTCATCCTGAGCCTTACTTGAATCTCTATAAGCTTACCCTGAGAAGGGAAAATTGGCTTGGCATTTTTGTACTTCTCCCATAGAAGTAATCTATTTCTTCCTCCCCCCGCTCACTCCTGCAAAAAAAGCTATGTCTGGAATCTTATTTCCAGTGCTATTCATGACAGAGGCCTTCAAACTATGCAGAACTTAGTGCACCAAGGTCCACTTATTTAAATGGTTTTCAACTGTTCAATGGCTTTTAAGTAAAGTTCCCGATTACAATAGTTTTTAACTCTGCTGGCTTGCCGCTAGAATGAAAAGCAGGAATTTTCTTGAGTGGCTTCCACTTGGGTTAGGGTACAATCAGGTACAATAAATGTGTGGACTCAGAATTATGATAATTCTATCTGCTCTATCCATAAGAATGCTGGAAAGATGTATAATTACAGAACATGGGGACAATGCAAGAGAATAAGGCCAACCATCATTGAGAAATACCTTAATCTCTGTACAGCTATTTGTTTATCAACTTGCATTAAAGATTTAGCACACAGAGCAAGAAAAAGAAAGGAGAAAGGATGAGCTAAAAGGGGAATGATTAACACTAGATATGAGAATGAACTAGTTTAAATGACAGATAACATAAGTTTGGTGGTGTTAAAACATCCACAGTTTAATGAGTATGGTAAGACACTCTTATCTGCTTGGATGTTCTCTTAAAAGGATTGGTCCCAGATAAATCTGGGTTTAATTAGAAAAGTTTCTGTTTCAGGTCATTCTGTATTTGCAAACTAGCCCAAATATATACTTTTTTCTCACACCCAAAAAACTACATGTGAATTTGTATTGTACTCCAGAGGATTAAGTCAGTAAGTTGTACATGATAAACTGAATATTCATATATTCATTGCAGGTGTGCTATGTGAAGCCAAAGGGAGTTGGGGTGGGGGGCAGGATAATAGAGGCAAAGAAGAAATGAACAATATAGTTTTCTATGCTGTAAACCGCCCAGAGTTCCTCCAGTCAGAGGCGATGGGCAGTGACAAATTTGATAGATAGATAAATAAATAAATAAATAAATAAATAATAGTAGATTTTCCACATTGGCCTGTGGCAGCAAAATCAACCAAAGATGATTGCAAACCATAAAGTCATTCATAGCAACTTAAGTTTTTGAGGATTACTCTATCAAATGCATTTCTTATTAGCCTAGGAGAGGAGTACATGTTTTGGAAATAGAAATGGTAAGCAGTTCATATAGAAAAATGAAATGTTAGAGGTATAGGGAGTGGTAGTGAAAACTATATACTGCCAGCAGGCATTCCCAGTAAGAGAGGATTTATATATTGGCTGGATTCACATATAATAATAATGTGATGTGTAGTTGCATCTATAATTTGTTCAACAAGAAATAGAATTCTATTGTACACATAATGTTGTTGTTGTTAGTTGCCGTCGAGTCATTTACAACTCATGGCAACTCTATGTATAACAGAAAGAAATGCTGTTCGGTCTTGCGCCATATGCCTGGCTGTTCCAATGTTTGCATCCAACACATAATACAATGCCATAAATCAGTATTTACAAACCACAATGGCTGGATTCAAACATGGTAATCAACCATCAGACAACAAAAAGCAGAGAAATAGCCAATATTCTGGGGCCAAGGGTCACATTTAATGATCTTAGAAGGGGCTGAGGGAGATAGAGATGTGTTTTGGGCTATGCATTCTCAGAAAATGATTCAGGAGAAATCCTTCAGGCCTTGTGCAAGTGTAGAGGTAGTATACCTGCTATTATTAAAGGAACCTAACTAATAACAGAAAAAGGGAAATAGCTGGGCTTCAAGGAGTCCACTCAGTAGACTTAATGTGCCTCTAAAGCAGCTGCACCTTTTTTTGTGCAGAAGCCTGGAAAGCATCAAACTCCTTTAATAAAGAACAGGCAGGTTTTGCACTTGTACATGGTCTGAAGGCTTCTCCTCTCTCTCTCTCTCTCTCTCTCTCTCTCTCTCTCTCTGTCCAGCATGCACAGCCCTATAAAATATCTGATCTGCAATAGTCCAGATGACTGGAATTCTCTGCATCTTTCTCATGCTGCTATGTAATGTCGTCCAGATTTTTGCAGTCCAGTTAGAGAAGCCCAAGTCTCTGCATCTTTGCTAGCAACTAACTTTTTAACATGGTTCACACATAACTTGGGCTTATAAATTCCCCCTCCCCTTCCCCATCATATCCCCAGGCCATGATATTTTTTCTCCACACCAGGAAATGTGTTAAGTAAATTAGAATCTACTCAAACAAGGCAAATACAGCTAATTTGAAGCTGGTTTCCTTCCACAAAAGATGAGCAGTCACCACAGTTTGCTCAGGTTAATTCCGATTGTTTACAGTTAAAACATTGCATTCCTTCAAAGCCTATATACTCACTTATTTTAAAGAAAACTGTGTGGCCAATGTACCATCTGCTGAAGGTGTTGTCAAAAAATACAGCCCTACAGTATTAGCAGAAATAGAAACTGGGCAATTATTTCGTATTTTCACCTATTGTTTTATGTTCAGCCCAAAGTACTGGCTTCATTCCTTTCAACAGTCAGCCTAGATGAGTAAGGGCCAACAGGATGATATCCAAAATGGGGTCATGCCAAACAAGAAGAATGCATCAGCAGGAATACAAAATCATCACTGGCCAAGTATTGGCTTGATGGTCAGGTCAATATTTGCAGATATTGGCAGGTATCTGGAAGTAATTCTCTTTAATCAATTGAGGCAATGAATAAACAATACAATGCTGGCTGCTCTGTTCTTCAGGAGCATTGTTGTTCCTAGCAATCTCCAAACTTCTGGCTTAGCTATTTTTTCCACTGGGCTGGGGTGGGGAGGATTCTCCAGTCAAATATCAAAAGTAACAAAAAGACACAACTAAACATGAATGTTTGAACTTCTCAGAGTGGCTACCTGGCTGGACTCCTGAAGACGTGCAGGCCTGTAAATAGAATATACTGCAATATTTTGTTGCAGATTCAAACCCTATCTTTTTATATTCTGGTATCAAAACAAAAACTATATGTGCATTCTCTCAAATAAAAAGTTTGTCTCAAATTAGGTGAGGTTTTAAATTGAAACACGTGGTAAGAGCAGCTACCAGTTATTTTTTCATTGCCATTTACAGATTTTTCTTTCCTTTACTATCAAGCACCCATCCATCAGAAGATCTTATAATAATTCATAGGATTTCACTGCCAAAGGTTTTTAAACAATGGTATGATATAATACCATATGCTTTCTTCCAGTAGCTGTTGTTTCTATTCCATGTATTTTAAATTATGTAATTATTTAAATCTCTCATTTAGTTGCCACTTTGCCAGCCTTTCGTTTAACGGGCATCATGACAATCCAAAATCATATTGTTTATTGCCTTTTCTCTAAGATGTTTGCAAATGCTCCGCTTTTGAGCCCTGGAGGTGAATCTCCTCAAAGCACTTTAAGGTTATGAATTCCAAACTCTGCCTTTGGATTATTTCACAGTAAGCAAGAAAGAAGAGTACATTGGATTAAAAAAACACCACTCAGTTGTACAGTTCAGCTAATAACAAAGAATTCTTTAAATGTACCTAAAAAGCAAGTCAGCTTTTACATAAACAGAGGAAGGGGTAAAAGAAAGTTAATAATGCTAAAGCCATAATTTTCAACAACATCTTAGGGAAATTCTGAACTGGCCAAAGGTGATAAACATCATAGAAAGTAACTAAAAAACAACAACAGATTAGAATTTAGCATCTGATGCAGTTTAAAAAAGAGCATTTGAATCTATTGAAAATAAAATGCTGGATATTAAAAGGACAACTGGTGATTTAAAGGATGCTTCAAGCTTTTCTCTTTCTCTCTCCCCCCCCCCCCACCTTTTAGGGTGGCATAGTTTTGCAAAGTCAGCTTTAATTAAAATTATTTCATAATAATTTACTTGCTGGAATGGGTCACAGCTCCACCTAATCCCATTCCTTTTCTTCCCAATTAATTGGCAGCCAATATGCCTGCTGGTGGCTTGTCACTTGCATCTCATATAATCAGAAGCAACTGTCATGAGGTTCCCAGTTTTCTTAACACTTCTAAGCAGATAGCTATCCTAACAGACAGAAAGTGTGGTGTAGTGGTTAGGGTGATGGCTTTCGATAGCGGAGAGCCAAGTTTAAGACCAACTCAAGATAAAGCTCACTCAGTGATTTTGATGAAGGCCTTCTGTTTCAGCCCAGTCAACTTCACAGGGTTGTGAAGACAAAATCCTCAGAGGTGCTGCCTTGAGATAATCTAAGGAATAGATGGAATATCAAAGATGATGGATGGATGGATGGATGGATGGATGAGAGAGAGAGAGAGAGAGAGAGAGAGATTAATAATACAAATATATTGGTATAATGAATTTAACATCTTTATGGAGAAAATTTAATACCAATGTCTTTGAAGGAGTCTTTAACTAGACAGTAGACAAAGGTTGGATAGGTTTGGACCTGTAAATTTCATGTAAGTATATATTTCATTATTTCTGGGGACACAGTATTCTCTTATCACTGTTACTAGAGAATTGTACTGTTTGTATAATATCTGTTTATTTATTGTAAGATACATTAGTAGAGTGACCATGAAGACTGCTATAGAAGAAAGCCTGCCCATGAGGAGGTCATACTGTACGTCTTTGCGCATTATAAATAACCACATTTTTATTATTCCTCCTCATGTTTGTCTCTAGCGATGTCCTTTTTGCATCCTGTGACCCTCTTGTTCCTTTGGCTTTCCAGAATGGACATTTTATCTAATGCAAAATACAATTATATATATTTTTTGTCTTTCCTGAACCTCCTCTTAATTAAATTAATTACACCAGCCAAAGTCGCTGGGAGTCAGGCAGATTATTATCATTATCATTATTAAAAAAGAGTCCCTATTGTGAAAGAAAATGTCATAGTTTTAAAAGTCTCTGTCTTATGTTCTATGATACCCTCTAGTACATATCTGAGTTTTGTAACAATATGCATACACACAGGATCTTTTCAACTGCAGTGGCATCTTTCTTTTAGTTAAATTCTGCAATGAGATTTACTCTCGTGGGACTATGTTATGAATAACAGCTATGACTACTGCTAAGTCATTTTGTGGCTACACTCCTATATACTATAGATGGACAGCCAAGGATTCTCCAAATGATTTGAATTTCCACTCAGCCACAAGCAGGGTGACTTAGAGCAAGAGATTCTGGGAGTCATAATTGAAAACATCAGGAGAGCACTAGGTTGTTTACCTCTATTAATATACTTACCTGGAATATGCTCTGTTGATGGAGTTCCCCTCTGACTAGACATGGGAATTAATTTCTTTATCTAGTCATACCTAACTCTGAATCAGTTTGTTTACTCATCCTTGAAATATTTGTTTCTCTCAGATGTCAATTGGTTCATTCAGTCCTACATTCTGTTTCCTATAATCAATCTATCTATCTATAAGGAGGATTATTTCTTCTCACCATTGATAATACTTTTTAGTGGCTTTTAAAGATGGTTTGTATGACAGAGTGCTGGAAAGCGTTGGGCCCAAGAGATCAGAAAAAACACACACCAGGCATTTCTATAAAAATAAATGTATTTACAGAAAGCATAAAACATAACCAGGTTTCCATATCCAGAACTCCTCGATAGGCACAAAAGCTTTACAAGCTCATATTTTACAAACTCATACACATGCACATGTGCTCTGAGTAGGACTGGAAAGGAAGGCAGCAAAAAAGGAAACTAAACAAGTCCAGGCAAGTTCCCCTCCAGGCAATCAGCAACTTTATTTTATATGGTCATTCTTTTCACACCCAAACCTGAGGATACTTAATTTTGACTTTCTGACTCTGCCAAAGTGATTTGTTACCATAGTAACTTAGTGGCTTGCTCCTTGCAAACAACCAAATACCAACAGTTTGAGCAAATGCCCTGTAGTTTTGGTGATTTGTTACCTAGTCATACCTCTTCTATATCTTGGATTTCATCCTTTCTCATTTCTAGTTGACGTTCTTCAGAAGAACTGGCAGAGAGAAATTATTCCAGTGTGGAATATTCTTCCAACATATTCTGAGATGAAAATCTATGCAAGAATTTACTCAGCTGCTCCTACTGTGTAACCCTCTCACTTCAGTGCTCCAGCCTTTTTTATACTGTTTATCATTTTAAAGATCCTCTTTTTTCTCTTCTAGGTTCCTTGCTTAGAGAGCAAACCAAACAATTCCAAGAGATCATGGCAGCAGAAGACATATAAGAACGATAGTCTTTTCTGGATGGGACCAGGATCTATAGTAGGCCTGATCTGAAGGGAAAGGCTTCCGAGTCCTACAATTCTCTGCAAAGTTCAGTGCCCCCTTTTTTTCCCTCCCTCTTAATGCCTCCCAACTCACAAAAGTGCAACAAAGAAAAAGTCCATCCATTCTGGGAGATTATGCGAGTCACAAAAGGAATGCTGGCCCTTTTTGTCCTTTCATTAAATGATCAATGTATGCTTAGGCCTTGAAAAAAGCAACAACATCCACAAAAAAGTAGTTTTTATTCTGCTTTGTAAAGGCTGCTGCTAAGAGGAATAACTCATATTTATGAACAGGGGGGTTTCAACATGTTACTCAAGTCTTCTCAACTTCATCTATATTCAGTGACTGAATATACAATTATACAGAAGGGTTGGGTCTCACTCTGGAACATACTGGGCGGGGGGAACTGGCATACACTATCTGCTTCGGATATTGCACTCCAGTGGGCAGATGTTTAAAATGCACATGTGGTTTGACAACAGTTTGACTGTGCATTGTAACAAAAGACCAAGGTGAATTGTGGCAGAGCTTAGAACCTCATTTAATTCAGATATAAGCCCTGTTAGCAATAACAGGACTAATCTTAGAATGGTTTTGCCTGCAACTTCATTTCTGAAGTTTTCATCTTTGGAGCATTAGACCTTTGCAAACAAACAAACAAACAAACAAATACACACACACACACACATGCAGTATATACATACACATACACA
This sequence comes from Candoia aspera, assembly GCF_035149785.1. Lineage (NCBI taxonomy): Eukaryota > Metazoa > Chordata > Lepidosauria > Squamata > Candoiidae > Candoia > Candoia aspera. The sequence goes on along the minus strand of NC_086153.1, from coordinate 82,892,181 downwards.
CACACTATATATGTGTGTGTGTGTATATACGTATACATATACGTATACATATAATGTATAGCCCAAGAATACTTTCAGGATAAAAAAAACTTGTGCTGCCCTCATTAGGATTCTACTTTTTTGGAGAGGGGAAGCATTTCATTTCAATTTGTGCCTATAACAGTGTTTCTCAACCTTGGCAATTTTAAGATTTGTAGACTTCAACTCCCAGAATTCCCCAATCAGCAAAGCTGGCTGGAGAATTCTGGAAGTTGAAGTCCACACATCTTAAAGTTGCCAAGGTTGAGAAACACTGATGTATAAAGTAGCTTGCATATCCCAAATTCGTTGCTTAGACCTACATTTGCTCTACAAATGGTAAATTTTTGTTCATTTGGAACCAAAATGGTGGCGCTGCGGGTTAAACCGCTGAGCTGCTGAGCTTGCCAATCGGAAGGTTGGCGGTTCGAATCCTCATGACGCAGTGAGCTTCTGTTGCAAGTCCCAGCTCCTGCCAACCTAGTAGTTCGAAAACATGCAAATGTGAGTAGATTAATAGGTACCGTTTCGGCGGGCAGGTAACGGCGTTCCATTTAGTCATGCCGGCCACATGACCACGGAAGTGTCTACGGACAAACGCCGGCTCTTCGGCTTTGAAACAGAGATGAGCACTGCCCCCTAGAGTCAGACACAACTGGACTTAATGTCAAGGGAAACCTTTACCTTTACCTTACTTCACAGCTAGATTGGGATTCCAATCTGCACAAGAGTCAGGATGTCAGAACCAACTTTCAAGTAACAATGGCAAATGCAGACATTTTTAATGACCTGTAAAGTTTAAAGATTTACGCACAGTGCTCATTATTAAGGCAGTCTCTTTTTAAAAGATTGTGTTTGGAAACATTTATGCTTCTGCTCTCCAGTTCTGCACAATGAATGGCCTGGTAATTGTGCCCATTGGCACTGTCATTGCCTGCTCATTGTGCACTTTCACCAGCTGTCTTTCAGACAGGAAGACACATGAAAGACCTGGTAGATCACAGAATCATAGAAACATAGGGTTGGAAGGGACCTTGGAGGTCTTCTTGTCCAACCCCCTGCCCAAGGCAGGAATCAAGGCAGGTTTTGAAATCATTAGATCAGAAATCATCAGATCATCAGATTTTAGAACCTAAGTTGAAAGAACAGGATGTTCTACCTTGTTCGCTTTTTGTAAACATTGGTTAGATTGGATAACGTAACAATATTAGGGAAGGTCTATAGGGTACTTCCAAAGCAGTGATTTGTACCACTTTGGGATGAGTTATCTAGACCCTTCACCTTCAAAGTGTGTATTTTTCCTGCCTGTGATTTCCCTTTCCCTAGAGGAACACAATTCAGCCAGAAGACATTTCCACTTTGGGATCAGCTCTGGATCCACTGATCTCATGCCATCATTGCTTTTCTGGAAATGAATCTATTTCTGACTCTGCTCTGATTTATGTGAAACTGCAGCAAATTTTGCCTTAGAAATGCTGCAGCAATCTATTTTCCACTCGGAAGGAGCTCTCGCCTTACCATCCCACCCCACCCCACTGCACCCCATCCCTCCACCCCCAGCCTCCTCTGAGGTTCAGCGCCTTTTAGGTGGGACTTGTCTCATCTTGTATTTATACTACCAAATTTATCTCTCTCCTCCCTTAATCCAGCCACTGTGGCAACATGCAAACAGGGTCAGTGCTACTAGGAAAAGCACCAAGTCGCAAAATCACCCACAACGTGCTACTATTTCACCTTCACAACTCACAGAGGATTGTTAATGTGGTAGAGGGCTGACAGCATGGGGGCTGGGAAGCCTTGGGTGGATTTCAGTTTACATTCTCTTAACAATTACTCAGAGGTGTGTGAACGTGGGGGGGAGTGTTTTTGTATGTCATATATTTGGGGGCAGCCCAGCCCAGACAAATAAAAATAAATGCATGTCCTGAAAATGAGGGAAGACTCAAGTGCTAGTAATTTATTTTATTCCTTTTTTGTAGGGGAATTAAATTTTTATCACTACAGGAACAGCAGAAGCTCGTTGATCAAATGATTCTTCTGTTCTGTGTTCTCCTACGGGCCAGCTGGAGGGAAAGAGGTTAAGCTGTGACTGGCTCACTGTATTCTCTGTGTTTCAAGATCAGCAGAAATGAAGGCAGTCTCAGGCTGGTTACAAACTGCTTTATGGAGGATTGGAGAGGCAGAAACGTTGGTGACATGGAAGTGCCAACACACTGCAGTGGCTGTCTACAAAAACATCCATTATGATTTGTACTCCATACTTTGCATAAAATTGGGTCATCTGTTTGCATGGATCGTTTGGTCCTCCATGGTTAAGAAAGCCTTACATTTGCCATCATTTTGATATAGTCCCTGTTCAGACTGGAACTCATTGGAGATCCACTTTGAAGATCTCAGGAGATGGGGGGGGGGAATGGGAGGAGTCATTTTCAGCCCTCATATAACTTTTCTTGTTGTTGATTTATTTTCTTTTCGCTTCTTTTCACTATAGAATTCTCCTTCCCCCCCCCCCCAAGTTATTTGGAAAACAAAATATTTGGAGTTTAAACTAAATGTTCTAAATTCATTAATCTCTGGAACTCCATTGTTTCATACCAAAGAGAAGTCAGCAATCAAGATAAACAAATCTTACTCTTTAGATTAGATTAGATACTTTATTATAGTCATAGACCAGCTGAAAAATCTTACATGCTTCTGTGCTCCTTTTCTTTTTCTCTATTTTGCCTGTTTTGGGTTTTTGTTTTTTTTAAGGTAATTTTTTCTTCTGCCTTCTGGCATCAGAACTTTGGAAAAATAATCTTGCTCTCAAATAGCAGCAGGAGAAATCTGCAACTATCTGGCAGATGATGCCTGTGCACACAGGCAGAGAATCATCAGTGGTATTAATGCAAGTCAATCAAACTATATTTAGAAATCCTGTGCAGCTGTCTCCTGGGTATGCTGCTGACTGGCTGTTCCCACCAAAAGCACAGTCTTTCCCCTTAGTAATACCCTATTTGATGTTGCTACAATGTATGGCTTAATGCTGCTACCCAGCTGTAAGTAGAAAGGTAAATATTTTTCTGGGCCCAGAAGAAAGGAAAGTACTCAAGGCCACACCTTGTAGTTGCAGGACCATCATATTGTTAATATATTGTTTTCTACTACAGATTAAGGTTACTATGGTAACGAATCATTTTGACCGGGTGAAGAGGTTGAATTTAATTGTCCCCTTTTCACGTGTTAATGGTTGCATTGCCTAAGGAGGAACTTGCCTGAACTTGTTTTAGTTTCAGTTTCCCTTCTGTGTAGGCTTGCAGAAAGTATGCAGCTGAGAAATCTCTCCTCTCAGCAAACAGCCTTTAAATGTTTGTTTTCTGTAAATAAAATTATTTTTATAGAAATGCCTGGTGTGTGACTTTTCTGATCTCTCCTGGGCCAAATGCTTTCATAGCACTCTGCCAACAGGTTATGGGCCCAGTAAGTAGCCCAGTAAAACCAGTAAGCCCAGTAAAACCCAGAGAGAATAGAGAGATCAGCTCCACACCTCATGCACAATTTAAAGGCAGGTAGCAAAGACCTGTGAAGATTTTCTTTGGAGCCACCTGGAGATTTTCCAGCAACTGCTGGTCTACAGGACAAAGAAGCCAGCTGAGGTGACTTGCAAAAGAAGGAAGAAGCCATGGCTACCTCCCAGCCCTCAGTGATGCCTCTGGAGCGCCTATCAGAGACCAACTATTTGAATTGGGCCCTGAAGATGGAGATGTATCTTCGCAGAGAGAATCTTTGGCTGCCAATTGGTGAGCAAACCCCCCAAAATCCCAGTGCTGAATGGCTTAGACAGGATGAGCAGGCTAGAGCCACCATTATCCTGGGAGTTGAGGACAATCAGCTAGTCCACGTGCAAGGTATGCAGTCTGCAAAGCAACTGTGGGATGCTTTGAGATACTTGTATGTAAAGGCAACAGCAGGGAATAAAGTTACTCTGACGAAAAAGCTGTACAGAGCCTACCTTGCAGAAGGAGATAGCCTTCCTGAGCACCTGCATCATATTCAGCAGCTGTTGATTGAGTTGCAGGAGAGAGGAATGGAATTTACACCTCACATAAAATCATATATTCTGCTGTCCTCACTGAATGAAACGTGGGACACACTGATTTGTACCCTGGAGGCTATGCCTGAAGCAGACCTCACCCCATCGTATGTTACACAGTGCTTACTCGCTGAATGGGAGAAGAGGGAGGAAAGATCCCCCCCATCTCTTCTGGAAAGCTGCAGTACCAGAAAACAAGGGAAAAGAAGGGAAAGGAAGCTGAGGCCACAGCACTAGCCAGCCAGTGATGCTTCACTTGTGGTTCAGCTGGACATTTGCAGAACGACTGTGCCTTGAGACCCAAGAGTAGAAAAACAGAGAAGAAGAACACAAGGGCAACACAGAAGAAGGCTCTTCAGACAACCCAAATTGCACAGGTTGCTGAGAAGGGTAATTCTGATGTATGGGTGTTAGATTCTGGGGCCAATTGTCATTTATGTAATTGTAAAAGCTCTTTTGTGTCACTGTCTAAAACTGAAAGACTAAGTGTATCTTTGGCTGATGGGTCTGTGACCAAAATTATGGGACAAGGTATTTATCCTGCTTGGGAGAAACTGTAAAAGGTGTGTTGTATGTGCCAAATTTACAATCAAACAATTGGCTGCAACAGGGTATGTCATAACATTTAAGAAAAATGGTTGTGAGATACATAAAAATGGAAAATTGTGTGCTACTGGTATATTAAAAGACTCCTTGTACATTGTGCAAAATGCAAGGAAGCCAAGCTGCAAGTCTGCACTTGGCAACACGCCATATCATGACCAATGTGTACACCTGATGCACAGGAGATTTGGTCATGCTAATTTCAAGTATATAGCACAAATGCCACAGCTGTGTGCTGACCTAAAGATAAAACCCTGTGACAAATACTTAGATTGTGTAGTTTGCAAATAATGCAAAACACTAAAAGCTCCTGTGAGTAAGCACAGTGACAGAGTTACAACTAGACCTTTGGAAATTGTACACTCTGACATTATTGGTCCTTTTGCTCCAAGTCTTGGACAACCAAGGTATGCAATGACCATCATTGATGGTTTCTCAAGATACACATTTATCTACATCTTAAAACATAAAGATGAGGCATTTGAGAAATTTAAAAGTTTTGTGACATGGGCAAATGGAAAATTCCCTAGGCCTGTATCTGCACTCCAATGTGACAGAGGACGAGAGTACCTTTCTCACAAATTCAAAAGGTTCCTAGTGGAAAAGGGGATAGAACAAATTCTTTCTAACCCTTACACCCCTCAGCAAAATGGTGTTGCTGAAAGAAAGGGCAGAACCTTGCAAAATGCAATGGAATGCATGCTTAAAGATTCCCATTTATCTTTTCAGTATTGGGGAGAGGCAATATCTACTGCCTGTTATGTACAAAACAGATTGTATAACTCTGTGAATCAGGGCACTCCATTCCATTTGTTTTATGGTGTGAAACCAAAGGTAAACCATCTCAGAGTGTTTGGTAGCACTGCTTGGATTCATGTTCCAAAACAACAGAGAAGGAAAGGAGGCCCCACGACAAAGAAAGCCATCTTTGTTGGCTATGAACAAAGCCAAAGGAGCTATAGGTTCATAATGGGAGAGAAAATAATAATTAGCAAAAGTGCTTCTTCTGCTGAACAGAACTGGGGGAGATTAAATTCTAGCTCTCCAGTTGATCTGACCACCACAAGAGAACAGCAAGGAGTTGCTGATGGTGATCTTTTGCCTGATGTGGACATTAAACCAGAAAAGCAAACTGAAGATCTGTCTGATGAGACAGATGCTTCTCAGGAAAGTGATAGGAGTCAAAATTTAAGCCCTGTATTACCTCGCAGATCTCAGAGAAGTAATAAAGGCGTTCCTCCATCACGTTTTCAGTCTGAAACAGTAAAGGCTTTTCACATATTCACAGAACCTGAGTCTTTAGAACAAGTGAATGCTTTACCACCTGAGATTGCACAACATTGGCATTCTGCCATGCAACAGGAGTTAGCATCCTTGAAAGAATATAAAACATGGAAACTGGTAAATCTACCTCCCAATGAACACTGTCTAGGTTGTAGGTGGGTTTTCAAACTGAAAGGGGATGCTGATGGCAAAATCCAAAAATATAAAGCAAGGTTAGTTGCAAAAGGGTTCACTCAAAGGAAAGATTTAGACTTTGACAAGACTTTTGCACCAGGTACTAAAGGTGAATCAATTAGATTACTGTTAAAAATTGCTGCCCTCAAAGGAATGTCAGTTCACCACTATGACATTCAAACTGCATTTCTCTATGGTGATTTAGACCACAAATTATACATGCAGCAACCCCCTGGCTATGAAAAAGGGGAGAATCTGGTCTGTGAACTGCAGAAGTCAATCTATGGGTTAAAACAAACTGCTAGATCCTGGAACAAAAATTAGATGAAAAACTGCAGAATTTTGGTTTTGAAAAAGGAAAGGCAGATCCATGTGTATATAAGAAGACAGACAAGCAAGGCTGTATGTATCTATGCATTTATGTTGATGATTTGCTGCTGTTCACACCAACAGAAAAACAAAGGCTTGATTTTGAAGCCTGCATGAAAAGCCATTTCACATTAAAAAGCCTTGGAACTGTAACAAATAACCTAAGTTTGGAAATACACAAGAAGAAGGATGGTAGCTTTCTGTTAAACCAAAGGGGAGATAATGTTAAAATAATGTGAATGGAAAGACATACAGAGTTGTCAAAGAAAATTGGTTTGTGTCTTATTCTGTAGTATAAAAAGGGGAGTGTTAATATATCGTATTCTACTACAGATTAAGGTTACTATGGTAACTAATCATTTTGGCCAGGTGAAGAGGTTGAATTTAATTGTCCCCTTTTCACGTGTTAATGGTTGCATTGCCTAACGGAGGAACTGGCCCAAACTTGTTTTAATTTCAGTTTTCCTTCTGTGTAGGCTTGCAGAGAGTATGCAGCTGAGAGAAATCTCTCCTCTCAGCAAACAGCCTTTAAATATGTTTGTTTTCTGTAAATAAAATTATTTTTATAGAAATGCCTGGTGTGTGACTTTTCTGATCTCTCCTGGGACAAATGCTTTCTTAGCACTCTGCCAACACATATTCCTACACTCTGGGATTCCAACCACATGGTGGTCGGGAATAGAGACAGATACATCCAAGAACTCTTCGGTATATCCTATAGGGATGCTGTCCTAAGCAAAAGGCAGGAGTGGGCAATCTTTTGGTGGCTAAGGGGCTGAGGCTGCAAAATACATGGAATTGCAGCATACAAGTTGGTAGGACTATGACTGGGGCTGATGGTTCCCCTTTCTTAAAAAAAAATGATATCCCTATTTTAAGGCTTACAATATCATTTTTATTGCAGAATATACCAGTTCTATGCCATTATGGTCAAAGGAGACTCAGAGCTGGGGAAATCACAAGATCAGTGATGTTCCGCCATTCTGGAAAGCATTTAACAAATTTAAATCTGAATCTTTTTATATATTACCTACATGTCTGGATCTAAATTTATCTTTGATCTATCAAGGGGAGAAGCAGCTGCAGTGACATGGGAGATGTGAATAGAAGTATCTTGATTTCATCTCACAGTGAGGACCATGTTCTGGTCCAGGACTGTCTCCCACAGACTCCTGTTATTTTGGCGGTTTATGGCATCTGTGTTCCAAACTGGCTACCTCTGTTTAGGGCCATGTCCTACAGGGGACATTTTTAATTTAAATTTTTTTATTATTATTAAATGTATACACCACCCATCTCACCATAAAAGTTTGCAACCTTCTTAGGCTGGCAGGATAGCTGGAATTTCAAAAGTGTATGCTGAGGAGCTCACAAAATGGCTGCCTGGCCAGTCATAAAAATACCAATTTTCCAGATGAATTTGCCTTCTGGTTTATGGGGGGATTTAAAGATGGGAATGATCGTGGAAGATTTCTGGGAGGTAAGCCATTCATACTACCACTCCAAAGAGGAAAAAAATTAATCCCTACCCCTTTGTCGATAGGGCCTCTTTCAGCTCTCTGGAAGGTTTGCAAGCTTAATTATAGCCTCTGACATCTCAAACATTGCCTCCCTGTGGTACATAAACTTCATGTTTATATTGTGTATTTGCTGTATGTAAACATGACACTAAAGGTGGTAGCACAGCTGCTTCTTATATTTAATTTCATAGTTTAATTTAATTTTTTAAAAGTCAGATGGGGCCAGGGTCATTTAAATAGTCAAGGCAGGGGAAAGGACACCTTGGGAGCAACCTTGCCTGTGGACTGCAGGTACTGGGTCTTTCATTTACCTGGAGAAGCACAGGGTGGGACACCAACAGGGCCTGCCCCTGCTAGGACCCAGCTGACAGGAGGGCCAGGAAGGGCAAAACACAAGCAGTGTTAATTAGGCAATGTGGGTGAAAATGGCCATGGTGGGCTGCCCTGAGGGAGTGGGAATCCTCAGCTTGAGCAAGGCAAGAGCAGTAGTCATGGGCTGGCTGTGGAGAGGCACAGGTACAAATGGCTAACTTTGCTGCCACTCTCAATTCTGATTCAGCCACCACCTCGCTCCAGAACACAGCACAGCTCCATCACCAGCCGTGTCTCCTCAGCTGGGGAAGGAATGCTTTGTGGTGACTCAGCAGCAGAGAAGAAGGCACTGTGAAACCCCCTTTCTCCTGCCTGCCCTCAATTGCCACAGCTGAGTTCTCTTCCTCCTAAACACCAAGGAAAGTGTCAGGTGTCATAGAGCAAATGAAGCCCATATTCCACATGGGACACTTGGCCTTTAGCTCTGACTCTTTTTGTGTTGTGAATAACCTCACACCTGCACTACCCAGGGAGCTTGTAACCTGGATTGAGTAGCTATGTTGGTGAATAGACTTGCTTCTGTTCCTTTTTAATGTCATAGCCATGATAAGATCAATCCACTTTTCATTTTAGGCAGCATGTTTCATGTGTGGAAAGCACTTTGCAGGGATTCCCTCTGTAGTTTTTGCAACAACTCTGTAAGCATAGCTTGTATTATTATTTCTGTACTGCAGAGTGAGAGACAACAGCTTAAATTCAGTGAAAAGCTGCCTACCAAATTCACTGTAGGATTAGATCTGAATCCGTAACTCTTTCACAGCTGACTTCCTTACCTACAGTACTACATCACTTCTGAATATAATTGACTTCTAAACTGACATTGAAAGGGCCAGGTATCAAATGTAAAGACTACAAGCAAAAAACCAAACACGGAAACTCCTGTTTTTACCCAAAGCCAGGGAATGGCCCTGGATATTTTATGTATTGGAAGCAGAAGGGGGATGTTTTGTGCAGAGACACCAATTATAGCCAGAAACCCAGAGCCTGAGCATTGTTGCTCCAGGGAAGTCAACTCAGCTTCCTGCAGCTGGCTGCTTAAAGTGACAAAGGTGATGGGACCTGAAGGGAACCACTGAACAGGTGGTAATTATGAAAGACACAATGACGGCTTGTACAGATATGTAACTGTGGAACAAAACACCGCAGTTAGCAATCAAGAGATTGTATAAGGTTGTTCTCCAGGAGTGTGTCTCCTGTTTGACAATTCAGGAATTGGAGGAAGAAAGGCATCCCAAACATCAGTGTTCAGAGTTATAATAGGCTAGCTGAGTTAAAAGGTAACATTCAAACAGTTGTCCCTTTCAGAACAAAGACTTCACATGGCTGGTTGATTTGTGCAAAAAATATCTCTGCACAGGTCCTTTTTGCATATTATATCTCTTTATTCCATTTTGTGAGAGTAAAATTACTTTCGCATGCAGTCTATGTGCACAGGCAGACATCACCTCATTTAACTGACTTTCAACAGTTTATGAAATGCGTTAGATAGTAACATGGTTCATGCCAACTTCCCCTCCCTCCATCCTGAAGATAAGGTCACAGTATGTTCATATGGATGAATGGCAGAGGAAATGCTATTTGTTGCTCTCCCAACACCTTTTTCCAAAGGAAAGTTAGGATTTTACCTTTGGTCTTAAATACAGTGCTGTTGTCCATAGGCAGGGAGGGGAAAAGGGGGTGGGGAATGACAAAATGTGTGTTGTGATATTGCAATGCAAGCCATGCTCTTTATATTCTTCTGTGCAACAGTGATGCAAATACTAAAGGGGCAGGGTTGTCATCACAAGACATGCCAGGATTTTGGAGTCAGCATGGTTCAGAATGGGCACCTTTGCAGCTACCCTTCTGTCACTAGCTTTCATTATTAAAGATGGAAGGACTATTTGGTGGGCCCTGATCCTGAGAACTGATCAGGAGATAGGCTGATCCAGTTCCAGTGACATCTCACTGTGGCAACTGAGGCAGTACCTGTATGAGAGGGCATTTCAGATCAGAACAGGAATAAGACTAGAGGAGATATGGCCAGTGGTTCAGCGTCCAAACTCTTTGGGTTTCAGCTTCTATTAAAAACAGCATGTTCTATATGGACTTGTACACACATGAAGTCTCAGAAACTATAGCTTCTAGGCTCTGCCCTGTTTCCTGGATGTCCTGAAATCAGTGGTGGCCTTTGACTAGCTGCCAACAGCCAGAGCCCTAAGCAAACCATGCAATCAGCATCCCGGATTCATACAAGAAATACTTGTATTTTTAATTTTATTTGTTTTTACTTAAAATTTGGTGCCTTACTTATCATGGTGTTCTAGATGCTCACTTAGTTTGCCTATATGGATAGGCATTCTCTGCTTCTAATTCCCTCCCACCTTCATTTGTAGCACCACATTTATCTTTCTGATTCCATGCCAATTTAAAAAGAAAGGAACACTTAATCCTAGAAGGAGACTTATGGAATTAGGCTGGATCACAGACGCATCTACGCTGGCTTCAAAACAGTGGGTTTGACTAAGCAGTCAAAGTCCTGCCTCTTTTTAGAGTGTTCAGTGCATGCTAAATAGGGGTGGGGCTTTGATCTCTCAGTTGCACCCACCATTTTGGAGTAATGACTGTCACTGTGGACACTCCTGGTTAAATGTCTAATGCAAAGTGGGGATCCTATCCTATGATCCTGAGTCATATCAACCTTGAGTTGAATGTGCACATAGAAGAGATCTGCTAAAAATAGCTTCTAATGGGACCACACTAATGCAACTGTCTGTTATGCACTCAGTTATTGCCTAGCCTTTCCCTACCATGACTTTCTTTAGGTCTGTCCACATGTTCACTTTATACAATGCTCACCCAATATACAATGGGAAAGTTGGATCACACTCACTGACTTTGGTGTGCCTATTGGTTATACCTCCTGATGTCTATGTGCTAAGCCATTTATGTAAAAATGTTGTACAGATATGTAGGCAGACTCTTCCATGTCGGGATAAATTCACTATTAGGGAGATTATATATACATATGGATAACTGTATGTGCATCATGTTCTGCTAACTGTAAATTCATAGATACTAGGGTATAAAGTCAACCAGAACAATTCTTGTCTGTCCATGCTCCAGGGACTAAGCAGATGCATGGTGGGGAATATTTGGTACTGAATCCACATCTCCTCCAAATGAAGTTGGCAATTGCTGGCACTGCTGTGTTGATAAACACTGCCAATATCCTAAGCCAGCTGGCAGAAGGAGCACACCCCCAGTTCTGGCATAGCAGTATAGCTGCTTTCCATCCATCCAGTCTCTCTGTCTCTCTTTCCCTTTAAATCCAACACAGCAGCAGATAATTGTAACTGTAGGAATAGCACATTTGGAGTAAAATGACTCCAATAAGTGCTGTGCTCCAGCCAGCACATGGGCTTCCGACTGCTTTAGCACTGTGCTTAGCAAGAATTGGTCTCCAGTGACCTATCCCATCATCCTTTGATTTCTGCCTCAGAACCTTCCCTGTCTCATAATCTATGCTCAGTTTCCCACTTGCTCGGCAGCCTCGCTGGCATAATAGAGATAATTTTTTTATCTCTTTGATGAAGTCCCAGTCGCCATCTCATCCCATCCAAACCAGATTTTGAATTGTATTTCTGCAGGAGATGATACTTATCGTCTTTTGACCTACTTGCTCTGAAACACAGGCCCAAGCCAGCCTTATCTTCCAGAGCCATCAGCGATTCCTGCTCCTGTTTCCACATTATATTTATGCTCCTGTGCACCTCCTAGGCTCCCCAGAGGGACATAAATTCTGCTTGCCAAACCCTTTGTCACCTCTCCCTCAAAAATGGATGGCTTCAAGGTCAGCCAGTTACCTTGTAATGTACCGCTTAACCTGATTTGTGGAGGCCAAGCTCTGAATCTCTAAAAATAAGACTTAAGGGAAGGGAAGCTTGCAAATTAAACTGTCTAGCTTATTTGCCATAAGCAGAGAAATTTCATTGCCCCCAAAGAGCTCAAAAGCTTTCTGCTGGAACTCTTCCCTGGCCACGAAGAAAAAAAAAACAATGATGCTTATTTTGATATTTTTCATAACTCTAGGTTTTCTCCTCCACATTTACAAATCCACCAAAATATGTCCCAAAATAGAAGATGGGGTGGGGAGAGAAATAAAATGTGAGAAAGAGATGATAGAAAGCAAATATATATAACATAACATAGCTTTCATCAAACATAAGGAGAAATCCTAATTAGAGCAATTGGATTAGCAAGATGTCACTGGAAATGCATGCTGGAAATAGAAAGGAAAACAAATGTTAGCAATATAAATGAAAAGATGGAACTTAATTTTCTTCTTGTAAGATGAAGATTAAAACAATGTTACTAATTATCCAAATCAAAACCTTGGTTTGGAGCTAACAGCCCTGTTCCTTCTCCATCAGCAGGGGTGGGATGTACTGTAGCAAGCAGTAAGTAAAAACAAAATAGAAAAATCTCAAAAGGAAAAAAAATTGGTAACTCTGGAAAGAATGACCTGAGAAAGAGGTGAAGACAGGCCCCAGAGAATAAGGCCATGGGAGAAAGATGGGAAGGACTGGAGTTTAGGCACTAGTAGTCAGGCTACAAGGAGCATTACGTTAAAACCCACTTTTTCTTTGAGGACAACTGAAAGGAAATAACAGAAGATTTACCTATGCAAGAGAAGCCCAGAGGGTAGTCTCCAGATTGCAGGTCTAATGTAGTCTACAAATGTTCTGCAGCTGGCCCATCAGCAGCTTTGGAAAACCCCAACATTGTTACCCCTCTGTCTTGAAAGCCCCTACCCATCCTGTATTTTGGGCTGAACATGGACATACTGTAAATGGATGCTCCTGCCAGAAATGGGGAAGACCAAAGCTCATAGTGTATGTGCAGTCCGGCAGACAGTCTGCAACACACTCCACTCCACATGTGCAATACTGGAAAACAGGTCACTTCTAGATAGAGAAGAGCTAACATCCCCTAGCCAAATAGTACTACTCTCCCTCTACCTGCCCCAAAAGATCTCCTACCTTAGCTTTAAAATTATGTATGAATGGAAAGAGTACATGAAGATGACTGCATGACGAACTGACTGCCTGTTCACCTGCTTTGATTTGTGGCCTTTTCCACTCCTGGTCTGAGACCTACTGAGAAGCTTTGTGCTCTGTCTAGATGATTCCACATCAGAGGTTCCAGTTAAAGGGCTTATTCTCTTGATCCCTAACTGTTTCATGAAGATGCTCTACTAACCAATTTTAAGGGGCATGTCTTCATGACATTGTCTTTGTCTCTTCCCCAGGCCATTGCAGAGTAAGCTTAAATTTGTCCTTCATGCTTTAGTTTAAAAAGTAGTGTTTGCTTTTCTCCCAATACAAGTTTGATCATGTATATAATATAGGACACTTCATGGATGATGTGATTGATGGTAATGTCAGGCGGGGATCCGCCCAGCTCCCACTGGCCATTTTAAGCTACTGTGGACACCCTCCCTGCTCCAATTCCTGGCACTGGTTTCCAGGCCCTTTCTGCTTTTGTTAGCGAGAGAGTCCAATTTTTTTCAAACCAGGCCCTCCCCAACCCCTGGCTGATAAAGAGTTGTCTACCCTACTTCTCTGGGCTGCCAGGGCTCAGAGGAGTGGTAAGAGAACTGTAGAGCAATGGGTTTTTTTAAATCCACTTGTCTCCAATTCCACATATGAGTTTTCTGTAGCCGTTCTCTCCACTGGAACTGCTGTCCATCAGAGACGAGGACACCCCCATTCCTGCTGACATTAGGAAAGCTGCCAAGGCCTGGTTTTTCCAGAAATCCTTTGAGGACAGAAGATATATTGTTGCTCCTAGGACTGTTTTCTGTCATGTATAAGTGGCTGCTGTTATTGGATTTGGCAGGGTGATCATTTTTTAACATTATTCTATTTTATGTTTGTATTATTTGTAATCCATTCAGAGCCTTTTCAGAATTGAGTAGCATATACATTGCGGTAATGAAAATAAAATTTAGTGGGCAAAGTAATGTTTCCCCCATCCACCCAACACACACATTTCTCTTGCCAATCCTCTGGCAGTCTCAGGATCAGCTGAAGAAAAGCTGATAGTTTTGTATTGATCACCTCCCTCTCTACCTATCAGCTCTCTCCATACCTGGTTTTGACAGATGTCTCAACTAGTAGGTCTAGCCATCTATCAAAACTTGCCTCCTCCCTAGCTACAGCTTATCCTACAGAAAGAAGAGTGATTGGTGGGTGTTTCTCACCAGCTGGAAATGTTTGGAGGGAGGGCAAACCAAACCAGGGGAATCCACCATTCACTTTCCCTAACATGTCCCATGTTAGCCCTGTAAGGCAACATGGCTCCCTGGCCTTGTTACTGAGAGGCAATGAGGGCAGCATAGTTTTCTGTCACCATAAGCATTTTAAGATGGCTGTGAGGAAGAGCTCAAAGTCCAGGGTAAGTACCACCTCTGTGGGAAGAGCTCAATCAGAAGAAAAACCCTTTGGGTTTGCATTGCCTTTGCTTCCAGGTATTTAGTTCTGCTTGGTCTGAAATCATTAATTCCTTTGAAATGCTTTTATGTGAACTTGACAGTGTGCTTGGCTCTGTTTTTACATTGCTATTGTGTAACTCTTTTAATGTTGTTTGCTTAAACAACATCAAACCAAAAAAGAAAACATAAATCTATCTCTAAATAGAAATTTATCTCCAAAAGGAGCTCTCAATAATGCCTGATCTTCAGAATCAGCTTTTTAAGCATAAATTTTCTGCTTGAGAATTTAGAAGCAGCTTGTTGGTTTTCTAATATTTCTCTCTCAGCTGGCAGTGTTGATATGCAGTGTCACATTGATGTATTTTGCAGATTAACATATTGGCTGAGCATCTATATTCTTATAAACCACCATTTGCTTAACTTTCGTTTGTTGAGGAACCCACCATAGGTGGGTGCCTAGCATACAAAGCCATAAACCAGTGTTTATAAATCACAATGGTTGGATTCACACAACATGTTAACGCAAACCAAACAAACCAGACTGAAATGTAGTGCAATGTGTAAACTCCGCTCCTGTATCTTTGGAACTCTAGTGGGATGTTCCCTCTGCTGCACTGAGGCTACTTCACTACCATATGGAGAGCTATTTAGAGATTGACACATCCCACACATCCTTACCAAACAAAAGGCTGATATGGTCCAGCCGTATAAGTTATACAGTAAATAAATGCTTCATGGAGATGCTTCAATCATTAAACATTGTTGTGCATGGAACTAGAAAATCATTGGCTTTGATTTCCTGAAAATTTGACCATGCATAGAAGTATGATGGATTCACATATCATGCTAAGTCATGGCTTGCTTAAGCTTGGTTTGGTGAATATGCTTTCATTAGCTGCAGTTGGCATAGCATGTTAAGCTATCAACAATAATTTACAAACCACAATGCATGGGTTCGCACATAATAAGCCAAAATCAGCAACAACCAAACCCCAGCATAATGTGGTGGTTGTGATATATGAACCAGATTAATGCCAGTATAGAACCTCTGAGGGAAAGGTTGTGTGTTTTATAATATAGGCTTAGTTTTCAGAAATAGGCACATTTGTGTACCAAACCAAGTTAATTATAATTTTTTTAATCATCCCAAGTAATTACATTGTGAGCAGATTTGGATGCAACCTCCTTATGGGCCTCTTCACCTTTTGTGTACAGCTAAGGGTCAAATTAAAATGTGATGGAGATTATTTTGTATCTTTCAAAGATGAAACTTCCTCAATCATATGGAAATAAAAATGGTCTTACTGGTCATTTGAGACCAAAAGCATTTGAGGTAGAAAGCTCTGGAAAAGTTGCCAAGCAAGGAGTGAAGTTCACCTGGTACCCCTTTTGCTTTTGACATGGAGGTACATTTCTTTATCTTATGTAACTTTTTAAAATTCCATGACTGATCCCATTGCTCTGTTGCTGCCATACAACCAATTTGTAAATTAAAATTTATTAGATATACAGCTGAAATGCTATATATTCATGTGACAGGAATGTGAAATCCTGATCATGGTCAGTTGTGAGTGTGTGTCACTAGGTAATATATAAATTAGGCTTACTTAAGATGCTCTTACCTGCTTATATCAGCAATTTGACTTGAAATTCATTCCAAGAGTTATTTCTGCCCACATCTTCTAATATATGGTGTAATGAAGATCATCACAAAACAAGATAATAGAGTAAATATACCCCACCCACCCAGAGAGAGAGAGAGAGAGAGAGAGAGAGACTTACAAGCAGCTGCCCAATAACAAGATATTGCTATTTTCTATGAATAATTTAACTGATAAATAACAGCTTTTTTATTTATAGAAAACTGGTGCTGGAAATATGTCAGATGGCTGCTTTTATGTTTCCATACATAGGTCATTCTCTCCACATGACAGGTTGGTATTTTGTTTAAAGCCAGTTCCTTTAAAATCTTTGTGAAGAGGAATTTTTGTAAGTATTCTAATTATTTTTTTTAAAAAAAATTGTGCCTTCAAGTCATTGTTGGCTCCTGGCAACTGCCTGGACAAATCTTTTCAGCTTTCTTGGCAAGGTTTTTCAGAAGTGGTTTGCCATTGCCTCCTTCCTAGGGCTGAGAGAGAGTGACTGGCTCAAGGTCACCCAACTGTCTTTGTGCCTAAGGCAGAACTAGAACTCACAGTCTCCTGGTTTGTAGAGTGATGTCTTAACCACTACACCAAACTGGAACTCATCCTGAAATTTACCTGAAATATTTTGATAACTGGGACTCAGAGGCATCTCACACCTCTACAGCAACAAACTTATCTACTGGCTGTATTTTTAAAATGGACTTTTTAATGTGCATGGAGCATGTAGATAATATTGCAATTGCATCACTCATATTTATCTCCTTTTTACTTCATGTTGTTCTATTACATCTGTTTACATCTCACATCTATTTAGGCAGAAAGGTCTGAATCACATTTAGAAGTTCAATAGTCCTTCACTTTCCATAGGTTGCTTACCAGGGACAGCCCTAGAGTTCCCCTACCCAAGGAAGGATTAGATTGACATTTCATGTGCTCCCTTTTCCACACATTTTCTTGAGCAAGGAGAACATTGTTACCCTACCCAACCTTTTTCAGCCATCCTGTCAACATCACTCTAGAGGTGTCCTTGAGAGGCATTCTTCTGATATTGCCTGAATGACTGCTTGTGCAGGCAGATGCCAGAGCTACTGTACCTCACCACAGGCTTCTCTGAGGATCCCCTGAGACAGCGGTGTACAGAGTCTCCAGCTGGTGTGGCCATCCATTTTGAAGAGCTGTGCACTTGGTTCCTATTTGCCATCCATTACAATCTGCCACTGGATGTTGGTGCTTTATCAGGTAAAAGAACAACTGCAGATCTTCAGGTAACAAAAAGCTGAAAAGTAATTCCACCATGCAAATCAAAATCAAAGCATAGCCTAGACACATTCCAGAACTCCATAAGTAATATTAGGTGCAATTTAAGAATGTTACGGTATTGCTTTATGAGAATTAAAGTTGAATTATATCCTGAGGAACAAAGGTGAAAGACATCTTGTAGACCCCTGCTTTGCCTTTATCACAGAAGTGTGTGTTTGTTTGCTTGTTTGAAATACTGTATGAATAACTTGAATTTCCAAGCCATATCTTGAGGTGCCTCAGAAATTAACACATGTATTGTGGCAGAAGCATTTGCAGATGACAGCATCAGATGTGATGCACATGGTACATTAGTGATTAAGCAAAAGACTGAGCCATCCACTAACAAGCTATTTCAATTTAAATATCATCTGGGCAACAGTAGAAAGGTTAAAGCAGTGGTATGGGCAAAGAGAGCCAGTTTGGTCTAGAGGTTAAGGTGCTGGGCTAGAAACCAGGAGTCTATGAGTTCTAGTCCCGCCTTAGACATGAAAGCCAGCTGGGTGACTTTGGGCCAGGTGCTTTCTCTCAGCCCACCTCACCTCACAGGGTTGTTGTTGTGGGGAAAATTGGAGGAGGAGGGAGTATTAGGTATGTTTGCCACCTTGGGTTACTTATAAAAATAATAAAGGCGGAATAAAAATTAAATAAAGAGAAGGAAAAAAAAGTGTGTGCGTGCGTGCATAGAGAGAGAGAGAGCATCCTGTAATCTGTTTCATTTAGCTTATTCTTAAAGAAATATACTATTGCAACCTTAGACTTCAATTTTGTACTGGGTGATGACAGAAAGAAAGGCAGGGCAATCCAAAGCCCTATTTTGGGAAAACTCAGGCCTTGTCATGCTCCTTTGTTGGCTTTTCTAGTGTTGGTTGTTCTGGCATCAGAAGCTGTTAGGTAGGAGGCTGCAGAGGGAGGTCTATAGTCCAGTCCCACCCCCTGCTCCCCGAAGGTTGTGGCTCTTTCTGTCTGGCTTCAGGAAAAGAAAATCCATGAATCTTAGAGGACCAGGGTTGAGCCTCTTAGTGTCAGATTTTTAGAGAAAAGCAGCTTGACCCAAAACATGTTGTTTAGAAAAGTTATATTGATTTTAGTGGAATTTTCCTTCATGGAACTTTTCTTAGAACCACTGAGATTCCAGCTGCAGTCCTTGAAATTTAGCTCAGCGGAACTTGCTGTGGAATAAACCAACATTCATGGGACTGGGCTGGAATTAACATTTCTTCAGGGCTACCTGAAGTTTATCGTCATCATAATCTTTAAAAAATTCTCACCAGTGCTCAAAAAGGCCAGAAATGTTTACAGAAGGATGCAAATCAAATAGCCTTGAAATTCTCATGTTCTAGGAGAATTACAGCCTACTGCAAGCAGTTCACAAAATGTGTTGTGGCATATACCAATGTGATTTTTTAAAAAAGCCTATAAATCAACATCCCCCAGTATTAGATAACTGTGTGAAAAAGCTTGCATTGAACTACCATGTAAAATGCATGTGTTAAGAATTCCATTCAGGCTGAATCACACCGAGCTTCATGCTGCATTTGTAAAATCCACAAAGATGATATGAGACCCTTATTGCCCCCAGGCCTGTTATTTCCTCCCCTGGATGCACATAAGCATATCAACCTTTCATAGGATTCATCAGCAAATATCCTCCCAAGCACTTAGATAAGAGAGCGCACCTTCTGCTGCCAGCTTTCTGCAGCACCACATTTGTTATGGTGGTGTCAAAAAATCTCCCACTAGGTATGATACCTTGAAACACTTCTCAGGTTTCCTGTTACTGTGGTTGTTAGGCACTTTGCCAAGTGGCACATGGTGTTATTTACCTTAATAAAGAAATGCTGCACGTAATTTGTTTCAGCCTGGGCAGAAATTAGCTGCAAAAGAAGTTCTGAAGCCTGCTCACTCATTACCAGCAGGCTCTCCATCTGCTTAATTGAAAGAGCAAATATTTGGAAACCTGAAAATCCTACAGCCATGATTTAAAATTAGGTCTCCTTGTTGCAAGATCTGGAAAGCGACTGTGGATAATTGTTAGGTTGTACTCCATGCACTTCTAATTATAGGACATTATGATCATATTCACTCATATGCCATGGTGATGAACTCAACACAAGAGCAAAGAGAAATCCAAATAAAATGTCTCTTTTGAGGAGACGCACTGGTGGCTCTTTGTTGGAAGATCAGAAAGAACAAAGGAGGGAAATGCGTCTACACAGATTTCTACCCAGACGTATCGCTTGTTACATTAGAAACAATGGGTTTAGCAGCCTGTGGAGATGCCATTTCTCTCCTTGGTGAAAACAGATGCCGTTGTTTCACATTGTGTGGGTGCCATTCTTTCTATGGGGTGCTGGCTCTAATTTGCATTTGTATCTGCATCACTGTTCATTTTGTAAATCAGGGAATGGGGCTGATGGGCAAGGAACAAGCTCTCAGGCACTTCTTTGAAATTGTCCAACTATGTTTAGGCGTGATTGACTACATACTTGTATTTATTGTGCCTTTTCTGCATATTACTGTGCCTGCCTCCATACGTAATTCCTTGAATTTGGAAAGGAGGGGTGGTAATCTGTTAATCTGATGAGAGACAGACCATTCAAAATTAATAATATCAGTGTGTAAATAATTCCCTTCAGTCATCTTTGTATATTCCAGTGCTTTCTTCTGCCTGCAGGGTCCCTTCATTGTACGCCAGCCCTGCAGTTTTTCATTAGCGTATGAACCAATGTCCTGTGGGAACTTAGAAAAAGGATTAACTAGGGTAAGAGTGTTGGGCAAGCATAGCAATGGGGACTTGTCGGTTTGGATGGGGAGGAACAGTTTCCAATTCAATCCTACAAAACCTGAGTGGCTGTGGATGTTCAGGCTATTTAGATGGGGGTATTCCTTCTTAATCTTGGATGGGGTAGCATTTCCCCATTCAAGACCAGTGCACAATCTGGGAGTCTTCCTGGACTCACAGCTGCTGATTGATGAGCAAGCAGGAGCTATGGTCAGGAAGGCCTTTCCCAGGTCATCTGGTGTGCCAGTTGTGCTCTTTCCTATATTGGGAGACTCTTCTCTTCATATCTTAATCATCTCACAGCTTAATAACTGCAACATGCTGTACATGGAGTTACCCCTGAAGACCATCTTGAAGCTTCAACTGGTTCAACTGGTTCAGAATGCAGTGGCATGTTCACTGATGAGCATGCCTCAGTATAGCCATGTGATACCTCTGCTTCACAAGCTGTGCTGGTTGCCAGTTTGCGTCTGGGTACGATTCAAGTGCTGGTATGACCTATAAAGCCTACATAGCATAGGGCCTGGTTACTTCAGGCAGTCTATCTCCCATGGTATCAGCCCAGCTGGTTCAATCTGACAGGTTGCTACACTCTGGGTTCTTTCAATCAAGCAATGGCATATATCAGGACCCCAGAAGCATGCCTTCTCTGTTGTGGTGCCTGCCCTCTGAGATCTGGCTGGCTCCCACCCTGATGGTGTTCTGGAGGGCCTTGAAGACCTGGCTTTTATTCCAGGGCTTGAGCTGGAGTGGTTGGAGCCCCCTGTGGGTCTTGTTGACTGGTTCTACCATTTTGTTATTGATATTTTATATGCTTTTGTTTATTTGTTTTTAATTCTGAGTTGCCCAGAATTGGGTGGTGTCTAGACTGACTGACTGAAGGCCAACCTTTCCTCAGTCCATTGAACTCAGACCCCCATGATCCCCATTCAGTTTCTAAGTACAGAAAGGCTACTGTAGGCAAATCTTCATAATAAATACATACTATCACTTGTAGTGAATGGAATTTGCATTGTTGTGTCAAGTCAGTGGTCTCTTCCTTCTACAAACTTATCCCAATAATTTTTGAGATAGTAATAACCACCTGATAGGCTGTGCAACTGTAGCCATAAAGCTCCACAGCCAGGACTGTATTGGATGATTCATAGCATCCCACAGTTAAATATATTATTTAGGCTGAATTGATCTGATGTCTCAGCTGTTTATTCTCCAGGTTAGCAAGTTCCAATTCTTAGGGGAGGGATTCAAGTTCTGCCTCATCCTTGCTTTACTTCTAAAATCAATTAAGAGGAGGAGTTTTCCTTTTCATTTTCCATTATGAAATGTGCATATAAAATTTTTTGATTTTCAGATCTCAGATTTATAGAAAGATATATATTAAAAAATGGACTGGTTTGAATCTGAATCTGATATTGGAGTTTCCTTCCTCCATTCCATCATTCCTCATGCCTGTAATTAATTGTTTTTAAAACATCAGAATGCAGGGGTGTGCTAAGCAACAAGAATAAGATACAGAGCTCCAATGCTCAGGCCTTCTGACAGCTCCAAATACTCCAAATGCTTCAATTATTAAGGCTGCCAGAGCTTGATAAACATAAAAATGCCATAATAGACAAGCCCAACACTGTGATGAAGCCTCTGATGTTGTCAGAATCACTGATCATGTAAACTGTCTGATATTGGGGTTTGACAGATCAGGTACTGATCCACACTAATTTCATGAAGTTCTGTGCTGTCTGCTACGTAGGTTAGTGCTACAGTTCAACTAGATCAAAGCCCAAATCTTCAAATTGCAGAAGTTGTGTTTTGCAAAAGTGGCTCCTCTGAACAGCCACATGTAATAAAGCTGTTTAAAAATAGAATAAGCACCATCACTTTGGGGCAAACGAGTAAGGGATTATTGAAATAATTTATACCATATTGCAGGCATTCTATCTCATTAAATCACAAAGTGAATCCTTCCCCTTCTTCAGTAGCTTAACGTGATAAAATTGGTTAATACCAAATTGCAAATTTGAAACTCTTTCAGTTTGCAAGACACACAACTACATTGGAGAGGGGGAAAATCAGTGATTAACAGTGAGTTTCAACACATGAAAGGGCTAAAACCACACAACAGAATTAATGATTAGTTTCAAGTGTTTATGAAAACTCTTCATACACTCAAGCAAATTTATCCACCCAGCTTAGATGTCACAAAGTCACAAAGAACTTTCTTTGGTTTGGTGCTTTCTCTGGAAGCTTAAATCCTTTCTTCATTTTCATCTTACCACTCCATCCTTGCATCTAATAACTGTTCACAAACTGACGCCCTGTGCTACAGTGTTATATGGCTGTTAGGTGGATAAAAGCATTCAAAGCCCTCGAAGCATACATTTAGGCTCTCTTGTCTATCTAAAACAGTTCTTGAGCTAGCAGCTTATGCACCACTTCAGTACACCCATAGAGTATATGTTTATACAGGGAAGGAAGTCCCAGTTATTTTATTAGAGGGTGATTTAGCTCACATTTTTAAAAAGGTATGATGTATACCATAGCATTAGCATCCTTTTAGTGGTTTGAGTACATGTGGAAGAATAAATGGGAAATTAATCTCATAATAATTGGCTCTAAAATATATCCAACTATCATTTTCCTGAAGAAAAAAATATAAATAAACCATAAATATTTGCTGGGTTATTTTGGCTTCTTAATGTGTTTTACTTTGAAAACCTTTTCATTTCACATTTGAGAAATCTTCTCTTGTCCGTTTCCCTTCTAATCACAGCTGCATTTCCTTACAAAAAAGCATCCCCACTTTTCTAATCATCAGTCAAGTTATACTTTTCACCTCATCCCATTTTCAAGCAGGCACAGTCTGGACTTTTGAGTTCAATGTGACCAGCAACATCCTTTTATTGTATTTATTGTTTTGTTTCTCCCTCTCTCTCTTTTCCACTAGAGCTTCCCATCTGCCCAATAAAAAACCCCACTGGATACCTTTCTTCTCCACTGGAGATGGGTTGGGGAAATTGCTTCAAAAGCTGATTTATTTACTTATCAAATTTGTCACCACCCATCTCCTCCCACTGGAGGGACTCTGGGCGCTTTACAACAAAATCCTCAATAAAACAATAAATATATAAAATACATTATAAAATTACAAATTATTAATAATATAGATAAAAATAAAGTCCAGATGGCTATATCTCATTCAATCTTCAAGTGGAAAGGGTGCTTCAAGGCACTAGCCAACCCCAGGCATGACTCCTCTCCTCCCCGCCCCAGGCCAGCTGGCAGAGCCAGGCCTTCAAGTTTCTCCGAAAGGCCAGGAGCAATGGGGCTAGCCTCACCTCCAGGGGCAAGATGTTCCAAAGGGCGGGCACTACTGCAGAGAAGGCCCGCCTCCTGGACCCTGCCAGATGGAATTCTCTTACTGATGGGGTCCTCAGCATGCCCTCTCTGCAAGTTTGGATGGGGCAGGTAGTTGTAACAGGGAAGAGGTGGTTCCTCAGGTAGCCTGGCCCCGGGCTTTAAAGGTGATAACCAACACCTTGAACTGGACCTGGAAGCAAACTGGTACCCAGTGCAGCTCACGTAGCAAAGGTGTTATATGCGCCCTTCTAGGGGCGCCACAAATAGCCCGCTCGGCTGCATTTTGGACCAGCTGAAGCTTCCGGATACTCTTCAAGGGTAGCCCCATGTAGAGCGCATTGCAGTAGTCAATATGGGAGATAACGAGGGCATGAGTGACCGTTCGAAGGGCCTCCCAATCCAGGAAGGGGCATAACCAGCGCACAACACGAAGCTGCACAAAGGCCCTCCTGGCCATGGCTGCCATCTGCTCTTTGAGCAGGAGCCGTGAGTCCAAGAGGACCCCCAAGTTATGCACCGGGTCTGTCTGGGGCAGTGCAACCCCATCCAGAACCAAAGATGACAAAGTCCCGGATACGGAAGAGCCCTTAACCCACAGCCACTCCATCTTACCAGGGTTCAGTTGAAGCCTGTTGTTACCCATCCAGGCCCTCACAGCCTCCAGACACCTGGAGAGGGCAGTAACAGCATCACTTACTTCACCTGGGATGGAGATATACAGTTGAGTATCATCAGCATACTGATGATACCTCATCCCATGGTGACGGGTGATCTCACCCAGCGGTTTCAGTCACCCATTATTTTCCCCATTGGTGGCTGGACTTTTCATCATTTTCACTTGAAGGTGTCAGAAACCCCCATCTGGATAACTTTGTTCAGTAGAAAAGTCAAAGGCTAGCACTGCTGTTTCCCAGATGAGATGCAGTTTACACCTTTCCTTTTCAAACAAGAGAGAAGTATGTATATATGTGTATGCTTGTACATATGAATGTGTGTGAATAGACATTTGTTAATGATATGTGCATATGCTTGTAGGAATTGTGTGCACGGTTGTGCTTTGTAGCTACACCTTGGGCTTTCTCCCACCCCCCACTCCCAGCAATTAAAATTAGTTCCCCAGAGTGTAAATCCAGAAATCAAGTGATCTTACTGCTGAAAAAGATCCCATGTTTTTATTTTGCAGGATTCTCAAAACCTGGATTGTATCCAGAGAAGTAAGCCAACGTCTAGAAGTTCACTGGAAGCAGATTACAAATTGTTAGTTCCTCAACATAAGATGCACTGCTTAAAACAGCAGTTCCAAACCATTTCCTTTATATGGGCATAATTATTTTTAGCATAGCCCTTGGCTGAAAAGCCTCCAAATATTATATCAAGAGGTAAAGAGACAACTATTTTAAGTAACTTATTAAAAATAAATTTATTGTAAATAAATAATGCCGACTCAGCAAAAGTGGCACTATTTAAATAAAGATAATGTTATATGTATAAAAGCAAATTACACTTCAAATAATAATAATGCATAACACTGATACAAGATTATCTTATCTTTATCTTATCTCCCCATTCCTCTACAGACTATCTCCTACAGTTCTTTGTGGATCATTGGTAATCTATGGCTCACAAATTGCAATCACTGACTTACAACATTGGATTATCCTGCATAGCAGATTGAAAAATAGGCAACCTATTTAAGATAGGGATAAAAACTCAAAAAAAAAAAAAAGCACGGGTAAAGCTGCCACATGATATTCTTTACTTTACTGTTTCACCTAGTAAAAATTTCACAATGTATTTCACAATCATTACTTTATGCAAGATCAGATGGGGAGAATATTGGTTTTTGAACCCTCTTTTAGCAACCGTCAAGAAATCCACCAGAATGAACATGATTTATTTTTGTGGGCCCCAAAATCAGATTCTGCTTTTTGTACTGTTTCAGGAAGCTCAAGGCATCATAAAAGCATATGCCCAAACCTCTTCCAGCTGCAAGGTGCAGAAGAATTCTGTGACTGATGGCATCACACAACAAAAATAAAGGAAACTAAGACAAATAAGAATCCTATGATTAAACGTACAGGCAGACAATATCAATGACAGCTGTAGTTATATTTCAACTTTCTCCTGTAACTCACAAAATGTAGAAATCTCTCCATTATATATGCTGTTCTATTTTCTCCAAGCTTATATGTTTTGGAGTGTGTGAGCTGTCTCTAGAGATTCCTCATAAATGTTCTCTTCTTCATCAAGGTTTTCAGACCTTACAAAAAAGTGAAAGGTACAATCATGAATATAGTTGATCTGAAGGCATGTATATTAAAACAGCAATGCATAACAAAAGTAGCTTATGATTAAGGTTAAATTTCTGCAAGCTTCCTTCCCTAGATTTCAGAATAGGCCATTTCTGTATCTCAGCTGTCATTTCTCCGCAAAACCACCTACAAGTGATCTTCATAATATGTGTCATTGCAGAAGAAGCACCTTCTATTATGAACTCTCCAGTAATGAGTATAGAATATGTCTGAGTTTTGTGAAACAGATAGCATGAAAGCAGAATCTCTCCAGAATCCTTGAAGGCTAAAAATCAGGTAAATTTTGTGATGTTACGATGTGGCAGATGAGTGTTATATGATACTGTCCTAGCACTTGTAACGATCAATTTCATTTTGTGGAAATGTCCCTCATATTAGCTATGTCTTTGGCACCAAGCACAGTACAATAACTCAGAGGTCAGATCTATGTCATACAAACCAGTTCATACCCACATTCCCATAAGCAAAGGAAGCCAGCACTGTCAGAGGAGAAGGCTATGGAGTACATGTACTGTACATGAAGAAATTAAAACTATAATAGCAAGCTAACAATAGCTGATACTGTAATGTACACACTAGACCTTTGCAAATCATCCCAATTTGATGTACGTTTAAATTTGAGATCCAAGGAGGGAATGATTTGAACAGAGTTGATGATTCAAGGGCAGCCCAATTCAATTTGAGCCACTCTGAGATTCAATTAAAAAAATGCTTCATAGACCGTAATGGGGAACTTCAAAATGCCTGACACTCTCTTTTTTAGCAGAAAGTGATAAAAATAGTAGGAACAGTAGAGGCTTTATAGGACATTTACTCTGACAAGTTTCAGCTGGATACCTTAAGGGGTTTTATTGCAATAAAATATCAAAATATTCCAAAATGTGCTATTTTAAAGACAGAAATAGCAGGGACAAGGAAAGGACAATACATCAACCTCAGATTTCCAGCCAAAATCCTGCACAGAAACTGGGTGATCTGGTGCAGAGAGTGTCTTTCTCCAATTTAAAATAAAACAAACTTTCAAAATCTGATTTAGCATGACAGTAAAGACTGGCTGTTGTCTTCCCTTTGTGGGATTGTATAACTTTGCTGCCTCTGATTGCTTGGGTTTCTGAGGTGCCAAGAAGGATGCATAGCTGGCTGACAAGTTTGGTCCCTCCTGGAAAGGACCCCCTCTTCATTGGCAGGACATAGTGGTGCCAGTGTTACAGCCTACTAGCAATACTCTGCTAGATAGCAGAAGCAGGGTGTCACACTGAGATATAATGCCCCAGAGATAAGTAAGCCAAGAGAAAGAGGCTGGTATAAAGCAACTGAAAGAAGCTGTATACGATCGGAAATCATGGATTATGGAATCGCCAAGGGTCAGATATGACTGGATGGATAATTCGATTCGATAGAGAAAGCAGTATTCATAGTCTTCAGACTCCCATTCCTAAAAGCAGTACTATAGAAGCTTGCATCAGAGCATGCAGGTATTAATACAGCACCCATCCATTCAATGTCAAAAGACTTAAACCTTCCGCCGAGTGCATAGAAATTAAAAGTCAGGTCAGAGTGATAAGAGCTAAACTGAGTTCCTGGTTGTGTTGGGAGGAGTAGCATAGAAGCGGACCTGCAATGACAGGGTGATTTCACTGCAATGCTTTGAAACATTGTACAAATCTTATTGCACATTATGTCAGCAGTGTCATGCTGTGGAGTCAGGAGGGAATGCACCAGAAAG
This sequence comes from Candoia aspera, assembly GCF_035149785.1. Classification (NCBI taxonomy): domain Eukaryota; kingdom Metazoa; phylum Chordata; class Lepidosauria; order Squamata; family Candoiidae; genus Candoia; species Candoia aspera. The sequence continues at coordinate 82,864,172 of NC_086153.1, read as the reverse complement.
CTAAGGCTCTCCTTAATGGCTATGATATTAGCTGATGAATGAGAGACATAACAGAATGGCACCTATTATATTGATACTTACACGGCTCCAAAAAACAGTATTGTTCACCAAGAGCCACAGATAAGCTTGTAGTCTCCTTGGGGACCGTTCTTCACCTTGATCTCTTTCTTTCCTCTTCAGCTAAATATAATTCAGTATTGGGTATCCAGATATAGCTCAGTAAAAATGTGTAGCTTAACATTTTAGCCTACATACTGTCCTATCCTCACCCCTCTAAAGTAGAAGATGTCATTGGAACTATGTCCGCAGTTTCCATTTGTTCAGGAGCTTATCCTGAGTCACAAGATAAGCTCCTGAACAAATGCAGGAGTCCTGAAAAGTGACTCTTTGGCCATTGGTGGAAGTGAGTGTGTATCAGCAAAAATTGTGTGCTCCCTACTATCTTTACCTGTATATTGTGGAGCTTCTCTTGATAGGGATATCACTGGCAACTCCTTCTCACAAACTGCATGGCCTACATTATGTAGTCTGTGTAGGGATATTCCTACCACCTATTGAGTAAAGAGGTGTTTTAGACTGATAATTTCACCAAGTTCCAGAAGGAAAGGGAGTTTTACTTACTGTACCAGAGGCAGTATTTCATTTATTTATTTGTTTTTATATATCAAATTTAGTCACCGCCCATCTCAATCAGAGAGCCTTGCTGACTACCACAAGGTCAAGAACTCCTAGCCCTACAACCTTCCCACAGTAATTCAATCTAGATCTTCCCAGGATATGATTGAGTCAGAACACTCCAAGTAGAGCACTAGCCATGATCACCAAAGGAGATATAATTCAGGAACCCATAGAAGACCACTGGTTTCTTATTTCAGGGCTATAAAATGAGTTGGAAACTTCCATTGGGTGTGTGGGAATGGAGAGGTATACTATACTGTAACTGTTTTAACAAAACAAAAATGTAGTGTTACACTGACTAAAACTGGAACTGGCATGGAACCAGGTTTTTCCCCTTAATTATCTTGATATGATTTATATGCAGTTGCACTTTAATTTGCTTGAGTCTGGATATATCGATTCTACACACATACACACACAGACATTTTTTTCAATCAATAATTCTTCATGAAATTTTATTAGTCATAAATAATAAATATATTGGTTCAGAGTGGCTGAGATTTCTTTCTATATAATGGTTCTGTTTCCCATGTATGAATGTTGCAACAAAAAGTTCTGAAGTGATAAACGCTGTGTGAGGATGGAAATTGGCTCTACTCTGAATAGTCTTATGGGTCATTACAACAGTCTCACACCCACCTGCATGACTAAATGATTTGTTCCCCTCATGTACTGAACACTCATAGAGCTATCTTACCTCTCTTCTTGAAGTACTTTATTCTTCTTGATCCTTTACATACTTCAGTTGCTCAGCGAGTGTTCCTGTGTCATTGTTGTTCTCTTTGAAAGCCCTAGGAACATGCAAAGTAGCATGCTCTTCCAGACAAAGCACAGACAGTTATGCCTTACATCTTCTTATATAAAAATCAACCTGCAGGGATGCATTGCTTCTGATAGTTATTTTTGGTAAGAATGTTCAGAATTATCACTGTTGCAGCATCCAAGAGCTATATACATGACCTCTGCACTCACCTCTCAAATCCTCAGCAGCCATTTTGCCCTTGCACACTAGCATTTCTACTGCACTTGCACACTAGCATTCCTATTGTCTTCTCCCATGGAGCCCACCTATCTCCAGCGGATCAATAGAAGGGTGTGAAAACCAGCATCCAGCCAGCACTTTGCCCTCAACCTTCCCTCACTAAATTTCTTTGCAGCAGAAACTGAGCTGACATGATCAGCCTTCTCCAACCTGTTCTCTTCAACAGAGTTGAACTACAAGTCACACAGTCCCTCTTTCTGCATTGATAGTGAGCAAACATAACAGCAGCTGCCACTGCCTTCTCCCGCTTTCTTTCATGATGTCACTGGTAGACTAGCAACTCTCCTACAATTTACAAGTGAGTACCCTGAGCTATCAAAGTATAGGCGTAAATGAGTCTTGCAATGCAGAAGTTACTTCTATTATTTCTACCTGTTGCTTCAGCGAAGATGTTCACTCCATGTATCAAAAGTGCTGGATCTGATTCCAGAACTTCTAATCTGGGAAGACTTGCCAGCTGCTTTTCTATTGCACTGTTTATTTTGTTATGGTCCTTATTATATCAGCCATATAACATTTCTCCTCCTGACCACATCAGTCCCACTGAGGTTTGCAAAGTGTAATGTGTGTATGTATATGAAATGGTATTAATACCACCACTAACAAAAAGAGTGTTGAACAGTCCAAAGAAAGTTCCTTTTTTAAGAAAAAGAAAATCCCCTGGGTTTATTGCTAGCTGTATGGCAAGGTTGGAGTGAAAACATTATGGCAGATTCTGTTGGCAGTTCGCCCACCAACACATTGTGGATCCAGAGTGCAAGGAATGTGGTCAACAGAGTAATCCAGTATGAAGCAGGGTATCTACAGACTGTTTAAAGCTAGCTGTGATTAGAGAGCTGGTGGATTTTTAATGAATGAATTTCAAGATCTCTCGTGTGCTTCCCTAGTCACCACTTATTCAAGTTAGTTATATCATTCTGTGTCTAGATCCTGGCACACTGCTGACCCCCACGCTGTTTAAAATGTCAGCTATTAAAGTGGTAGGACTGAACTTCAAAATAAGGTGCATCTTCTTGCCCCAAAGACCCACTAAATAAGAGGCTGGGTTGGATTCTGTTTTTCCTTCTGGAGTATTTTACTCTCAAATAAAATGGCACTAGAAGTGATTAGATAACACTGAGCAGTTACAGCATGGAAGTGTTGTTTTGTAACAAACATTTGCAAAAGAAAGGAGAATGAGGAAGCAGAGTTTTTCAGTATACTTGAGGACTTCAAGAAACAAGTGTTTTTAAATAATTTCTCCTTACTTGTTCCTTGAAAATGAATGGTGTGTGTTTGTTTGTTTGTTCATTCATTCAATTTTGATGCCACCTAACTCCAACTGACTCTGGGTGACATAAAAATTGAATACTTTAAAAAAATATATCACTCTGACTATAGAATCACAGAAAATAGAACACACATCTGTATTATTATTTGTTGTTATTAGAAATAGAGAAATGAGTACTTTCAATTATATTTGGCATCATGAAATGCTTTTGTTTATATATTTATTGTAAACTATCCAAAGTCACTTTGTATGAGATGGGCAGTGATGAAATTTGAAATTTAAATAAATAACTAAATATCAGGTTAAATATCAACTAATTCACATTTCATACTTAAGTTGCCAAAGTTTATGCCTTTTTAAAATGACAGCACATTTTTCTATTTTATTGGTTTATTCTAAAACAGTCATATCATGCTTTACTTCCAAGAAGCAAAAGGCAATCTAAAACAAGCCAATAATTCAATAGTTAAAAACGTTCTTTCAATTTACAGTATAAAATTACACTTTGAAGAACAGCAGAAAGCACAATTCAACAGCAATCAAATATCTCATTTATTAAACAAAAATAGAAATTGCAAATTAAGATTAAATATGAAATGCCTTCCTAAACAAGTAGATCCTTACCAGCTTTAGGAAGATCATTTAAGAGTACAGGCATTCCTTAGAGATTTAAGCAAGTTCCAAAGAATTAGGTGCAGCTACCAAAATCCTACTTCCTAGTCCCAAGTAACATTTCTCAAGATTATCTATGATATACTGTATAAGAGAAATGTCAAAGTTTATCTCACTAGGTAGACTGGTTCATACTGGTTAAAGCAATCCTTTAGTTATCCTGGCCCTAAACTGTTCTAAATATTATCAAAATAATTTTTCCTTCTACTTCATCAAACCAGCTCTTCCTCATTAGGATCTAATAGGTATTCTGAGTGACAGATGTTTCCCATTAATTGACCTGCCATTCAGCAGCAAGATTTTCAAACAGTGGAGGCTGGATGGGACTGTACTCCTGCTAAAGAAATAAGTCCAAAGGTTAAAAATGCTTCTTGATCCTCATCTGGATTCCCAGGTGGTAGCTGTGACATGTAGCACTTTTGCAAAATAGTAGCAAATGTGCAGCTGTGGTTATTCCTGAGCCGGTTGGATTTGGCAGCCATTATCCTTGCCTTTGTAACATTCTGCCTTCAAAACTGTCCAAAAGTTGCAGTTGAGGCAAAATGTGGCATTTAAGCTGCTAACTAATGCAAGATATTTGGATCATATGAAACACTATGTGGAAAGACTTGCATTGCTTGCTAAATGCTTTCCAAACACAGTTTAACTATTGGTGAAAACCTTTAAAGCCTTTTGAAGTCTGACTAAGTAACCATCCTTTTCATTTAGAAACCTTCCAGGATAGTAACATCTGCAGAAGACACTTGAAAATGTTCCTACTTTCAAAGGGATCTGTCTGAGTGCTTAACATGAACAGAAATTAAGAATGATAAATCAGAAATATACAAACCCTATTGTTCCAGAAATAGAACATTCCAGAGAACCCTGGAATGTTTCATGTCTCTTCTAGATCAGACTGAATGGGCTGTTTCAGTGGTGGTTTGGCAGTTCTTCAGCAGTTTAGGGAGTGGAAGCAGGTTAGGTATACCAAACATCAGTTAATCTTTCATTTTGGAAGAATACCTTCAAGAAAACTGCCTGCACCCAAACAACTGGATCAGCATAATCCAAAGAAATGGAAAGTTCTATAGTCTCCTGGAACATTCAGTTCCTGGAATGGTAGGCTTTAGTCATACCTAATATAAATAAAATAAAATAAATTAAAAGTGTACCAGTAACTAGGGGGCTGCTAGCTGGGAGAATGCCTATAAGACAAAGGGACCAATATATCTTATTCATCAATCCTAGAATTGAGGTGTGGGAAAACAGAGATTATGGGTTGCACATAATCTCTGTTTTCCCCTACCTCAATTCTATTGTGTTGTGTTTTAACTGATGCTTATTCAGCCTCACTCAAACCCAAATACAGTATGCTGCCAAACACCAGTTGAGAATTTTCTTATTCCACTTGGTTGGACAATGGAAACAATGGCTCCATTACAAAACTTGGAAAAAACATATTCCACTGATCTCAAAGAATGAAGCAATAAAGAGAATATGTATTACATTTCATAGTCATATGCAAAAGTTCTGGTGGAAATAAAGTACTCCATGGAATTCTGAATTGCCCATCATAAAAACTGCTCACCCAAAGTTTATTCACATTACAAACACTACTATGTGCTTTGCAAAGTTCAGCAAGTAACCATGTGGTCCCATGAAAAACAAGATCAGGAATAACAAGAGCAAAAATTAATCAAAATAAACAAATGATACCCAGAAAAGGAGTTAATAGCTGCTGTATATATATGGGTATTTCTGGGCAAAATACTTTTGCATAATTTGAGGGATGAAAATTTAATACAAAAGGCTAAGTTTTAAACAATTTTCATTAAAACTTTTGGATTCTTCTTAAACATGATAAATTTTGAAAGGATAATTCTACACTAAACTAGGTATAGAATTTCAATCTCCATGCTGCACTACAGATACAGGGACAAAGTGTTAATGATGACTAGATATAAACCCTAGAATAAGGAAAGAACCAAAGGAAAGCTAATCTTTTGTCCTGCTACGGAACAGTGCTAAAGGTTAAAAAAATGATTTAAAGAGCAATTTATTCTGAATTTAGAGTGAATAAATATGTATATTTTCCAAACTACTTTATTTCAGGGAAACCTGATCCTCTTTTATCCTAGGTAAATAAAACACATTACATTTTTTTCCCCTTCCATATTATTAAGAATATTACTGAGAAATGAAATTGGATTCTTTAATGGGTTGAGACCCAACTGATAGATATAGAGTGTCTGGGGCTTCAATATTAGACATTTCTACATCTGATATTTTAAAAGTAAGCTAATATTCTTTAATAAAGTAAAATGCATAACCCATGTAGGTTGGTGAATCAACTAGCTATCCATTTATGGGAGGACATGAGAAGTCTATATTGGCTCTTACTCTGGGCAGTAACAGCAGCAAAGCGATTTTCTATTTCCACCACCACTACTTTCTACTACATCAAAGCCCCAGTGCCAATAGTACAGGAAACAAGTACAAAGTTGCCCAGAATGCCCTGTTATACCCTTTCCATGCAAACTCCATCTCTCCCTGAATCCTTCTTGAATACAGGTAGTCCTTGTTTAGCAACCACAGTTGGGACTGGCAACTCAGTCATTAAGAAAAACAGCCACTAAGTGAAACTGCGACTGCTTATGATCTTACTTCAGCTTTCCTTTGCTTTACAGACCTACGAAGGTCATAAATGCAAGGATTGGTCATAAAGTTACTTTTTCATCACCATTGTAACTGTGAACAGTCACCAAACGAGGCAGTCGCTAAACAAGGACTACCTGTATAATTCTTAAGGACTCAACCTAAACAGCAGGAATGTCGTTTCAGTTGTTTTCTGTGTGTTATGGACTGCCTTTCCTCAAATGTAGAGAGAGACCAAAAGTATTGTTCCTATCTAAGCAGAGGAAGGCTGGGTAGAGAAAGGCAGTAAGCAGGTCTTCCTCCTGAATCCCCACTTCTTGAAATCATCCAACTCACAGGAGATGTGGGTGAGAATCTAACCCTTGAGCTGGATTCAGCTCCTAACCCATTGTTTAAAGACACATGATAGAATCACTTGGCTGATGTTAGACTGGCCTAGATTTGGACAGTGTTCGGATGGAAGGTTACTTGTGAAATCCTCTGCATATTATTTTGAGCTTCACAGAAGAAAAGAATAGACCATGAACCTTGATCCATGTTTTTCTATAACCAAACAGATGAAAAGAACCCTGCACAAATGGGGAAAGGAGAACGGTTCAGCATGAATATCTTTTTTTTTTGTGGTGACTATTAAAGGGTCACAGTTTTACTTTTGTCCATTTTCAGTCTGGCTTCAGCTGCTTCTGCCTTTGGCTAGGCATACTTTGGAATGCAAAGCTCAACACGTTGAAATGTAATAATGTGGAATTCCAAAGGAAGGAGGTTTCCCATGCTTGAACTAAAGGAAGGCCATGTATATTCCTTTTACCTGTATAATTCTGGGGAGAGGAAGTTATTGGTATGGTGTGCAAGTCATCCAAACTGGGGGTGGGGGTGGGGGTGGGGAGGAGACTTATATTTATATATTTACTTAATGCTAATGCTACTTCACTCCTTCCAGCTCTAAGAGCTGGAGAGGAATAAGACAAGAATACAGCAATATAAAGCAATATACAAAGATATAATAATGTTTTTTAAAAACAAATCATAAGACAAATCTAATAGTCATAAAGCATATATTATCAATTACCACAAAACAATTCAGCACTGATAGTTCATAATAATAGTGCCCTCAATCATCCTAGGTTCAACCCAAACTGCACCTCAGTCCCCAAATGCTTTTAAGAAGCAAAGATTTCAAAAGCTTTCTAAATATTAAAAGTGAGGGTGCCATTTTGACATCTGGTGAGAAAGATTCCCCAAGAGGGGACATCCAGTAGAAATGCTCACCTGTAAGTCCCCTCCTGCTGTACTTCACAGAGGGTGGGGCTCTGAGCATTCGCTTTCTGCTGGCTTGCCCTGAGTGGAGAGATTCTATTGGGAGTAAATGGTCTTGCAGATAAGCAAGTTCCACATTTTTAAAGAGTGGACCCTGAATGGCACCCCAAAACAAACCAGCAACCAATGCAGCTCCTATAGTACTGTTGTTATATGGAAATATCAAGTTGTTCCCACTAGTACTAGATGCAGTTTCTGAATGGTCTTCATGGACAGTCCTGGAGCACATCACTTATGAAGGGAAAAGTGCATGAGTGACTACTAGAAGCACTTCCTTTTCCAGGAATGGCTGCAAAACACCAATCAGAGCTGGGTAAAGGTCCTCCTGGCCACAGCTTCCATCTGCTGTTCTAGCAACAGTTGGGAATCTAGGAGAACATCTAGATGGAATGCCAGAACTTTTTGGAGGAGCACAACTCCATAGAGTGCTAAATATGGTACTGAGCCAGACTTAGACAGTTTCTGAATCAGCAGAGATTCTACTTCCTTGAGTTGACTGTTAGTCTATTTTTCCCCAGCCATCCCATTACAGCCTCCAGGCACAAATCAAGACTTCCACCACATGTCCTATTTGGTCTAGAGCAGTTTTTCTCAACTTCTGCATCTTTAAGATGCATGGAATTCAGCTCCCAGCCAGCATGGGGAATAAAAGGTGCTGCCAATTCCCAACCCTCACAAACAATCCAGAAGGAAACCATGGTTGCTGTCTTCTACTGAGATCCCACCACAAATCATCAATAAGAATGACCAATACAGTTTTAGCTGCATACTCAAGCCTGAAGCCCTGTTGAAATGGGTCCAGATGATCATCTTCTTTGCAACAGTCCTTTGAGCTCTACTACATTCTCATCACCTTCCCTACAGAGTGGGCAATAGTCATCCAGTATTTATATTTGTCTTTATTTATTAAGGCCAATGACCTGAAAAGTAGCTACAGTACTAAAACAACACATAAAAGCAAGCTCAAATACAATAAAAGCAATAAAACCACTATATAGACCTGCCAGTAAAAAATTAACACATATAAGAAGTAAACAAAAGAGAATGAAATAAAACAAAACAAATAAAAAGGTAAAGGAATAAAAGGACTTCCTTATATTGTTCCAAGATTAGGACACCTTAAGCCTTCTTACAGCAATAGCTGCTGATAAAACTTGGCAACTCTGCTCATAATAGCCAAGTTCCAGTCTGAGTGTAGAAAATAAACCACCTCTCCCTCACTGAAAGCTTGATCTTTACTACGAGGTGGTTATAGGCAGACCACCACCTAAGTTCTTGTAGAAGGGACTGTAAAGAAATATGTGTGCCAAGGTCTCAGGTACATTCTAGCTACAGGGACAGTTTCTCTCATTAAATGGGATTTTATCAAATCTCCTATCCAATACTGCCAAGGATAGCACACTAAAGCAGGCCAGAAAGCAGGCTCTACAGTGTGCTGAGCAAACCAGACTGAACAGATAGTTTGCAGGTCCAAAGGTTTCCAGGAATGAACTCACACATAAACATTGCCTGTAGCACTCCAGTTTGTCTGACATGCAATATTGAAGACTCTTTGGTGAATCTTAGCTTTCACATTCTTCAGACCTAGAGATAGCAAAGAGTGGATAGAAAGACTACAATAACACAGGTCAGGTATGATTTTTACTTTCCATCTAGATGCGAAGTGATCAAGAAGAATTACTGGGGCCACTGGGCCATCAGAAAATAGAAGTTTGAGCCAATAAGAGAAATGGTAAACACAGTGGTTTAACTATCTATGTAGTCGCTAGAAGTCAAATATGACTTGATGGCACACAATCAGTCAAACAAACAAACAAACACAGACCATTCCTGTTCCCATGTGAATTAGAACATTTGGGACACAACATGAAACCTGGAAGAGTGCTCAGAAAAGCTTAGACTGAACTGTAATCATGGGCTTTAGATCACTGTAGGTATATATCTGTGCACAGCATTTGGGATATAGATTTAGCTTTAAACAGCTTAATGGCAGCAGGTATGTATTTACCTCTCTTAGAATTAAAAAAAAAAAGCCTAGGATTGCCTTGGCACTATATTTGACTTTTGCAGAGATGACTCTAGATTGTTCCTGCCAACTTCCAGAGGCTTTAAAAATTACTCCAAGATATTTAAAAACTGAAACTTCTTTGATTTTGTTAGTTCCTATTTGCCATTGGTCGTCCAGTAAAGCTGGGTCCAAGGTTGCCCCCCTAAGAAGGTGGTTACATGTGCCCCTTTCAAGGACACTGGCGCTTCCCCTCCTGCAGTGAGGCATTCATCATGGTCTAGATCAGTGTTTCTCAACATTGGCAACTTTAAGATAGTATGTGGATTGCAACTCGCAGAATTCCCCAGCCAGCATGCTTATCTTAAATCCACATATCTTAAAGTTGCCAATGTTGAGAAACACTTGTCTACATTCAGCCCTCCTGTCCCCTCCTTGGCAGTTCATACAAGCCAGGTGGGACAGGGATCAAGTCCACAAGTAGCAGTACTCAACTTGCCAAGGATTCTGTCCACTTGTTCATGATCCACAGGTTCAAATTTTTCCTAGGTAACCTCTTAAAGTGTCATACTTGGTGCCTTTTCAGCATCTTCTAATTCTGAATGAATGAAAGTTATTTTTATCCCAAAGTGCTAAGCTAACATATCACAATGGCCTGTAAACAGTTCTTCCAGCCATAAAAAGGTCCTGGTCATTTTGGCAATACTCTGAGATATAATTATGGCAAAGATGTAATTCCATTGGTCTCCTCCTACCACCATGAAATAGATCCAAACGTAACCCATATCCAGTCAGATCTGCTTCTCATCTTCTGCCAGCATTAGTCCAGTGTCTTTTCTGGTATTTCATTTTCCCAAGTTCCTCAGAGAACTGGAGAATACTCAGTAGATTTGGAAAGCAATATAATTGTTTAACAACATTACTTTTATTTCCTATTTCAGAAATATTGTTGGCTTCTTGTGTTCCTGTGGTAACAAGCGTAGTGCCCTCCCCATTGAATGAGAGCTTTTTGCCACAAGGATCTTATATTTATCTATTTATAATGATAGTCTGTATCATAATTTATGTTTTATGGTTTTAATTTGTTTATTTTGTTGTAAACCGCCCAAAAATCCCCCTTTGGGGGAGATGGGTGGTGACAGAAATTTGAAATATAAATAAATAAATAAAATAAACATTTAGAAGTCTTGAATCAAGTGGAGAATGGACCCCGTTCTTCATCATCCCAGGTTCTGAAGTATCCAGATATTATTGTGAGAATATGGGACAAAAGAATGAAGTACTTCCCCATCACTGCAATATTTATCCATTCCTTATATGAATATCCTGCCTTTTGTCTGACAGCTCAAGGTAGCAACAACCCTTTGAGGCCCATTGGGAAAGGGTGACCAGCCCAACCACCGAGTGAACATTCCAGTCAACTGTGGATCAGAACTTGGGGCTCAGCTGCCTCCGCTTTTGGAACATAAGCAGCATATTAATATGATGCCATTTTGATGGGAGGTGTTGTGATGTTGAGAAAAAAAGAAATAGCAGGCAAAAATAAACAGCATTATAAATCCTGCCATCTTTGAATGTATATAGCACTGTGGTATATTTTTACATTTAAACATCAGTGAGAAGTTTTCTTTACAATAACCTCTAGAAGTGTTCAAAGAAGATGAATGTGCATATTTTAAAATGTTGCTGGCTGCCAAGAGTTGAAAAGATGTTAATTTGAAATAAGGAAAAGGATTCTGTTGTTCTTCAGAGTGAGTCTGTAACATCAGTATCTCACAGCTAACCTTAATTTAAGAAGTAGCAAAACTCACTGATTTCCCTACTAAATTTGTAAGTGACCCCTTGAATCATCAGTTTCATCCATGCTGCCTGTGAGCTTATATGGATCTATAGGGAATACATGTATGCGATTAACCTAACCAGCCACTGGGTGTGACCGTTGCTCCACACAAAAGCTGTGAAGTTTCTTTAAAGGGACTGAAATCTCTGCACAGAAAAAAAAAAATCTCTTTATTATTGGAAGCAAAACTTCCAGGATGAGAATGTCATCTAATTTGCATTCCTTTACATGGAAGAACAGTAGTATTAATCAACTTGGAAATAAAACACCTCAAAGTTTCGTCATGATGTATTAAAATGCTAATTATGTTTTCCAAAGGGTCTCCACATTTTTTCACCCCAAGCTGTTTGTATCTTTATTAACAAAAAATGATGGCAGAAAGCAATTTATTACTTTTATTCAGGCCTTAACAGTAAAAATGAATAATCAACATATACTTAAGTGTAACCCTCTTGCAATGAGGAAAATTAATTGATCAAACAATTTAACATTGTTAATTATAAAAATAAATGTCAATTCCAACAATATCAAACCACTGTTAGATTTTGTGTGTGTCTGTGTGTGGGTTGAGAAAGAAAAAAAGAGGGAGACATACACATACATGCATACATACACATATGTTTAACAATCCAGATAGATTGGTGGAAGTGGTTGTGAGTAGAAAATGGTTGGTAAAATTAGATGATAGGGCTATCTTGTTGTAAATGTTATAAAAACGTCAAAAGATAGGGTGTTAGGATACAGGTTTAGGATTTTATACTTGTAGAGCAGTTATTTTTTATGCTGATGGTGTAGATTGATTTTATGCTATTTTGTGTAATTTTTACCTTTACTTTAGCTTAACTATTCACTTTAATTGTGGTTAGTCATATATTATAAAATTTTTGTTTGATATTATGAAGCAGTCAAACAAAATCTAATGATAAGAGTAAATGTTACTCTAACAAAACTAAGGTTTATATATTATAAACGTTACTAAGAAAGCTTTTTATATATTCAGTATACAAAATATATTCGTTTTCCCCATGATTTCTATAATTTAAATTTACATCACTCCAAGTTTTTATTACAATTATATATTACCTTTTCTTTGGAAAGCCAAGACTGCATGCATGTGACATTCCAGAATGTTATCCCCATAATACAACCCTGTATTGGGCAGGGTGTGGCTGGCCTTAAGCTGCCTACTGAAGTCGATGGCTAAGGAGGACTTGGATCTTCACCTACTGGTCTAAGTCTAACACCTTACCCTCTACACCAGTCTGGTTCTTCTAAAGATATGTATGGTTTTGGAAAAATGTGTCCATAATTAGATTTTTTTTTAATGGAAATCCTTTTTTCATGCTTGCTCTAATATGATGTATGAGCTCATGCTAATAATAAGGATCTGGACAGCTGATTATAAAAGATGGAAAAGAACAGTTTGAAATGTCTGTGAAACTATTTACCCACTGTAAGAAATCCAAAGATCCTGTGTTAATCAATCTGTGTTTAAGCTTTGAAGATTCCTTCATACAATTCCTTCATACAATAGCCTGTACTATTTTAAGAAATCTTCAGCAAAGGATCGTTACCTTGTCGTGCTGCTGGAGCCTGAGCACCTCAATGATGCCATGAGCTAAACTGTGAAGGGCCACCCAAGACGGGAAGGTCATGACAGAGAGATCATTCTAAATGCAATCCCTGGGGAAGGTAATGGCAACCCACCCCAGTATTCTTGCTGTGAAAACTAAATGGATCAGTACAACCAGAGATATGTTGGTATACCATCGGAAGATGAGACCCCCAGGTCGGAAGATGGTCAAAATGCTACTGGGGAGGAACAGAGGATGAGTTCAACTAGCCCCAGACGTGCTGACGCAGCTAGCTCAAAGCCGAAAGGACGGATAGCAGCCGACAGTGCTGTTGGTGAACGGTGAATCCGATGTTCTAAGGATCAACCCACCATTGGAACCTGGAATGTAAGATCTATGAGCCAGGGCAAATGGGATGTGGTTATTGGTGAGATGTCAAGATTAAAGATAGACATTTTGGGCGTCAGTGAACTGAAATGGACTGGAATGGGCCACTTCACGTCAAATGACCACCAGATCTACTACTGTGGACAAGAGGACCACAATAGAAATGGAGTAGCCTTCATAATTAATAGTAAAGTGGCTAAAGCAGTGCTTGGATACAATCCAAAAAACAATAGAATGATCTCAATTCGAATTCAGGGCAAGCCATCTAGCATCACAGTGATCCAAATACACGCCCCAACCACAGATGCTGAAGAAGCTGAAGTAGAGCAGTTCTATGAGGATCTGCAGCACCTACTGGACAACACGCCTAAAAGAGATGTTATTTTCATCACGGGAGACTGGAATGCTAAGGTGGGCAGTCAAATGACACCTGGAATTACAGGTAAGCATGGTCTGGGAGAACAAAACGAAGCAGGACATAGGCTGATGGAATTTAGCCAAGACAACTCACTCTGCATAACAAACACTCTCTTCCAACAACCTAAGAGACAGCTTTATACATGGACTTCACCAGATGGACAACACCGAAATCAGATTGACTACATCCTTTGCAGCCAAAGGTGGCGGACATCTATACAGTCGGTAAAAACAAGACCTGGAGCTGACTGTAGTTCCGATCACAAACTTCTTATTGCACAATTTAGGGTCAGACTCAAGAGATTAGGGAAGACCCACAGATCAGCTAGATATGAGCTCACTAATATTCCTAAGGAATATTCAGTGGAGGTGAAGAATCGATTTAAGGGTCTGGACTTAGTAGATAGGGTCCCGGAAGAACTCTGGACAGAAGTTCGCAACATTGTTCAGGAGGCAGCAACAAAATACATCCCAAAGAAAGAGAAAACCAAGAAGGCAAAATGGCTGTCTGCTGAGACACTAGAAGTAGCCCAAGAAAGAAGGAAAGCAAAAAGCAGCAGTGATAGGGGGAGATATGCCCAATTAAATGCAAAATTCCAGAGCTTAGCCAGAAGAGATAAAGAATTATTTTTAAACAAGCAATGCGCAGAAGTGGAAGAAGACAATAGAATAGGAAGGACAAGAGACCTCTTCCAGAAAATTAGAAACATCGGAGGTAAATTCCAGGCCAAAATGGGTATGATCAAAAACAAAGATGGCAAGGACCTAACAGAAGAAGAAGAGATCAAGAAAAGGTGGCAAGAATATACGGAAACTGTATAGGAAGGATAACAATATCGGGGATAGCTTTGACGGTATGGTCAGGGAGCTAGAGCCAGACATCCTGAAGAGTGAGGTTGAATGGGCCTTAAGAAGCATTGCTAATAACAAGGCAGCAGGAGATGATGGCATCCCAGCTGAACTGTTCAAAATCTTGCAAGATGATGCTCTCAAGGTAATGCATGCTATATGCCAGAAAATTTTGGAAAACACAAGAATGGCCATCAGATTGGAAAAAATCAACTTATATCCCCATACCAAAAAAGGGAAACACTAAAGAATGTTCAAACTATCGAACAGTGGCACTCATTTCACATGCCAGTAAGGTAATGCTCAAGATCCTGCAAGGTAGACTTCAGCAATTCATGGAGCGAGAATTGCCAGATGTACAAGCTGGGTTTAGAAAAGGCAGAGGAACTAGGGACCAAATTGCCAATATCCGCTGCATAATGGAAAAAGCCAGGGAGTTTCAGAAAAACATCTATTTCTGTTTTATTGACTATTCTAAAGCCTTTGACTGTATGGACCACAACAAATTGTGGCAAGTTCTTAGTGGTATGGGGATACCAAGTCATCTTGTCTGCCTCCTGAAGAATCTGTATAACGACCAAGTAGCAACAGTAAGAACAGACCATGGAACAACGGACTGGTTTAAGATTGGGAAAGGAGTGCAGCAGGGCTGTATCCTCTCACCCTACCTATTCAACTTGTACGCAGAACACATGATGCGACATGCTGGGCTTGAGGAATCCAAGGCTGGAGTTAAAATTGCTGGAAGAAACATTAACAATCTCAGATATGCCGATGATACCACTTTGATGGCTGAAAGCGAAGAGGAACTGAGGAGCCTTATGATGAAGGTGAAAGAAGAAAGTGCAAAAGCTGGCTTGCAGCTAAACCTAAAAAAAACCAAGATTATGGCAACCAGCTTGATTGATAACTGGCAAATAGAGGAAGAAAATGTAGAAGCAGTGAAAGACTTTGTATTTCTAGGTGCGAAGATTACTGCAGATGCTGACTGCAGTCAGGAAATCAGAAGACGCTTACCCTTGGGAGAAGAGCAATGACAAATGTTGATAAAATAGTTAAGAGCAGAGACATCACACTGACAACAAAGGTCCGCATAGTTAAAGCAATGGTGTTCCCATAGTAACATATGGCTGCGAGAGCTGGACCATAAGGAAGGCTGAGAGAAGGAAGATAGATGCTCTTGAACTGTGGTGTTGGAGGAAAATTCTGAGAGTGTCTTGGACTACAAGAAGATCAAACCAGTCCATCCTCCAGGAAATAAAGCCAGACTGGTCACTTGAGGGAATGATATTAAAGGCAAAACCAAAATCCTTTGGCCACATAATGAGAAGACAGGACACCCTGAAGAAGATGCTGATGCTAGGGAGAGTGGAAGGCAAAAGGAAGAGGGGCCGACCAAGGGCAAGGTGGATGGATGACATTCTAGAGGTGATGGACTCGTCCCTGGGGGAGCTGGGGGTGTTGACGACTGACAGGAAGCTCTGGCGTGGGCTGGTCCATGAAGTCACGAAGAGTCGGAAGCGACTAAATGAATAAACAAAAACAATTTTAAGAAATATTTAAAGTGTTTCTGATTAGCATTCTGATTTTTTTATCATCGTCTATTTTCTGTTATCTCTATTGTGACTGTGACTGTGACTGTGAATCCCTGTGACTGTATTCATGCTCTGATAACAATGTAACTGGGCTACTGCAATTTGTCCTGTGCAGGTCTGCCTTTGCATGTTATTTAACCTCTGTATGAAATTGCTGGAAGAGATCACTGTCAATTTGGGGCAAAGTATCACCAATACCCTGACGACACTTAGGTGTACAGCTATACACCAGGCCAAGCTGAAGATGCTGTGGATGTTTTGAACCAGTGTCTGAAGCTGCTAGGGATTAGATAGGGAAAATAAGCTCAAACCAAACCCCAGCAAGACAGAGTTATTGTGTATTTGTCAATACCAACTTTAACGCTGATAGTTGCCCTTGAGGGGGTTGCACTCCCTTGAAAGAGTTGGTTCATGATTTGAGGTTCTCCTGGACTCATGGTTCTTGCTTGAACAATGCATTGAGCCCATGGACAGTGGTCCCTTTGCCATTTTTGCTTGGCGCAACATTTATTGCCCAACATGGATCAAGATACCCCTGTGACTGTGATTCATGCATTGATAACCACATAATTGGAGTAGTGCAACTTGCCTTGTGCAGGACTGCCTTTGTAGACAACTCAGAAACTTTGGCTGATACAAAATACAGTGATCAGACTACTAGTTGAGGGAACCTGTCACTCCAGAAGGACACCCACTGTGAGGTTGCTGTATTAGCTACTAATAAGCTTCTAGGCCCAGTTCAAAGTGCTAGATATTACCTATAAAGCTCTATGCACCCCAATATATCTGGGACCACTAAGTATGATTCTGCCTGTCCAGTCCAAACCATTAAGGAGGGCCTACTAAAGGATTCACACACACACACACAAGGTCAAGGGGACTGGGACCAGAAGGTGACATCGTGGTAGTAGCTCTCATATTATGCACTATGCTACCCCTTAAGGTATAACTGGCTGCTCCCTTCCTCCCATTCAGACTCTTAAAAGCATTTGTTTCAAAGCCCTTTAGAATGTGGATCAATTGGTAGGCAGTTCCCTTTATTAGTACTACTATTTTCCATATCTGTGTGTTTGTGTGTGTGCCCGTGCGCCTCCAAGTCAGTTTTTCACTCCTGATGACTGCCTAGACTAGTCCCTGTAGTTTTCTTGGCAAGGTTTTTCAGAAGTGGTTTGCCCTTGCCTCCTTCCTAGGGCTCAGAGAGTGACTGGCCCAAGGTCACCCAGCTGGCTTCGTGCCTAAGGCGGGACTAGAACTCACAGTCTCCCAGTTTCTAGCCTGATTCCTTAACCACTACACCAAACTGACTCTCTGTTTTTATATTGTGGAGATATTCCATTTTTTGCTGGTTGTTTTCTGTGCTACTCAGCACGGCTCAGAATCAGGGCAGTATAAAATATTGTAAAATAAAAAGTGCCAATTGGTGTCAATTCATACCAAGATTTTCTTGGTTTAATATATTACATAGCTTTCTCTAGATGGTCAGGGCAAACCAATAACTCTTGGCTTAAAACCTTAGTAGAATACTTTAAGGTGAAATAGTAAATAATATGATGCTGATGAAAAACAAAAAGTCTATTTCAAGCAGTCTTAAAAAGGGTTAAATGGATCAAATCTATAATCCTCAGCATGTCCAGGAAATAGAAACCTATAGACCAACCACCACCAAACAGAGAGAGAGAGAGAGAGAATAAATGAGGAGCTTTGCCAATTAGATACAGAGCAGTATTTTCTGACTATGGGCTTTTTATAGCTGATCTGGTCTTGCTCCAAAGAAGTTAAAACAGTGTGGAATACAATATAGTTATCTGGTTTCAACAAGGGGAAGATAAAGTGCAGCAATGACCATTTCTAACAGCTGAAAATTATTTTAAGTTCCGAAATGTGTTTGTGTGTGTGTGTGTTTTCCAAAACTAGTAGCAACATAAAACATTCTAAGCCCCTGGCTCATCTCCAGTTGTTATTTATTGTAATCATTTTTCTGTGAAAAAATGTTTTTAGTGGAAAGCTTTCAATCAATCTCCAATATTTTACAGCTTATGCTGGAAATGATCCCCCATCATCATCATCATCATCATCATCATCATCATCTAATTGAAACATCTGGCATCTCCCTGATTCGATGATGTGCTGCCAACATCTGAAACGAAGGGTTCTAGGGGAAAAAAATGTTCTTAATTTGGTGATACCTTTCAGACCAAAGTGAGTGTGTCTAAATGGGGAGGGGTTTTTTTTAACTTTTTGAGTTTCTTAAAATGAACACATGTATAGCCAGATACATGCCTGAAAACTTCACAGAACACATTCCACCATTTTGCAATACTGTTTGAAAACCATGGAGAGCCAGCTTGGTGTAATGGTTAAAGCATCAGGCTAGAAACCAGGAGACCTAGTCCCGCCTTAGGCACAAAGCCACCTGGGTGACCCTGGACCAGTCACTCTCTCTCAGCCCTAGGAAGGAGGCAAGGGCAGACCACCTCTGAAATTTTGTCAAGAAAACTACAAGCTGCCTGACTGTCCAGGCAGTCGCCAGGAGTCAACACTGACTCGAAGGCACAAATATACTGTATATTGAAAATCATGGCAATGCTTTGATAATCTCCTGTCCTAATAATTGTTTATACCTCACCAGTGGTAACACAGTTGGAGTTAAGGTGTGTGTGAGATCCCGCTGAACTAGGAACAACTTTGTCTCCAACTAGTACCCTGGTGCCTGTGACTGCACCATTTCTATTTCAGGCCCATTTAATGTTCTTAAAAGAGACATGTTCAAACCCATGAGGTAGGAGAGGTTCCAGAACCTGTTTGTCATAAACAAAGAGAGAAATGTCACCACTACTGTTTCATGTACACAAGTTAATCAGTCTTAACCTGAACGGATGAGAATGCTAGCCTGAAGGTCGCATCTCTAGTGAAGGACAGGCCCCTTTTCCAGGTCTCGCTTTTTCTCTCCTGAAGAACCAGGTAAACTACTGGTCTGGCACATGAATAAAAGTTCTCCCCACACTACTCCATTTTCCAATTTGGTATTTAAAATTCCAGTCACAAGGAGTAAGAAATGGTCAAATAAATATAAAATAAAAACACTGACAACTCTAAAAGGGATCAGACTTGGGTAACCAGCCTAACAAGGAATCTGACAATTCCCTGGGGCTGCACAGCAGGGCCTGGTTTATAATCTGTGTCAGATTCTTGAAAACAAAGCAAGTTCCTCAACAGTAGGAAGATCTTCCAGGGAGTTGAGAGTAGCTTTTCCAGAGGGAACTTCAGGCTGACCAAGCAATAGCTTGGAAGATTTTTCAGAGAGATTCCTTCAGTATCTGTTTGTTAGAAGTATAGTCTTCCTTTGGTTAACTTAATCTCCTGGTGACTTCTTGGACTTAACTTTTTGAGATCAGCCAAATCTGGCAACAACAAAAGGCTATGTCATAGGAAATAAACCTCAGCCATGGAAGGATTCATGTAGATTTCATTTCAACATGTCTTCTGTATACAGTAATGGTTAAGAGAATGGTGCTAGGAAACCTGGATCCATCTCAATGCCCTTCAGAAAAATAGTCAAGCCTAGTTTGGTAACTATTGTAAGTATGTCTGAGGTTCATTGTACTTATTGAAATGCATTTGATCTACTTTATAAATTGTAGCTATTTTCTTTAGATAAGTTTATACTGCAAGCCACTTTGGCTCCTCATTGCCCATGTACAAGCAGTGTGAAATAAAAGCCAAATCTCTCTTTATATTTGGTGTACAGTAGTCCTTGACTTACGACCATTCATTTAATGATGGTCCAAAGTTAAGACAGCCTTGGAATGGGTGCTTTATGGCCTGTAAAGTACTTCTGAGCATTGCAAAATGTCACAAACCCCTCCCCGCACAGTCACATGATTGCATTTTGGGCACTTGGCAACCGGCTTGCATTTACCACCAGTTGCAGTGTCCCACAGTCACATGATCTCATTTTGCGACTTTTTGCCATTTTCTGGCAAAAAAAAAACACCCACTGGGGAAGCTGGATTCACTTAACGACCCTGATTCACTTAATGGTCATCGTAAAAATGGTCGTAAAATCAGGTCCAGTCACATGGTGAC
This sequence comes from Candoia aspera, assembly GCF_035149785.1. Taxonomy (NCBI): domain Eukaryota; kingdom Metazoa; phylum Chordata; class Lepidosauria; order Squamata; family Candoiidae; genus Candoia; species Candoia aspera. Next base: position 82,843,806 of record NC_086153.1, on the reverse strand, counting down.
TTACAACTGCAACAACTTACGATGGAAATTTTGGTCCCAATTGTGGTCGTAAATTGAGGACTATCTGTGCAATAATCCAACTATACATGTACATTTCTACTGCAGGCCCATTTAGTGTTCTTACAAGAGACATGCTTGTGTTTTGTACAATTAGTTCCAACACTGAAGAGATAATATTTGAAAGGCAAAGACGAAATCATTTTGGAATAATTTAAGACTTTTGTTACATCACATGTGCATAAATGGGTAAGTAGAACACAGGGTTCTACCTTAGCCTGCTTTATGGAATTATTGTTAAGCCTCCCACAGCTGGGCAGCAGTAAGGAAGCAAAACTCCACAGATTTCAGTACTGTATCTTAGTCAGGGGTAGATTCAGAATCTTGGGAACTCAAAGAAGAATTTCCCACTCTCATTTAAAGTGAGTCAATTAAGTCAGAGTTACTTTGAGTGATTTGAAATACTTCTCCCAGGTTTCTTGCCACCTGGGCTAAGTTGCCATTTATGAGATAATCTGCCAATGGACTTGCTTTCCATCTCTTTATTGTTTATGTCTACCCTCCCTTCCACTCCTTTCTCAGCTCCCCAATCTCTCACAATTATTAAGAAGGTAAATGTAAAACCACCACATTGACAGGAAATGCTTATTGGAATCAGTTGTTCTGTGGAGGTGTCTTTTATGCACCCATCCTTTTCTCACAGCTTCTATTTCTGAAGAATCACTCTTACATACACATCACCTGTGGCACCAAGCTATGCCACACCAAGCATTACTGATGTGAATTCAAAAAGCAAGAAAAAGTTTTAAAAAAAGGGAAATCATATCCAAGTCTAAGCAAGTACATAATCTTTCTAAACACTGCAATTTCAGGGCAAATCAGCCTCACAAATAATATAGTGGAATAACAGAAAATTCTGGGAAAGGAGTTCAATCAGGAATAGCCACACTTTTCATTCCCACTGAGCCTCAACTTCCTTCTGGTTATAAAATGTGCAGCAGATAATGAATCTGCTTGTTTGCATTTGAATTTGTTGATAAACAATTTAAGACAAGATAGATTACCCTTATGCTGCTTTCTACCCTTTGCTTTGCTGAACTGAGCATAAAGCAGTTGCCTTTTGCCAAGTCAATCCTTGATCCATCCATGGTAACACTGCTACCAAGGATTATCTTGATTTTATAAGCTCTCTTCCAGTCTGGGTACCTTTTAACCAGCCATTCTTCAAGATAAATATGGGATTACATATGCAAAGCTGGCATACTTCTGTAAGGTTTCATACACAAAGTAGGTGTCTCCAATTAATGCTTAAGCCACAAAATTATATTCAGAGAGCAATTGTGATGATGGTGGCAGCATGAATTTGGTTTGAAGCTCATGGTGACATTTAACCATCTTAACTTGACATGATAGCATTTGTTTCCAAATGGTTCTGCTCAATTAACACAAGAACAGAGTCAGCTTGACCAAATACTGCTCAGCTGAAAGGGGACAAATTAGCTATCAAGGGGTTAAGCAAATATAATTGGAGCTTACATAAATTATGAAAATGAGGCAATGCGGTTTTAAAGTGTGTCCTTGAATGAGGCCGTAGGAAGGGAAGTTTGAAGGAATGTGCACTTGGCATTTGAAATCAAGAGGTCTGCATTAGGACTTCAGATGTTCTACTTAAATCCCAAAGTGATGCAGCATGCTTTGAAAACTTGAAGCCAGACTAGAGAAATGCAAGCTATATTGAAGTTGATCTTTTGCAGGAGATTGTCCCTTTATCCAGAATGAAAGCAGCTGACCCAGCATCATCCTACTCTGCTAAGAAACTCTGCTGGCAGAACTGTGTTGTTAGGTGGCAGAAGTTCAGGCGGCATAATGGGGCAGGGAGGCCTAGACTGGTCTGCTGCATAACCCCTAATAAGGAGTGTCAGAAAGATCTGCTGGTTAGGTGGCAGCTTGAGCAGACTTTTAGAAAACAATGGAAAGAAGGAAAGATGTTTTTCTTGTGGAAATTGCAATAGTTCCAAGGGTCTGCTGAAAACTGCTGTAGCAGGTCACTTCTTGCAGAACCTTATTACCACGTCCTCAAGTTTTCACCAAACAGTGAATGACAAGCTAAGAGAACTTCTGAGTAGTTAAAAGGAATTCGCCTTCAGCAAGATGCTTTGCTTAAGGTTGCCCTCCTAAGTATATTAGATGCCTCCATGGAAATGCTGATGAGTAGGATACAGATAAATACCTAATTGCATGACTGCTTCGCAGGAAACTTGAAAGCATTGAACATTATGTCTTGTTTTCCTGCAAAGAGCCTCAAATAAGACTTTTGACCTGGATACTGAGGCAAGCACTGAAAGAAGTATGACACAGAATGATCTGTAATCAGAATATTAAAAAACAACTGACAGGAAATACCCTGTTCTTTATCACATGGCAGGTACATGACATAATACTTCTAAATTCTTGAACAACACAGACATTTTTATTTGTGAAGAAACAGGAGGATGTGTATGCTAAAAGGAAGTAGAGGGCTATTTGGGAGCTATTGTGGACTCTGCACTAAAGCTAATAAAACAAAACCAGGGTTAAAGTTTATTATCCGAGGGGTAGGGAAGAGAAAAAATTATTTTCCACTTCTATTTAATCTTCATGGAGTCATCCAGCAGATCTTGTGGACTGCTGCTGGCCCAGAAAGAGGATCTGTTGCAAATTCAGTGGCACTCTGTGACAAGTTTGCAGAATATATTGAAGAAAAAAAAATGTCCACATCTGTCATCCTTCAAATCTATAGTTCATAGATATTGTGTCATGGGTGATTTTTCTCACACACAAAAAGACTACTACAGGAAAGGTTAATTTTTCACAAACACTTATTTATTAGAAGGCAAATTGATAAGATGTATTTCCACCAGGCCCTCCAGCCCTCTGCCCATACACATACACCTGCACACAAAGGATGCTCTGGACCATCCCACATTACTTTATACAGAGCGTACGCTTCCTTTTTATCATTCTTTATTTTTTCCCTTCTATAGCCTTTCTGTATTTAAAACAAACACTTGTAAACAGCTGAGAAGTAGACTGAGCCCAATATAATATATACAATGAACTGTTAACATTCTTAAATGCTGCCTAAATGCAAAGGATTATTATGATAATTTCTTGTCTCAAGGAAAAAGCATTTGAAAGTGAACATTTACAGAAAATAATAGAAGAGCATGTTGGCAAAAGAGGTCATCTCTTGCACATTACAGAATCTGATTCTGATGTACAGAATAGAACATCTGCCTTTCTGTCTAGACAAGAGATGGTAACCTCTGATAGCTGTTAGCAATCCAGTTACTCATAAAATTCTCCACAAAAGTCAAGTGATTCTCAGAACAATAACTGGAATCGATGCCTTCCAACTCTCCAGTGACTGAATTTTTGTTCGTTTGTTTGTTTGCTTGTATTTCTTTCTGGTAGTTTGCATTGTCTTGTGGCATTTTTAATGAGAAATCAGTTAATTCTAGTAGAAAGTTTCATGGAATAAAAGAACCTCCTTTGTCAGATGTAGGTCTTCAGTTGGTAAGGGTGTGTTTCTCCATGTACACATTAACACAGGCATACTTTAAAAATACTATAAAGTATGGGATCTAAGAATGAGGAAGCTCAAGACAACCTATGACAATCAAATGTAAAATTTAAATGTTGCTGCCACTTTTTTCAAGCTTCTTCAGTTCTCCTGATTCTTCCTTTAGCATTCAGAATGAAAATATACTTAAATAATCTCCTGATTTTTTTTCCAAACAAAATGTTCTGTTGGATAAATCTGAATGTTAAAGGCACAAATATTGGAGTTGACTGAGAGGCAATTCATTTCAAAGATCACTTCCAAAGAAAAAGCTCATGGAGCAGGATCCAAAGTTTAAAGCTGCCTTCTTCCAAATGCTATTGGGAGTACCCATGAATTATTTCATAATTATCTTTTTAAAGCAGAATTCTGAGTGCAATGCAGAGCAAAGTGCCAGCTTCCAGCTGTCCACTATTTTCATTTCCCCAGAATCTTTGGATGACTGTAGATGATGAAACACACTAATCAATCAGCAATGTCAGAGGCTGGAGAGGTGACCCGGAGAACATGAACTTTAGAGAAAAAGGAGAAAGTAAGGAGTTAGATAGATGAGTCCTTAACCATAGTTAACTGTTACAGATGTGTTGATCCATAGAAACAAGGGTGGAAAGATCTCTACTTTTTCCCCCTTAGTGAGGGGCCAATAAAACAATCCTCAGAGTCTCTTTCAGCCTTATGGGAGAGAGCCACAGTGCCATTTTTTCTTACTTCACATAGCATAAATTCATTGTTATAGATAGAAAAGAGACTTCTTTAGTGTATAGTACTTTTTTGCTATATTTTTCTTCTAGAAGCAGAGGAACTAATATAGGCTTGGTGTGATCTGTAGAAGCATTGGGTGCTTAGAAAATGCTGGGGGCAAATTTCTTCTAGCATTCCTTCCTTCCCTATTGCTCTCTCCTACGACAAATTTGTTGGGGAAAGGGGAAAGAAGTCACACTTCTAAACAATTATACTCATCCTTCTGAACATTTGCAAATTTATTTTAATGAGGGTCACCTCTCCATGTAGGTCACCTTCACAAAAGCTCCCAGAAAAACATAGTGCACACTGAGTACATCCTTAATTTCTTCTTGCACAAAAATCCTGAACCCATTTCATATGAAGCTTAGCAGGTTCTCCTTAGAAAGCTCAGGCTTGTTTTCAGATTTCATTTCTTTTTTCAAAATGCCTTTTTTTAAAAAGAAAATTACATTCTGAAGGCCTTTACCACAGGCCCTATTTGTCTTAAACTAGTAATACTTCTAAAAAATACCGCCCAATTCTTATGAGCTGTAAAGAAAATGAAAGTGATAACCATCTGCTGATTCCAGATAATTATCAAGGAGATAAAGCAATTGAGATTTAGGGCGCAGGTTGAATGGGAAGGTACCGGGACGTGTCCAAGATAAAGTGTGCACCAAAGCACCAAACTGGCATCTGAACCTAATCATGTCTGCATACAGTGCTAGTCTCTGCAATGAAAAGTTTATCATTTCATTATAAAACAAGAGGGCAAAGGTGGCTAATCTTAAAATCAAATAGTGCAGGAATCGAAATAGCTCCCTTGTTCTCTAGTACTATCTTTCCTCCATGACTCTGGCCCTGGGGAAACAAGAACTTATCTTGGGTTCTTGAGCTGGTTGGGTATTTTAATAGATATCCAAAGCAATAAAAGTTATAAGACTATACTTTAAATATAATTGGGATCTCTCTTGAAGGGGATAGCCCAAATATCCTTCTAGGTTTTTTCCCTTCTCTTCTTTAGTGTTTTGTTTGATATTATTTTATTGAATTAGGAAATACATTACAGGAAACCATAATAAGCCTATAATACTCTGCTCAGCACAACGGAATGTATCTTATCGCTGGAAAGCCCAAACCTTCAGGAAGGCAAATAGGTACCAGATATGAAAATGTGCTGAATATCATCAGAAACCATGTACCTCTGAGGAATCTCCAAAGCCAAGAACCCTAAACAACTTGGTAAGACATACAATTACTGAATAGCGCTAGCAGCAAGCACTTCCCTCGATGAAACAAAGAACACAAGGCAGCAATAAAAAAGAGCCACAAAGCAACCAGACCCAGAAGGTTATTTTAGAAGATGGGGGGAGATGAGAAAGGGACATGCTTGTAACAGTTCAGTTCTCATATCAAGGATCACCGCTCAAGGCACTTCCCCAGCATTATAAATTGCTAACAGTCTACTCTGCATGCTAGAAGCAGCTTTCATTTATTTTGCAGCAGGCTATACCCTGTTGATTTAAAAGCTAAACACAATGCTATTTGTTGCCAAATATATACTAGAAAATGACATAATTCTTCTATAGTAGCCTCAGTCAAACATAACCCTCTCTGATTGTCAAACCTTGATTTTATGATTTTCATGCATACATTGCTTCACCAGCCATAACCAAAACTACCATCAGTCACAGTTTGTTCTTGTTGGCAGAGTACTAGAAAGCATTTGGCCCAGGAGAGATCAGAAAAGTCACACACCAGGCATTTCTATAAAAATAATTTTATTTACAGAAAACAAACATATTTAAAGGCTGTTTGCTGAGAGGAGAGATTTCTCTCAGCTGCATACTCTCTGCAAGCCTACACAGAAGGAAAACTGAAATTAAAACAAGTTCAGGCCAGTTCCTCCCTTAGGCAATGCAACCATTAACACGTGAAAAGGGGACAATTAAATTCAACCTCTTCACCTGGCCAAAATGATTAGTTACCATAGTAACCTTAATCTATAGTAGAAAACATATTAACAGTTCTCAACATAGGTTATAGTCTTGTATTTATTTCCTGCCTTTCCTACAGTAGCTCAAGTGTGTGTTTGTGTGTGTGTATCCCTAATTTATTTTCAGGAGACTTAACAGTGTGCAGACTATCAAACAATATCCTAAATTTCACATGTTAACAAAATAATGCTTAGGATCATTCAGTACAGATTACAGCCCTACATGGAAAGGGAAATGCCAGAAGTTCAAGCAGATTTTTGAAAAGGCCAAGGAAAGGGATTTTTTTGCTCATGCATGCTGGATGATTGAGAAAGCCAAAGAATAGCAAAAAGAAGTCAATACAGACTATGTTGATTATAGAAAGGCCTTCTATTGTGTTGACCATGCCAAGTTGTGGAACGTCCTTAGGAAAATGGAAATCCCAAAACATCTCTCTGTCTTCATGAAAAACCAACAGACAGGACAGGAAACCACAGAACATGGCAAAAGAGACTGAATCCAGGTTGGCAAAGGAGTGAGACAAGGCTGTATACTCTCTCCTTATCTATTTAACCTTATATGCTGAATAAATATTAAGGGAGGCTGGATTGGAAGAAGAGGGGTATGGTTTTAAAAAGGAATGAAGAAGCAACGATAACCTTTGCTCTGCTGACAACACTATTCCGATAGCTGAAAATGCCAGTTATCTGCAAGCTCTAGTAATGAAAGTCAAGGAACATAGAGAAAAAATGGAACTAAGTTTAATTATAAAAAAGACCAAACTAATGAAAACAAGTACAGCCTTAAAACTGAAAGTGGAGGCACTGAAGTGGTGGCTAGCGTCTGCCTTTTAGAATCAACTATTAACAGTAAAGGAACCAGCACTCAAGAAATATGACATAGACTAGCACTTGGTAGGGGAGCTGTGAAGGCCTTGGAAAAGATATTCAGATGCTGATGATTTGCCTGTACCTACAAAGATCACAATTGTTCAGGCAATTATTTTTCCTGTGATCGTTTATGAAAGTGGAAGTTAGACTTTGAAGAAGCAGGATAGAAAGAGTATTGATGCTTTGGAACTGGAGTGTTGGAAAAGATTCCTGGGAATATCATGGATATCCAAGAAAATAAACAAATGGATCATAGAACAAATCAACCCAGAGTTCTCTTCTGGGGCAGGACCAGGCTCAAACTATTATATTTTGCACACATTCTGTGAAGACCCAGCTGCCTTGAGAAGTCCATAATTTGGGGAAAGGTGGCAGGAAAGGGAAAAAGAGGACAACCAGAACCTAGGTAGATGGACAATTACGGTGCTGATGGGTGCACCAAGGACAGATCATCCTAGAGAAAGTCAATCTATGTGATCACTAAGAGATGAAAGCAACCTGATGGCGCATTATCAAATCAGTATATCTTCACAACAACTCCAAGAGTTAGATTAGGCTGCAACACCACCCTTGAGACTTAAAGCCTGATGGGGATTGGAACAGAGACTGGGGAAATGGGAGGGGAGAAAATAATGAAAGATGGAGATTAAAAGAAATAGAAAAGGACAAATAGAAAAGGAAGGATATGTGGAAGGATTAATGAACTTGGGAGGGAAAGGGAGGAGAAAAACAAGCAAGGAAGATTTGGGACTAAATGCAGAGAAAGAACTCATCAAACGTCTGATTTGGGGAGAACAGGAAATGATCAGTGGTGCTGCTTGTATGTTTGTTTGTTTTGCCCTTTAAACTTTTCTTTAAGTCTCATCCTCAATGGCAATGGTACAGGGTGTTTTTGTACTGACAGCAGCTCATAAGCTCCTCATGGCTAGGGATAGTTCCAGCCCTTCTTCAGTGTAGAATAATCTGCTACAGGCAAAATAGCAGAGTGGACTGATGAAGAGGCAAAGAAAGAGGTTTGCTAAATTCTTGGCTTTTTCCCCTTAAAAATATTAACCGTTAAAAATATAATGGAGTACATATGGACGCAAAATATATATAATCTTATTTAATTAGGTTATCTAGGAATCTTGAACTAGGTAGTAGACCATCATGCATTGTTGGGAGTAATTCATATTTTTAAACCAGGTGAAGTAAAAATCATCTGTATTATCATGATACTGCTGTTTTAGGGAGGAGAGCCCAACTTTTCAATTAGAGCATTTTCCCGGCATATTTGCTGCCATAAGAAATATTCAAATTCGTTCTTGTTTTCTAGGGTCTTTCTAATGTCTGGCTGGCTGCAACCAGTAAGAAAACTATTAACTCTTTAGGTTTTAAGGTGTCATTTGGATTATCAAGAGAAAAAAAAAGGCTTAATAAGGCCAACGTAGGCTGCCCCCCAAATCATTCAAACCTGAGAGAGTGCTAACAATTCTTAGACTATTTTATCTACTGCAAAAAAATAAAATTCAACCATCCAGTTAGTTAAACCACCACAGAAGTTTATTTATACTTTGTCTACCAGTAGCAAGTTGCTACATGATCAAAGACAAAGCCCACAATACGCCCCACAATTCATTTTATATTGCCCCTATTTGCACATACCTCCTTGTCTTCATAAGACACTAAGCCATTTAGACCTGTAGTATCATGTTATATAAGCTACAATTATTCAAAGAGCTTTAGCCTTTGTCCACTGTCAGCAGAATAGACCTCTTGATAGGTGTTTATTTTCCTGATCTTTGCATTTTCCTCTTTCGTTTGATGAGATCCTTTCTCTGATGCTACTCTGGGTCAAATGTTAAAGAGGCAATAATCAGCAAAGAGAGAATGAAGGGTTAACACTGATTAATATATTGTGGAAAGGCCTATTGTCCCTAATCTAGTACATTGGCAACTAAGCTTTTAGCTCTTTTGGCTTAATCATTGGTTTAGCTGTAGACTGTATAATGCAGTCTCAAATGCAGATGGGGACGCTTGTGATTTAGTAATCATCCATATAAAAATTAGCCCTTACATATAGGATATTAGGTATAAGAAAGAATCCAATATTTTAACCCACCTCTGTGCTCTGTTATTTTTGTGTTTGGACAAAATCTTTTGCATGGAACTACATTCCATCATCCTGCTTCTATCTGCCTTTGCAATCCTGTTTCTATCTCCCTTTGAAATGTACGTATGCATTTATTTTTATTTATTTATTTATTTTCTATGCCACCTTTATTATTTTTATAAATAACTCAAGGTGACAAACATGCCTAATACTCCTTCCTCCTCCTATTTTCCCCGCAACAACAACCCTGTGAGGTGAGTTGTGCTGAGAGAGAGGGACTGGCCCAAGGCCACCCAGCCGGCTTTCATGCCTATGGCAGGACTAGAACTCTCAGTTGCACAGTAATAGTCACCTCATGCTGTAGACAACTGACATTTAATTTTTTTAACCATTCTATTTAACCTATTTATTACTTAGGGTAGGGAGAGGAAGTTACAGAATTTTCTTCCGTACATAATTGAAATTCTGCAGTTATACTCTTAAGTCTTACATAAAAGTTCTTCCATTTCAATTTATTGTGGTGTCTGATAAAGCCCTCTCCACATACTCTGGAATTTTGGGAAACCTTGTGGATTCTGTGGAACTATCTCCAAAAATGGCATCAGGAAATATCTAGTGCCTTTCTGGGTATGTAAATGACAACACTAATTGCTAGCCACCCATTGGACCCAACTCATTGTATTTTAGGAGTTTTATAGCCAAAGGATCTGAAGCTGAGCTCTGTGATCAATACTACTTTGCTAACTTCATTTAAATGTTCTAGAAGTTGCAGAAAATATGTGGGGTTGGCCTTGCTAGAGTTGACCCCGCATCATAGAGCCAGGCTCAGAACAGTATTAAATCTGGATTTTATATGTGCTCTAATCTGTAAGAATTAGAAAGCCCCAGGAAATTTTCAAGTGTGTGCCAAAAAAAAAAAAAAGACTTGTGAACTATTAGTTACCAACATTCAAACAGCTATACAAAAGCAAACTCCATGGTGTTCTAGGTACTTAGTGGCGGGATTTTTTCTCTCTAAAATGCAAGATCAGCTACTTCTTTCGGTCATGAGAAAAAGCTTTGTTGTAGACATTTTAGTTTGTAGCTGATTATGCCATTAAACAACAAAAACCAAGATTCTCTCTGTGTGGCATCTTAGCACTATTTTATTCAAACCCTGTTATTAGTGCCTCATTTTTTAAGTTTTTAATTCGCCCACATAATTAGTTAAAGAAAATAAAGCATCACACTAAGAATCTTTCTCTAAAGATAGTTTACATTTTACATGGAATATTATACTATTTGTAACCACGGAGATGGTGGTATCTGCTGCACAAGCATGGAGTATAAAGTGAACCTGTGAACAGACTGACTACCTTGGTAGTATATTACACAAAGGCAGTTCTGCTGCAATCCTTTGTATATTTAGTAGGAAGTCATTGACCCAGAATTGTATTCTCAAGTGTAGCCATGCAGCCAAAATAAGTAAAGCCAGTCAGGAAAAGCAGCAATGGAATATCCAAACAGGCATTCCAAAAAGAGAATCTGTCAAACCTATCAGCCAGTAGCCTTGAAACAACGAGAGGTCCAGACCTAGGAGAAAAAGCCATCTAACCACCACAAATATCTAACCACCACAACCAGGGATGATGGGAGATTATTTTATATGTGCAAATTATCAAAGAGCGCAGGAAGTATAGAACCGTAAAAGTCCCCTTCTAATCAAATTTAAGTGATGGTGACTTTTTCACAACAGTACAGAAGCTGATTGCCTCTGCCTTCTGTCATTTTTTGTACAACTACTGTAACCAATAGCTTTGGGGTTTTTTGAGGGTTTTGTTATCCAAGTACTAACCATATAAGCTTTGCAAGATCAGCCATGGTTAGCTAGGTGCTTCCATCCAGCTAGGCTTTAAGAACGCCATACCTACTCATTAAAGGCCAGGAGATATATATGGGGACTGAAAGAATGTTATGAAATATTACTTTGGGAGGCAGCTCATATCTTCCCCCTAAAATCAACACTGCCTTCACAATAGGCAAAGTAGCATAGTCCTAGTCATAACAACTTTGGGATGCTCAGTGTGTACCACTGGAATTTTCTGAGGGTATACAGTATTTGACAGATGAAGAAAGAAGGAACCTCTTCCTCATTTACGAAATTTCAAGTCTGATGCAACAGTGATGTTGTGGGATCCTCTTGAACAATCCTGAAACCCATCAAAATAGGTGAAAAAGAAAGGCATTTATCAGCAGGAAAGTGCTGTGAGAAGAGATCAAATGTGCTGGGTCATCTTGCATATCGTCACATACAGGCCTGGCAATTGAATATCTTCCCCACATTTCAGGAAACTTTCTCAGTAATACTGTGGACACTGATCTTATAACAAAGATCTAGTGTGAAAAAGAAGAGGGTTTGCTCCATAGCAATATGCATGTGTCTGTGTACATAAAACACACACACATTTTACAATGCATTGTAATGGCTTGTAACTTTTCTGTTCTGCTCAGTTGAAAACTGCCTTCAATCAAATGGAGAAATGATGCAAAAAGGTGAGAACTTCAACTCATAGCTTCGGTGTACATTCATGTTCTCTTCCTGCTAGACGGTGTACTTAAAGTGTGCTGCAAAGTCAATAATTCCCTATGGCTTAACAGCAAGGCAAGAAGATGAAAAAGAAGCCATTGTTCTTTGAAGACAGGGAAGACAAATCATTTGAGTAAGCTAAATCTCCTTTGGATTTTAAAGTCTATACTGTGCTGACAGCAGTGTAGTTTTTAGGTTTCAAAACTGGACTCTCATCCTTGGCTTTATTAGATTCTGCCACTTCAGAGGCCCTCAACTGATTTGATCAGCCTGAAAAGGATTTTTTTTTTAAATCTCTCATTAGAATCTGTATCTATTGGCAGATACAAAGGTGTACCAAAAGGGAAAGGATGAGGGGAACTATTTAAATTCCAAAATTATAAGGAGGGAAACATACTGGGTTCATACACAACTAATACTTCAGTTCTAATTTCGAGTGCAAAATCTTTTTTTCCTCATTTATAAATAAAATTATAGCTATAGCTGGATGTTGTAATCACAAAAGTTTAGGGAAGAGTTGGCTCATATAAAAGGAAATTGGTTTATTTGACCTGCCACCATAGTTGCCCCCCTGCCCCCCACTCCCAATTGCCCCTCAATTTCCAGCATTGAAGAATAACCACATATTTCTGTAAGCTTTGGGAGCCATAATAAAGGAAGGGGGGGTTGTATTCAGACAGTAGGTTGCTCACCTCTAGTTTACAGGTACATATGGGAGTTATTTTTTCATGACTCAGTTACAGTGGCAATGAGTGCACCATTGGGAGACTTGAAAGAACACATTAGGGATAGATTGTCATGGAAAAGATCTATCTATGTGGTCGCTAGGAGTTAAAAATGACTGCATGGCACATAATCAATCAAAAAACACTTAGGATATATAAATTTGTATTGTTTAATTAATATTATTCCTGCCTTTTAGTTTAATTTTTTGAACAAATTCCTCTAAAAATCAATATACAACTTTTAAAAATTGTACATAAATGAGTTAAGGTCAATTATCAATTTTCAAGTAGTAAATCCTGATTTCAGAATGAATGTATTTGTCTTATATAGCTAAAAAAAATGTAATAGTACGGATCTCTTCTCTTTAATATCTCTTTCATGTGTTCTCTGATGTCTATCCCTTTCAGAGGAGAAATTGGTGGTAGATACTAGCTTTCCAACATTCCCCTTTCTAAAGCAACTTGTTTAGCAGATCCGTCAAATATCAGCCCTGATGATCTGAAAGTTGCCCCTTCATTCACGGCAAGCTGCTGGGCCTGCAAGGAGACATCCACCATGAATCCCTGCAATGTGGTCTCCAAATATTCCACAGGTGAAAACCTAGGCAAAACCAATAGCCAAAGAAGCCAGTGATGGAATTAGAGCAAGCATGGGAAAAAAACCTGTTGGTGTAATTGACAAAGAAAAACTGCCTTCCCTCTCCTCCTCTGACTGAGATGAACCAGCAGGGCTTGGGAAATGGAGGCTCATCTGCTGCTTTACTACGCCACCCCCTTGGGATGGCTCTCATCAAGTACAAAGAAGGCATGTGGCCGCTATCCCTTTGACGCAGCAGGAAGCTTTGTTACACTTTATAGTTCTGCTCTCAGATTTGTCACAGTGATTCCCAGCACCCACAGGCTATAAACATTCTTTTCCATATGCTTTGAGGGGATGACTGGAAATGAAACTACACTGGTGAAGTGCAACATGCAAGAAAAATAGGTTTCCCAAGGAGTCTGGCCATCTGTTTGGCATCCTCCCTCCTCCCCTTCCCCATTCAAAGTCTTAAATATGGGTAGAATTTCATCTGGTGTCCTCAAGGTATCCCGGACCTCTTTCATTGGCCCCAGTCGCACCCCAGGTCCTCCCTGGCCTCACCTTGGTTGATCAAACACCCGTACAGGATAATTTGGTCAGGCGGTTGCTTTCTTTCTCAAAAGCCTGCATTTCATTGCAAAGCACAGTTATTAGATCTCTTTGAAGGCACAACAGTGGCAACAAATAATGACTGGAATACATTAGCAATGCATGGGATATTTATAATAGAATAAATGAAAGGCAGGAAGGAGGGTTTCAGAGAAAAGCTACCAGATGCACCATGTTGAACTGCCCTCTGCACCCCCTTAATCCACCAACCACCAGGACCCCAAACACCCCTACACCGGTCTTTCTCCCTCCCTGCCCCCTGCTTTACCTTAATACTGAAAAATTAAGCCCCTGGGAAAGCACGTACTCCTACAGTTTTTGTTTCTTCTCTTTTCTATTATCCAAGTGTCATATTCTGCCCGACAATTTACAATAGCCCAGCTATTTTACTTCTATATTTTAAAACCTTTATGCAAATCATCTCGATGGCACAGCTACCTCAAGTTCTTGCATTAATGCCAAGTATTATTCACATATAAAAATTCCATTTAAATCCCATTAAGGTGCTGACATAAATTCCAACAAACTAGAAAATGCACAGTTAAGGTGGGACACGGCATACGTCTTCCCAGTCTCTTCCCTGTATAAGGCAGAATAAGGAACCGATTAAAGTGTCACCCAACTGAATCGTGATATTGTTTTGTGTTTTTTAAAAATCCGTCTCTCGGCCCCTTAAAAGATATTGTTTGCTTTTGGGGAACTGCTGATAGTGCAGTGTTTTATGGCAGGATCAGAGGGGACGCCAAAGGGAACCGTTAATCCTTGAAAAGACACTTTGAAGTGTTGTCGATTCTCAGTCGAACACTTCTTGACGGTTGGCAGATGAAAGCGTGTCTTGTGCACGTAAAAAGGAAGAGCATGAATGCTTTCTAGCTACATCTTTGGCATTTCCAGTTTGTTCCTTTATTACAAAACAGTCATATTTTAATTATTTCATTGCAATTCTTGCAATCATTTATTACGTCCCACTGTTCCTTCAGAAACTCGGGGCAGGGTGCATGGTTCTCCCCTTTCTCCACTTTAGACTCACAACCTTTTGAGGTATGGATATTTATTGCCCATAATCACCCCATGTCAGGTTCTCCTTTGGATGTCCCTAACTGGACTGATGGCACAGCACAGCTGGCAAAGTATCTTTATTGTACACTAGTATGGGGGTTTCTTTTAATTAATTGATTGCCTTCTGACAGTAAAGGCTGCTATCATTGCTTAAACTTGGTGCCTTTTCCTCCTGTCTTTCTCATGCCTCAATAGAAACCCTGCTAGCTGTTTAGAGTTAAAAAGCAGATCCAACCATAGGAAGTTGCAGCTACATTATTTCAGATAAGCCAGTGATAGCAAAGAACCCCTGAACCACTCCAAGAAGGGGAACTTGAAGCTTATAGAAACTTTGTTTACAGCGTAACTATTGAATAATAATGAGAACTCTGCAATCTTATAAAAACAATGTTAATGATTTTTCTGGGTTCCTCCTGTAAAGCTTTGCTTAGGGAGTGTCATGAGTACTGATGGTGAGCAGGAGGGGCCCCTATCCAGGGGGGGAAATGCATGTGTAGTTTAGAGGCTTTGAACTTTCCTTCGAAGAAACTCAGAGCAGACCCACCTTGAGTTTTGGGTTTATCTTTGTGGGTTTCCCATGGTCTTTTAGTCTGGCAGGATTTTCTGTCTACTAGAGCAGGACAATAAACACTAGAGACCTAGATACTGTCTCAGTGTGGTTCTTCGCTCTAAGATAGGACAGGGAGGCACTTTCTTGCATATGAATCCTGCTGAATAAAATTACCTTGCTTTATTCCATATGCCTGATTAATTGGTGAATACAGCTAGGAACAAACTCCTTCTGCAAGTGGAGATTTCCATAAAAAACCCTACTTCAGGGCCTGGAAGTTGAAATTTTCCCACAAGATGCCTGGGAGAATCCACCACCAGCCAGACAATGAGATAAGGAGTTCAGGGAGTTGGCTGGGCAGCAGGAAGGGTAGTAGCCCTAGCTTGTCTTCAGCTGCCCACTTTACATGGATGGCCTCACATCCAGCCAGCTATGGAACAAAGCATCTGGTCACCACCAAGTTCCCAGAGAATCATCACCACCCTATTGTCTCTGCCTTGGAATCTCAGCTAGTGCAAGAAATGTAGCTCAGCAGATCTCAGACAAACTCCCCCATCCTTCCCCCCAGATCTCAGTAACACACACTGGTTTCTGGAGGAGCAAGGTCACATTATAGACAAATCTGGCAACCAGCATCTGGTATTCAGGATTCTCAAATGAGATTGAGCAGCCAGAAAGAGGAATTGGTGCCAAATTTCCAATGACCCTTCCCCTCTAAAAGCTTCCTCCTGATTCTTCTAGTATTTCTTTCTGCCATAATGATCTTAATCTTTTCCCCACTCTTCAGTCCCCCATCAGTTCCCCCAGTCCCTTCCCATGCAGGGCTTCTCCAAGCCATGAGTTCACAGCACCTACACTCTTGGTAGCACTTCTAGGCATTCTTTGCAAACTTCTGTAGCATCTAGGCTACTTTTGCTGGGTAAATCATTTTGCCTTCTGACAATACCACCACGCATACTTCCTTCCATCCAGCCCTCCTTTCACATTCCCATTCAGTGATCTCACTCCTGGGAATGGGAACCACCTTCTTTCCTCCTTAAACTACCCCTTGGTCAACTTTCTGTCATCCTTTGTCTTCTCCACCAATTTTGTTCATATCTTCCTTCACCACAACACTGATGAGTTAGCAGTTATGCACCAATCATCAGATGCCCAGCTTCAAGACTGAGAAGTACAGGCCCCCAAAGCCATACGTCGTGAGAAGGATGGGAGAAAGAAGTACCAGAATTAAACTACAGTTGATATAAACTGGGCATTGCACCTTCATGTTTGCAGAGGACAATCAATTGTTTTAATGACTTCTTCCTATCATACAATAAAATTCCTATCTAGTCATGTCATGTTGCATATCAGAAAGCCAGTCATGTCAAGTCAAGTAACTGGAAATCTGCCAAGGTGTTGCCAGTAAGCCTGACAGTCTGGAAACTCTTGAGCAGATTGAAATAAAACAACTCCTAAGGCAAAAACAGAAATATTAATATATACCACAAAGGGTGGACAGCATAAGGATAAGGATAACGAAGGATGGGCTTCCCAGAGTCACCATATGTGAGTTGGGTGGCCTTATTTGTTTAATTAATAAATAAATATCAGTTGATCAACAGATTACTGTGCTTTGGAATCCCACTGAAAGAAGAGAACTTTTCATAGGCATCCACTGGGGGGAAAGGCAGTCTATAAGGTCAAAGCTTGGACTGCAACATCACAAGACATGTTTCAAACCTCCAGATTCAATGGACACATCTATGTTTTTCTTGATAAGCTGAGTTAGTAGGGCAAAAAGAGCAGCAAAGTGAAGAATGAACTTGAAGTAAAAATTGGCAAAGTCTAGGAATCACTGTCAAGCTTTGGTGATCTGAAAGGGCTCCCAAGTCAAAATGGATTGTATTTTAGCCAGATTTATATGTTTTCCTCCAGATGAGATGCCATATCCCAAATAGTCTAGTATAGGCAAATCAAAAGTGCATTTCTCTAGCTTGACACCAAGGCATAATCACAGAGATGGTACAGAACTGCATGTACATAATTGTTGTGGAGAGTAGTTTCCTCAGATTAAATAAGCAGATCAAGTAAAATTGACTATCAAAACCTGGTATTGTTGTAGTCCCAGTGAATGTGTAGATTGCAAGCCATTCCTAGGGCTATTGGAAAATAAAAGGGCAAGGACAAATAGAGTTAGAAGGGAAGGCTTCCTGGTGGTTATTAAAATGGGTTGCAATGCTTCTGTGTGTTTATAGATGCTGGCCATTAGTTGTTTCAATCACAATGGCAGGATGGTCAGGCAGAGTGGGTAAAATTTGCATGCAATGGACAATTCAGTCAAATTGCCAGCTGTGCTAGAGTCTCTTAAAACTTAGTTCCAGAAAATGAAACCCCACCTCCACAATATCAGTACCTTATTGATGCTTTGAGGAGGTCTGTTGATTGGACACCTCATGTAAAATGACTAGATTTTCCGCAATAGAAAGTAGAGAGTGTATGCCCTCTATGCAGTGGCACATCTTCTCTTGGCCAGACAGTAGAGTTTTTCTGACTCCCATCTGCATGTGTTCAACCTCCTACATCTCCAATGGCTCATCTTTTGGCTGAGGCTTCCCAGAAATCAATGTTGCATAACTTACCAAAGTATATTTGGTGTAAGCCCTACAGATATTACCAGTTTTGCACTAATGACATTTCAAGAAGGAAAGTCTTAGTGAATTCAGCTTTCTACACTGATAGTCCAAGTCTAGTTGATGTCTCCAGGAGGTCAACATCATTTCAGTGACCGTAGCAGAGGTAGGGCTTATCATAGTACTATGACTGAAAAAGGCTGAAGCCTAGCATACCAATTTGCTCTTCTTCATTCTGGGTACTCTCCAGATGTGTGGACATCAGATCCCAGAATCCTCAGCAATCACCATGACTTATGGATAATTCTGAGAGCTAAAAGTTAAACATTTAGATCCAGACTGCACAAGGTGCTCTAATATTTCAGCTCCCTGGCTTTCTGGACACTTGAAATGATATTGCCTCTTCCTTTCTGGATGGGAATGCTTAACCTTATGTCTATCTGGAGCCATTCCCTATGATTTTGCCTTGGGACTTCCTCATTGTACACAGATTATGATTCATTTCCCTAATCAGCCTATTACTCTACTCCGCAATCACTCAGTAGTGTGAATGAATATCAAGAGCTGTTTAGTACAATATGAGGTTGTACTAAAGGAATATACCTTTATCCCTGATCTCAGAGTTGTTTCAAGGAGAAAGATCTGAGTAGAACTATGAAAATTTCCCTAAACCTAATGTTTTATGGGCATATCCATTGGACAGATCAGGGAATTCAAAGCCTAAGTGCCTATGCAACATAAATCAAAAGGGTTTCATGGGTTTATGCATAAATTTCACTCAGCTTCACTGGTTTTCCAGTTTGTATTTGATGTTAGGGTCTTCACAAAGGTGCAGAGTATTCATCCTTTTGATCTCATGGAAAAAACCCATTACTGAAGCTGCTGACAGATTTCACTGATATACAAAGCTAAGTACAATGCCTTACAACTAGCACAGATCTGTACATGGTTATTTCTAGCCTAAGAAATGGTAGGTAAGAAGGCCTGATAATTCCCTGGTGTCCATTCAGTTGTATTGAACTATAATTCTCATCATCCTGAACCACTGACTGTGTTGGCAGGGGCTGATTGGATTTGTGTACCAAAACATTAGGCATTCACCAAATTTATACGATAAACAATTCTCAGTAATGAAATACAATACAATGCTCTCATTCAGACATAATGCTAAACAATGATTTAGAAGTCAACTCTGAGTATTCTGCAGCCCCACAAATGTCAGTGAATGGAGATGGAAACATTTCCTTCTGTATAAAGCTAATCCTGTTCATTTGTTATATCTAAACCCAGACCAGCTGATTAGACTTAACCATTGTCTGAGAAACAAGCCAAATTAAAACTATAGTTTACAATCCCAGCCATATTTCCTTTTTTATATGTAATTTTATTAAAACTTTTAAAAAGAAAGATAAAAACTAATACAAACTAATATAAAGTAAGGAAGAAAAAAGAAAAGAACAAAAGCTAAAAGAAAGCTAAAAGTAAAAGAAAGGGGGGAAAAGTAAAAGAAAAATAGAAAAAAAAGAAAAAAATACAAAGAAGTGGCTTCTGATCTTCTTTACAGCAGTTATAAGTACAATTATAAATTTACCTCTTTCTCTAAAGTTACAACACGACTCTCTTCTCTCTATAATATATCCTGTCTAATCTTCAAAACCATAAATCATAAGTTCATTTTTTTCTCTTTTCCACAAAACGTCCATAAGGGGTTTCCAGTCAGCAATAAATGTAGATATTGTCTTTTCTCTAATCAAAGAAGTCAGTTTGACCATCTCAGCAAATTCCATCATCTTCATCAACCATTCCTCCATTGTAGGTATTGCCAAATCTTTCCATCTTTGTGCATATTATAATCTTGCTGCAGTTGTCATATACAAAGACAAAGTTCCATGACTTTTTCCTTCTATCTCAATTCCAGTAGTGCCAAGTTATCTAATTCTCTTTCCAGCTTTCTGTCCTTAACTTCTGTCATACTCTCCAGAATTTCCACTGTCATTAATTCGTTTTACAGGTCCAGACACTTGTTTTACAGAGCTTTCCATCTTCTTGACTTCTTCTTTCATCTCCTCTTTCATCTTTATAACTCTTCCATCCATTCTTTTTTCAAAAGCTGTCAATTTAGTATCTAGTGATTTAGTCAATTTAGTATCAAGTGATTCAGCTAACTTACTGCCCAGCTCCTCAAACATTTTCTGAAGGAAATCTGGTGAAATTCCTCTCTCTGCAGGTTGCTCTAGTGATCCTCTCCTCCCCTCTGTTATTTTTGCCGTTTTTCTGGTGGTTGCCATTGTAATATTGTAATCCAAAAGTGAAAGTGTCCCACTTGCAAGGGAAAGAGTAAAAGGCAAGCTTTCCCCCCTTGTTTTTTCTGTTTTGTCTTTCTGTGCCCTTAATACGTTCGTCTCAAATGGCACTCCATAGTTACAGTCAGCATCACAGTCTGGCTCATATTACCTTTATCTTTTGTTTTGTAAAATCCACCAATTGTCTGCACTCTTTAATAATAAACAAAAAGTATTTCCATGATGGTCCAGTTCATTTGTCTATTTCAGTTCCAATTTATTCAAAAGCACTTTTGCCAAAAAAAATAATCTTTCAAAATAATTATCTCCTTTATCTGTTTTAAACTTTCTTACATCCATTCCTTGTTAACCTTTTTGCCAAAAATTTTTAAATTTTTAAACCCCCTTTTTTTTCCTTTTTAGTCCAGAAAGAATATTGACTCACCAAGTGGAATTCTCTTATCCTGCCACTCAAGAAATCTCTCTTTGGCCATAAATTAATTATGTCTGAAAGTGTTTAAGAAAGTGATGCTGGTGTGAACCTTGTGTCCATATAGGCTGCATTATGGTTGTGAGCTTGGTTGAAATCCCTCAACTCTCAGCCACTCAACTCATAAGTTGACTGCAAAAACCTCAGTTCCTGCAGTCTACTCATGAGGAGCAGCTGTATGGAGTGCAAGTGCAATCTCTCTTTTATCTGGAAAGACTGCACTGCCCAGAATTTGCCATCTGGCCATCGATCTCCACCGCAATGCCATCCCCGCTCCTTCAGAGACATATAGTCTGCCATAGATCCTCACCCGGAAGCCCCAGCCATATTTTTTAAAAATACCATTACAATCATCCACAGCTTGGGTGGTGGGTGTCAGAGGAAACAATAAAGTTCATTGCAAAGAGAAGTAGGAGAATGGAGGGGGACATACGTAATACTATGCTTGGGCTCATCCATTGCCCTAAGCCAACCAATTATGCTTAAACTGCTTGCTGAATATGCCAGATTGCTGGGTCTGCATCTTGCATTAAGTTAGAACCAAAGAAACATCTTGTGTGAGATGTGACCGAAGAGCCAGTCTCACTGTTTAGGATTATACCTTAATTCAGTTTGGTATGAGTCCTGATTTTAACCTAGGGTATTCCCCCTCTGCTCTCCCTCTTCTATTTCCAACAGCTTCACAACATCTTGTAAGTGTCTCACCTGCTGAGCATTCTCATCCTGTATTATCAGCCAGCATTCTCTCCACTCGCCTAATGGGAGAATGACAGAAATGGAAGCCAGCCAGCACCCTACTTCCACCCTTACCACAATTTTGTTTCATAGTGAGGGGGAGAAGCAACAATACTACCCCTCAGTGTGGTGGGGGAGAATCAGGAAAGGGGATAATTCTAGTTGCTGTCAAGGGAAACCATCTCCTCCAGAGCTCCAGAAGAAATGTTGCAAAACAGCCTTTGCAGTATTTCCCCTGGAGCAGAAACTGAATCAATAATTAATCAGCTCAGCTTCTCAGGCCTCTGGGAAGCCCCCAGATACTGTGTAGACATAGAGAAGGTGGCACCACTTTCAGAATGGCAGAACCCCTTTGTCTAGAAGGGGCCTTAAATAAGCTTGGAATTTTATAAATGGGAATTTCTGAGCAGGTTGCTTTAGCCTTCAGCAGCAATCTAGCCATTTCTTTAAAGCGGTATATTTTACTTTTTCAGTACCAGTAATGGTAGATGAGTTGATACTGTACAGCTCTTATCTCTAAGCCATTGACACATAAGTAGCAATATTCAGTTCCACAAGACTATTAATGCAAAAGCACTTTCAGAACTATTACCCCCGTGCTTGACTACCTAATCAGAATCTGTCATACTACAAACACTGTAACAGTCACATAATAATAACACAGCACTTCAGAAGGTAATACATTATGCCATTGCTGCCATCCTTCATGCATTCTATACAGATCATGGAGTTATGGTTATTGGTTGCAGTATGTATTACCAGGTCCCAGGGTCACCAGCACAGAGTTAAGTGATGTAAGGAAGTGAGTAAAAGGATGATCTATGTTTTCCAACTCCTTCAGCCTTGGTGCCCTCTTAACTGATTCAACATAGCGTATGTTGATACACTATGCATGCATAATGAGATCCACTGGAAAACAGCTGAACGTTGAGGGTGGTCATACAAGAATAGTAGTTGATTACAGTGATTTTGCAGCAAAGCCTGTTACTAAGAGTCCTGTATTTATACGGCATTGGGCCCTTATCCAGCAAACTAGATATGCACACCATAGCCCTGTGTTTTTCAACCTTGGCAACTTTAAGATGTGTGGACTTCAACTCCCAGAATTCTGGGAGTTGAAGTCCACACATCTTTAAATTACCAGGTTTGGAAAATACTGCCATAGCCCAATAAAAAATAAGATTTGTTCCAGTAAGCACCAAAGGGGAAGCATGACTGATTATCCCCTCCTAGATGCTGTACTGGGCAAGAGACCAACTCATAATGGCATGGCATTCCCAATCCAACTACAGATGTACTTAGGGAAGCCTGTTTTTATGGACATACTTAGACTGAACCTGCATGGAGAGGCTCTGGGCAAGTATTTTTTCAGCACCTGATATATGGGCTAATATATATACTCGCAGATAAGTCCATCTGCAGATAAGCCCGCCCTTGGATTTTTAACCAAAATACCATGAAAAATGTGCCAACCCTCAAAAGGTTTACATTTTTTCAGTATATTCTGAAGGACTTCATTTGTTTTCATATTTTGTATCAATAAATTTTCCAGAACAGATTCTGTTTTACATTTTTGCACATGGCTTGTCTGCAGGTGACACATTTTTCATGGTATTTTGGCTTGGCTTATCTGCGAATATATCCGGGTACTTTAAAAAAGTATTACTGTATATACTTGTGGATAAGCCCATCCATGGATAAGTCGAACGCAATTTTGGGTGTATTTTGGAGCCTAATTTTTTTGACTTATCCACAGGTTCTGGTGGGGGGATTTATGGATGTATTTCCAAATATGTAGATAGATAAAATATAATAAAAATATTAGGTTGGGTTGTATTATTGTGAATTGGGTTTATGTTGTGATTTTCCTCTTGGAGCTCAAAGTAATCTAAATCAGTCCCTGTCAGATCCACCTGATCAAAGGTTTTACAAAACCCCTTATCGGAGCATCTACCATCATTTCCTTCTCCAAGGAATGGACTCCATGTCGCCAGATGGGAGGGGGTGTGAAGTTGGAGTGTGAAGTGGTTTATTATGGCTATGGAGGACATCAAGGACACGGGGTTGAGATATGCCAGGAATACCATCTGGATGGGAGGGGGGGTGACATGGTTTCATGGGAAAGGGGACTAACTAAGTGAATGTATTTTTTTAAGTTAGGTTTGAGCAGGCAATCTTTATTTGCAGATTGCCTTCTGTACCGTTCATTACGCTTCATTAAAACAGTTAAAGGAATCCCAGCCTCCTGACTGTGACTGTGTGAATGCTCGAATGATCAGGTGCTGACAGTCCCAGGCTAGAAACTGAGCACTGAGGACTATTGACTTGCCCTATCTTTTAAGATAGTGGCATCTCTATTATAGATCCCAATCTTCAGATCGCACTGGATCTCTGGAAGTCTTTACATTTGAAGAACGCTGGCATTAAAGCCATCACAGCAGTCAGTAGCCCATTATGTGTGCACCTGGTAAATATATTTCACACAACTGTTTGGAATGAAATCCAGAACCATGTTAAATTTAGGCAAATCCCACTGCAGTCATCTCTATATCTGCTACAAGCAAAAATAATGTTTTTATATGCATTTAGCCAACTCAGTGTTTGCACTTTAAGCTTGAAGTATCATCCACTTAGATTGTATTCATGAATCCTTTGAACTTTCTTCCATCTTTGCTGTTTAGAGCATTGTATTTTCACAAATTGGTAGACCTCAAAGACAACACTAATAAATCACGAGTTTCACTGTAAAGAAACTACTGGGGCAGAATAAAACAAGAAGATTGTTTACAATCCCAAATGCATCAGAAATGGATGCCCAAGCTTGAAAAACATAAATAGAAGTAATTACAAAAAATTGCATAACCAAAAAAAATCAGATTACCTAAATTCATATACGAGTGCACACATGCACACACATCTTCCACTGTTTTTAGATCACACAGATTTATAGGCTAGCTAGGATTGATTGATCCTGCTACCAGCCATGAAATGTCAGCACATTCAGGAGCACTAGGTGTCAGCAGAAATAAATAAAAACAAAACAAAACAAAAAGCTTGCACATGTGTTACTTTTATTATTCAAGATGAAATCATGTTAGATTTTTAAAAGAGGTGTCACCTGGAGAGTAAAAAATATGCTTAGGTGTGAGTTCTTAGGTAAATAATTTCTGTTAGACAATCCATCAGCCGGAAATAGAATAGGAGAGTTACCTCGCATAAATATTTTTTCTTTTGTAGAAATGTGTTACTTTGCTGAAGCTCTGCTGCTTCGTGATTCGTGTCTGTATCTCCTTGAATACACAGTGATTATTCCAGGTTCTCTAACAGTTTAAGACCAATAACAATAACAACAACTGTATGATAAGGCTCATAACTAACCAATGGGTATGATTCACTCAGGATGTACAGTAGATAGAAAACTCCCACCTCTCCTACTGGGAATGTTTAAGGATAGTTTATCTCCTTCCCTTACTTCTAAATCTGATCTCCTTGTTCAGTTCAGCTATCTGAAGTGCACAAACACTTTAATCAATAGCCATTAAGATAGGTAATCCAAAAAGTGTTTTATTTCTTTTATTGTGATTTGGGATCTCTGCCTTTTGTTTTCTATTTTACAAAGTTTCATTTTCAAAGCTACCTTGAATTTTATTTCTAGAGAATAGAAATTAAATAGACAATAACATGGCAATAAACAATAAAATGAAATAAAAGCAGGATCAAAACAAATCCTCAGCAAACTAATTAAAATCCACAGCAAAGCCTTCACCCACATGCGTGTGTGCATACACACACACACACAAATGCACATGTCTGCAGAAAGCTCTACAGGCCGAAAGCTCTTGCTGGCAACTCTGCTTCAAGCAATCGACTCCCAGATGGCACAGTCCAGGAGCAATTGGAGCCGATTGGCTTCAGATTGGAGCCAATTTGAAACCCTCGCTAATAAAATAGTAACTATTGGGGGTAAAAATTACTCCCTCAAGTCAGAAAAAAAGGGGCAAATAAACACACACCTCTCTCTCTTTCTCACCCTGACCAATGCAAGTTAACCAGGTTATGGATAAGACAATGGATCTGTCTAGTCTTGGTCCCACATAGGAATTCTCTGCTGGAATAAAATAAACCAACAGCCTAATGCTCTCCACTTAAGA
This sequence comes from Candoia aspera, assembly GCF_035149785.1. NCBI lineage: Eukaryota > Metazoa > Chordata > Lepidosauria > Squamata > Candoiidae > Candoia > Candoia aspera. The sequence continues at coordinate 82,818,168 of NC_086153.1, read as the reverse complement.
CAAGGATCTCATAGCATTTGTACCCTATGTGGCCATTGTTCTAAGCTCATGAAATCCTTTGCCTCATTTCAAAAGGCTATTGCAATTGCTCAGTGCCAAGCTCTCCTATGAGATCCCTCCTTTCCTTGATAGTCTGCTGCTTAAAATAGCAGGGGGAAAGATGGTATCAGAAAAGGAGAATAAGTGGCCCCATCCATTTTAGTTCAGGCTTCACCCACCACTGTTGACATGTAACTCTTGCCAGAAAAACAAAAATTTTCCTACTCCAGACTTCAGCAGTTAGCTCCCAAAAATCTTGGCCAAAGCAATTTTTGGGTCTCTGATACCAGTTAACAGCCAGAGTTTCATAGAATAATTTAAGTTTGGCATGAGAAGTTCCCTGTACATCTTCATCCCACCTCTTTTCCTCTCCAGGCTAGGAAAGAGCACCGGGGAATGTATGAAGCTGCCTGAAATCCGGGAGAGATCCTGGCAGTCAAAGTGTGACCTTGGGTGCCTCCCCATGGGGGCAATGGTGGGTGAATGAGGAAATATGCATGACAACATCATCATGCAAATGCTGTGGTTTCCATATTTGTGATAGCCATCAGGATGCAAGTATATAAAAGTGACACTGGGATGCTAATGTTGACACATATGTGGTGTCATTTTGGTTTTATTGGCCACTGTGTGTGAGACCACCCTTTATCTTGTTCTTAGCTTGTAGAATGCATTCAGAAGTATGATGCTACTGATAATTTTGCATGGTATTTCATATGAATGTCATGTAAATGAATTGAAATGATAGTATCTACCGACCAAGAGACAATAGGAAAAAATATTAAGGGTATAGCTAAAACCTTCTCTCCTGGATTTGCAAAAGTTACCATTCAGAAAGTCTGTAGCTTTGCTGGATTTTTAAACCCTCCAGCAAATCCAAAATTCATCAGCATACCTCTAACTGATGTTCATTATTGCACTATTTGGATGTAGGCAGCACTTCAACTTTTGTAAAAACTACACTCCTCTTTGATATATCAGTATTTGTAAAAATGCTAAGTATGTAAATACATCCTTGCGGGAGGGGGTGTTTCTGGCAGCCTTTAAGGAGGTGCTGGTGTGCCCCCTCCTCAAGAAACCATCACTGGACCCCATTGTACTGGATAATTTTCATCCAGTCTTCCACCTCCCTTTTATGGGGAAGGTGGTTGAGAAGGTGGTAGCACTGCAGCTCCAGAGGATCCTGGATGAAACAAATTATCTAGACCCCTTTCAGTCAGGCTTCAGGCCCAGATATGGGACAGAAACAGCATTGGTCGCACTTATGGATGATCTCTGGCAGGAGCGGGATGGAGGCAGTGCATCCATCCTGGCTCTCCTTGACCTCTCAGCAGCTTTCGATACCATCAACCATGGTATCCTTTTGGGTCAGCTATCCCCTCCTTTTTAATATCTACATGAAACTGCTGGGTTAGATCATCTGTCTCCACAGGATGAGGTATCATCAATATACTGATGATACTCAGCTATAGATCTCCATCCCAGGGGAAGTAAGAGATGCTGCAACTGCCCTTTCCAGGTGCCTGGGGGCTGTTGGGGTCTGGATGGGGAACAACAAGCTTCAGCTGAACCCTGGTAAGACAGAGTGGCTGTGGGTTAATGGCCCCTCGGCTCCCAGGAATTTGCCATCTCTAGTTCTGGATGGGGTTGCACTGCGCCAGACAGACCCAGTGCTTAACTTGGGGATCCTCTTGGACTCACAACTCCTGCTCAAAGAGCAGGTGGCAGTCATGGCCAGAAGGACCTTTGCACAACTTCATGGTGTGCACCAGTTATACCCCTTCCTGGAGCGAGAGGCCCGTCGAACGGTCACTCATGCCCTGGTGATCTCCCATATAGACTACTGTAATGTGCTCTACATGGGGCTACCCTTGAAGAGTATCCGAAAGCTACAGCTGGTCCAAAATGCAGCTGTGTGGATGATTTTATGTGCTTCAAGATCAGCACATATAACTCCTTTGCTCCACGAGCTGCACTAGGTGCCAGTTTGCTTCCAGGTCCAATTCAAGGTGTTGGTTATCACCTTTAAAGCCCTACATGGCATGGAGCCAGGTTACCTGAGCTCCATCTCTCATCCCTGTTATACCAACCTGTCCTATCCGGTCATGCAGAGAGGGCATGCTACAGACCCCGTCTGTAAGAGAATTCCATCTGGCTGGGTCCAGGAAGCAGGCCTTCTCTGCAGCAGCTCCCGCCCTTTGGAACATCCTTCCTCCGGAAGTGAGGTTAGCTTCCTCCTTCCTGGACTTCAGAAGACAGTTGAAGACCTGGTTTTGTAACCTGGCTTGGAGTGGGGAGAGGAAGAACCATTCTTGGGGCTGGTTAGTTCCCTAGCCCTGCCGGGACTGGTCTTACCCCTTTATGGGCTGAATTTGATCTGCCCTTACTTGGATTTTATTGTATTTTATATTTATTGATTATTGGTATTATTTATAATTTTATTGAATTTTAAATTATTTTTATTGTGAACTGCCCACTCCCATGTGGGGGAGATGGGCAGTGATAAAAATATGATAAATAAATAAATAAATGTGTCAACTTGCTTCCAACATCTCTTCAGTTTCCTGAAGTCCAGAAAGTCCAGAACCCTTTCACGAGTCTTAGAGCCTTCCCTTCATAGCTACTTTCTGCGAGAAAATAAATCTCCCTTCTGCTGCCTCAGCAGCCAATAAAATTCATATTTTGTCATTTTGTCATATTTTTTCATGTCATATTCATACTTCAGCTTAGTTTTTTGTTATACCGCCATCAATGTGTCTTCTTAAAAGACAGATTTGAACACTGTTGTTTTCTGTCTTTTGAGGCTGGCTGCTAGCACAAACAGCATTTTCTAATATGAGAACTTTCGAATCATTATAGACTAATTAACCTTTCATTGATAACTTTTTGAAACTGATAGGAATATTTGTTATGCCTTTGGGTATATGAAGATGTAAGGGTCTGTTCTCTGACCCTTCCATAGACCCTTATAGACTGCTATTTAGTGGCAATGTGTCAGAAGACCTTCTCCACTGTGGTCCCTACACTGTGAAATGACCTCTCCTCCATGGCCCATCAAACCCCAACATTAATATATTGGAAGCAACTTTACAAACCTACCTCTTTGTTGTTCTTCTCCAGTATTTAGCTCCCTCTATTATTCATTTTCTTTTTTTCTGGATTGTTTTTAATGGAGTTGTAACTTAAGGAAGTTTGGTAACAAGTACCAATACAAAATACTTTAAATAAATGAAGCATATTTGACGTCTGAAATCAGAATGAAACTGTGGAAGGTGAATATATAGGGTTAAATCTGGAACCTTACTTAGTCATAATGAGTCCATCTTTTCTTACTTTTGGAGGAAGTCATGTACACACATGGCTAAATGGTCAAGATGCCCCTGCAGAGACCAGGATGCACTTAACACTGGAGCCAAGCAGTAACCACTGCTATTGCAATCAGCAGAACTTCTCGAGAGCTAAAGCACTAACTGCCATAGCCGCAAGGAGAAGACTTTCTGTTGTCCAGGAATGAGGGGATTTGCGTAGATGCCTGTGATAGCCAATGTGACCCCCTTCTCTGTGTTTCCTTGTATTCAAACTGTCTATATAAGCTGACTTGTCCATGCATTTGGGGTCTTGCCCAAAGAAACGTTACCCAGCATGGTGTTTTTTTATGTGCTTGACCAGGCTCTGCAGGTTCTTAATACAGTTATTGGAAACTTTGCAATGTGCTTCCTGATGGAGTAGGGGGATGAACCTGAACCTCGTTTCATAGGTGACTGAGAAGGGAGAAGAGTGTTGAGGAAACTCAGGTAATTTTCTCCAACAAAACCAAACATTACAAACACCACAGAAAAAAGATCACCTTATTTTCAGTCTGGCCCCAATTTCATCTAATAATAAAATACTTTATTTATTTATTTATTTATTTATTTATTTTTCGAATCTTGTCACCACCCATCTCACACAATACAAATACAAATTAAAATGCACTAAAAATGTATTTCTTAAATACAAATATATTTAAGTATAAATATTTGTATTTATTTTATACAAGTACAAAATTTGTATATAAGTTTATAATTTGTGAAGGGATGCGGTGGCGCTGTGGGATAAACTGCTGAGCTGCTGAGCTTGCCGATCGGAAGGTCGGCGGTTTGAATCTGCGTGACGGGGTGAGCTCCCGTTGCTAGTCCCAGCTCCTGCCAACCTAGCAGGTCGAAAACATGCAAATGTGAGTAGATTAATAGGTACCGCTTTGGTGAGCAGGTAACGGCGTTCCATGTAGTCATGCCGGCCACATGACCACAGAGGAAGTGTCTACGGACAAACGCCGGCTCTTCGGCTTTGAAACGGAGATGAGCACCGCCCCCTAGAGTCGGACACGACTGGACTTAATGTCAAGGGAAACCTATATAATTTGTATAAAGGTAAAGTTTTCCCCTGCACAGTCGTGTCCGACTCTAGTGGGTGGTGCTCATCTCCATTTCTTAGCTGAAGAGCCAGTGCTGTCCGAAGATGCTTCTGCAGACACGTGGCCATCATGACAGGCATGGAACGCTGTTACCTTCCCACCGAAGTGGTACCTATTTATCTACTCTCGTTTGCATGCTTTTGAATTACTAGGTTGGCAAGAGCAGGGGCGAGTGCGGGAGCTCACTCCACCATGTGGCGCTCAGGTCTCGAACCACCAAACTTGCAACTTTCCAATCAACAAGCCTGGCATCTTAACCACTGAGACATCATGCCCCTTTGTATATAAGTATATAATTTTCCCCTTTGTATATAAGTATATAATTTGCTGTCATAGTGTTCTCCTTCCCCAAGTCCCTTGGCACCCAGTGGTATGAAATACAGATAGTCCTTGCTTAATGACCACAATTGTGACCAGTATTTCAATTGCTAAGTGAAGCGGTCATTAAGCAAATCCAACCCAATTTTACAATCTTTTTTGCAGTGGCCATTAAGCAAATCACTGCAGGCATTAAGTGAACCATGTGGTTGTAAAGCAAATCACATGGTTCCCCATTGATTTTGCTTGCCAGAAGCCAGCCGAGAAGGGGAAAAATAGCAATCATGTGACTGTGAGATGCTGCAATAAATGCAAACTGGTTGCCAGCACCCAAATCATGATCATGTGACCACGGGGAAGCTGTGACAGTTGTAAGTGTAAGGATTGGTCATAAGTCTTTTTTCCAGCACCATCATAAGTCCAAACTGTCACTAAACTAATGGTTGTTAAGCGAGGACTACCTGTAATAGTAAAGGTATGGATTACAAAATGTGAAATCTCATGTTTCTTGTTCCATTAGTCCTGCCTTCCCCAACTTTCTGCCAATGGCTGCATTTGCTGGAGATTCTGGAAGTTGAGATGCAGTATATCAGGGAGGCACCTGGATGCAATGCTCCTGTCGTGTTATGGAAAGGAGACTGTTAATACCTGCTTCTGCCCTAGAGTCATTGTTCTGTTCCAGTAGAGGTGAATAGGTTCGTTTTGTTGGGTAGCCTTTTCCTGTTGAAATGTTCTTGGGAGATAAAATACTTGAATACAGTGAGTGTTTCTGAGACTCTAGTTTTCTTGCATCCATCCTGTCTAGAATACTTGTCATTTATCAAGGCATATGTCCTTCTAGACGCCCCACAAGAAATTAAAACATGCATTTTTTTTTTAAAAAAGTGTTCTATTTGGTTTAACAATAAAAATATGATCATTGCATAAAGCTAATATGTGATATTGGTAAAATTGTGGAACATAGACTTCAAATGAGCACATGGCAATCTATTAATAGAAGCATTGTATGGGAAAGCATATATTTGTGATAAGACAACACTTGGCAATACTTTTTGAAGAATAATGCACAAAATCCAATGCATAAGTATAGGATAGGATAATATTTGTGCAAGAGATCTTGGAACAGTAGATGACTGCAAATTGAATACAAGTCAGCTACAAAAAAGGCAAATTCAGTTTTAAGCTGCATCATCAGAAGTCTAGTTTTCAAATCAACACTTCTATTTACTCTAAATTGGCCAGGTGCCATTTCAAGTCTTCAGTCTAGTACTGGATACCATTCATAAGAAGGGTTCAGACAATTGGAGTGGGTTCAGAGAAGGCCCCACAAGTTTCATCAGGAGGCTAGAAACTAAGTCCTGTGAAGAGAGATTGAAGGAATTGGGAACATTCAGCCTTGAGAAGAGAAGAATTGAATGAGGATATGATAGCACTCCCCAAATATTTGAAATGATACTGCATGGAAGAAAGCCAAAGCCTATTCTTTCTCACACCAGATATTGGATACAGAATAATGGATTTATATTAGAAGAAGGCAGATTGATTGATTGATTGATTGATTTCTGAGATTTAGAGGCCAGCTGACTCCAAAATGACTCTAGGCAGCTCACATCCAATATGAACAATAAGGAAAACAAACAAAACAAAATTTTAAAAACTACAAGAAAATCCTGTGCACCTGTATAGACATACTCCTTCTAACAAAAACATCACCTGCAGGACTCCACAAATACCCTATTCCAAGGCCTGGGAGAACCGCCAGGTTTTTAAGGCCTTCTGGAACATCATCAGAATAGGGGCAGTATGGATCTCTGGGGGGACATCATTCCAGAGGGCAAGTGCTGCAACAATTCCAACTGAATTTTAGGGGGAAAAAAATTCCTAAAAATAATAGTAATGTGACAGTGGAATGAATTACCCAAGAGATTCCTGTTGACTGGAAGTGTTCAAAGGCCACTGCTTGACCATCTGTCAAGCAAGCTTTAAGTTGGATTTCTACACTGAGCGGAAGAGTTGAAGTTGAGGGCCTAAATGCCTCCTTCCACCTCTGGAAGTGTATTATATAATAGCATTATAGAGTGATTTTAATATAAAATGGAAGAATGTATCATGCATGATTAAATAGCCGTATTATGAACCATAACTAAAGGTGGTCTCTAATAATGTTTTTCACTTTTGGCAGGGACTGTAGTCTGCTAGTCACCATGGCACAACTACCATTTATTCAAAAACTGAATACCAGTTTTCTCCACCATTTAATCAAAACCTCAATGCCAGGCCAAAAAAAAAAAAAATGCAGGGAGCTCTCCAAAATCATGAAGAGAACTTTGCAAACAAAAATCCTGATTAGAACTTAGTGGAAAAATAAGTTTGCTTCTTAAGTTCATTTGTCAGTATCGGCTTTGTTGGTGACATTGGCTAAAAGAGTAAATTCTTTTCATATGTTCCACTTTTCTCTGAAAATAAGGATTTTGCATATCATGGACAGGACAAGAAAGAATATTAACAACAAAGTACAAACTTTCTATCTGGGACTATTTCATGTACTGTTTTGATTTGTATACCATCCTTAATCAAAATTTTAGAGGGTAAAATGTAGTGGTATATTTCATACTAAAATTATCTCCCCAAAATTCTAGTATTATTTTAGGAAACAGGAAGACATTCATAAAGTTCATTCTTCCTCTTGAAAACTGATCCCAGTGTATCCTCAAAGGCAGTGTTTTTCAAACTTGGCAACTTTAAGATGTGTGGACTTCAACTCCCAGAATTCCCTAGTCAGCATACTGGCCAGGGAATTCTGGGAGTTGAAGTCCACACATTTTAAAGTTGCCAAGTTTGAAAAACACTGCTCAAAGGCAGTGTTAGGTGTCCACAGCCTGTGGGAAGAATGGAGCCTTCTCAAGCCCTCTTTTTGCAACCCCATAAATCCCCCAAGTTTGCACCACCAAAATTTGGCAAACATGAATTATGTCACTCCCCACCACCTTTTTACAAGGCATGAAAGTAATAGGCATAATAAACTTTCAAGAAAACTAACACATCTGTTTGCATTAAAAAAAAAGACCCTGAAAAACAACAAAAAGAGGGAAAAATAGTCTGACTTTATCCAGGAGTTTCATCTTTTCACTCCCACCCTATCTGCAATCCTTAGAAATGGGAGGGAGGGAGGGACTAAAGTATCAATCTCTGTATTTGTTCACCTATTTGCTTGTTTGATATTAGTAATTTTTTTAGAAACAATAGCAACAGTTACACTTCCCTCTTCTTTCAGCAACACTCTTTCAGCTTCTCTCTTACTTGCAAGATGTAGTATTAGACCATATGAAACTTATAGTGCCATGTCCCTATAAACATTTTGTCATTTTCTAGAGTGAACATGTGGATGAGCTTCTTGATACATGCTCTAGTCACAGTGCATTGGATGTGCACAGCATATTAGTTCTTCTAAAGGTCTGATATGGCATTTATTTTTCCTTGAATTGCCATTTTTGATCTGAAGTGAATGAGGAAGCAGTGCTGACTGCTGGAACTGGAGTGGGACAGTATCTTCTTGTGAAGCCTGGTGCACCTGCAATATGAGCACGTTGCCATCTGGGTATTCAGGTGTAAGAATAGATGACTCAGCAACAATGCTGAGAAAACTTGTCATCACTCAGCCAGATTTTTCTTCATTATATGATAGGCTAATTATATTTTCCCCATCTGGATGAGGATGAAAAACTTCATCATCAAGATTTATATATTTTTTTTCATAATCTACACATTAGCAAATGTTAGGGACTTGGCTGACAAGGTTCAATTTAAGAGTGAAGTCTAGGCCAAATTTCAAGAAGTAAAGCTAAAATAAGAATTCCTTCTTTGGTCTTTCAAGATTAAGGTAGCTATCTGGAAGCATAAAACTGACTGAGGGCAGTAATTAAGGGTCAAGATGCAACTTGCATCCCATGACTGGGATTTTAAGACAGACTGTACAAGTGGAATTCACTGGACTGGAAGAAAACAAAACAGGCTGGAAGATTTATGACAGTGTTTCTCAATCTCAGAATTTTAAAATGTCTGGACTTCAATGCCCAGAATTCCCAAGCCACGCTGCTTGGGGAATTCTGGGAAAAGAAGTCCACACATCTGCTGAGATTGAGAAACTCTGATCTATGAGGAGTTGGAATAAAAAGGAGTCTACAGGTCTCAAATGTGACATGAAAACTCAAGCTCTTTTCCAGAATGGGTTTAGCTCTATGATTCAACTAGAAGAGCAAAAATTACATGCACAAAAATCTTAAAATATTCTTTAAAACTGATTGTGAAGGGTGACAAAAAACTCCAGTGAGTGGCAATCAAACCAACAAGAAGCCTGATTCCCATGCCTCAGGACCTTTACTATTGCCAATGGCCAATCAAGAACAAGGTTTGGAAGTACTGTCAGAAACAATGAGACAAGAAGGACCCAAGCTCTTATTAATTCAAGCACCTGCCCAAAGCATTATGTACATGGATTGTAGAAAGCGTACTTTTTCAGTCATTGAAACAAATTCAGAATGGGTAAAAATGCAATTTATTTACAATGGAAACAGATGCTGTGCCAATCATATATGGGTTATTCTCAGTGTATCAACTTTCTCTTCTCTTGGGGGTCTTCTCTTATGTACCTCATAATGCTATCTCATCTGCATTCAGCAAAAGATTCCCGTGTAGGAAAGCATAACTCAATGAATGTTTGCAGAGAGTAGCAAAACACAGTGAAAGGGATCTTAAAGATAATTAAGCCACTATTTGCACTAAACCTAGATTGATTGCCTTGCCATTTTCATGATGTTTGCATCTTGACTGAGATAAGAAAACCATGTCAAAAAGAGCCCAGGATTACCACTGTGTTTTGAACAGTTGGGTAGTAGGAATTTGGACAAGGACGGTGTTTTTCACTGTCAACGTTTCTTCTTTCAATAGTCATCAAAGGTAGGGAGATGTCATCAGTGTCCAGGAAGGTCTGGTCAACTGGATCTGGCTCACCAACTACATTCATTTCTGAAGAACACAGATTTATCTAAGGTAACATATGCCTCAGTTACAGTACCTGATATCTGGAGGATTGCAATGCACAGTATGTAGATCTTCCTTTGAACAGCAGTTAGAAACAATTGTTCCAGAATGCAGCAGCCTACATATAAGGATTGTCTAATTCTCCTATTCAAACAGCTGTACCAGCTTCTTACTTGGCTCCAGCTACAATTCAAAGTGCCAGTGATAACTTTAAAGCCATAAATAGTTGTACTGGAGTAGGCAACTTGCAACCTCTAGACCCAGAGGAGCCCAAGAATTTTAGTCTTTTTTTTTTTTTTGCAGCCTTTAGTATTCTTACCACCATGCCACCAAATATTGGCAATGACATGATTTCCTGCCACTTTAAGGTAGAAACATTAAAACTATGTGTGCTTATATAAACAGAAAGGTGGGGAAGGAGAAGGAGAAGGAATATGCTCTAAAATAGATTTAGCATGGGTTGAAAATGCAAAGGAAAGCTCTCAGCTCCCTCAGAAGCAAAACAAAGATAGAGAATGCCACCCTGTCTGTTTTATATCACTGTTCCACCCATGTGGCACTTGCCCAAACCATCAAGTGTGCCCATTAATCACCAAATGTTGCCCATTCCTAATTTAGGATGATGATGTTTATCCTACACAAACTTGCCTGCCTGCCGAGATCATGTTTAAGGGGCACTTTGTATGTCCCAGCAGCATCTGAAATCCATTTGGCTAGGATTAGTGAGAGGATCTTTAGGGGGGGCTGCATCTAAGCTCTGCAATTTCTTCCAAAGGATGCCCTCCTCATCTCTTCACTAACTATCTTCTAGGACCTGATGAAAGCCTTTGTTTTCAGGAAGTCCTTCAGTGAATAATTTTAGTTTAATGTTTTTTAATCTTTGTTTTTAAAATTTAAAAGATGTTTACTTACTATTTTGCCTTATGTATATTCCTTCTTAAATGTTTTGTGTTTTAGAAGAACATTTTCCCTTATTTACACTTCATTGCTATGAGACACTTAGAACTCTGTTTTAAATAATTAGTCTTCTGATTCTTCTTTGTGGGGGACTCTGATTATCAGGGCAATTTGTTTGATAAATACTAATAATATCTTCTCTTCCTAGGCTGTTCACAGAAGCTCAACAATAAATTGATAGCAGCCATCAATTATTGGTAAAACACACATTGTAACTATTGTACATCAGATTCCTTTGAATATTTTATTCCCTTTTTTTTTAAGCATAAATGCTTGTGCACAAAAAAGGGAGGCTGGAATCCAGCCTTTAGATCAATATAACACACCAAGTTTCTTGCAACTTTTCCTAATAAGCATTTCTCTTTTAATAATTTATCATCTTTAGCTTACTGAATTTCTTCTGCTCTACCTACAACTGCACATGCCTTGACTCACAGAAAATGAGTGAATAGTGCTGTTGATGTGAACATGGCTAGCTGCAGAAAGATGGATAATGTGCACCTCTTTATAAATGCAAAATGTGTTTTTCTATGCAGTAATCTTCAGCAAAGGATCGTTACCTTGTCGTGGTGCTGGAGCTTGAGCACCTCAATGATTCCATGAGCTAAACCGTGAAGGGCCACCCAAGACGGGAAGGTCATGACAGAGAGGTCAGACTAAATGCGATCCCTGGGGAAGGTAATGGCAACCCACCCCAGTATTCTTGCCATGAAAACTAAATGGATCAGTACAACCAGAGATATGTCGGTATACCATCGGAAGATGAGACCCTCAGGTCGGAAGATGGTCAAAATGCTACTGGGGAGGAACAGAGGATGAGTTCAACTAGCCCCAGACGTGATGACACAGCTAGCTCAAAGCCGAAAGGACGGTTAGCGGCCAACGGTGCTGTTGGTGAACGGCGAATCCGATGTTCTAAGGATCAACACACCATTGGAACCTGGAATGTAAGATCTATGAGCCAGGGCAAATTGGATGTGGTTATTGGTGAGATGTCAAGATTAAAGATAGACATTTTGGGCATCAGCGAACTGAAATGGACTGGAATGGGCCACTTCACATCAAATGACCACCAGATCTACTACTGTGGACAAGAGGACCACAGAAGAAATGGAGTAGCCTTCATAATTAATAGTAAAGTGGCTAAAGCAGTGCTTGGATACAATCCAAAAAACGATAGAATGATCTCAATTCGAATTCAGGGCAAGCCATCTAACATCACAGTGATCCAAATATACGCCCCAACCACAGATGCTGAAGAAGCTGAAGTAGAGCAGTTCTATGAGGATCTGCAGCACCTACTGGACAACACGCCTAAAAGAGATGTTATTTTCATCACGGGAGACTGGAATGCTAAGGTGGGCAGTCAAATGACACCTGGAATTACAGGTAAGTATGGCCTGGGAGAACAAAATGAAGCAGGACATAGGCTGATAGAATTTTGCCAAGACAACTCACTCTGCATAACAAACACTCTCTTCCAACAACCTAAGAGACGGCTTTATACATGGACTTCACCAGATGGACAACACCGAAATCAGATTGACTACATCCTTTGCAGCCAAAGGTGGCGGTCATCTATACAGTCGGTAAAAACAAGACCTGGAGCTGACTGTAGCTCCAATCACGAACTTCTTCTTGCACAATTTAGGATCAGACTAAAGAGATTAGGGAAGACCCACAGATCAGCTAGATATGAGCTCACTAATATCCCTCAGGAATATGCAGTGGAGGTAAAGAATCGATTTAAGGGACTGGACTTAGTAGATAGGATCCCGGAAGAACTCTGGACAGAAGTTCGCAACATTGTTCAGGAGGCAGCAACAAAATACATCCCAAAGAAAGAGAAAACCAAGAAGGCAAAGTGGCTGTCTGCTGAGACACTAGAAGTAGCCCAAGAAAGAAGGAAAGCAAAAGGCAACAGTGATAGGGGGAGATATGCCCAATTAAATGCAAAATTCCAGAGGTTAGCCAGAAGAGATAAGGAATTATTTTTAAACAAGCAATGCGTGGAAGTGGAAGAAGACAATAGAATAGGAAGGACAAGAGACCTCTTCCAGAAAATTAGAAACATTGGAGGTAAATTCCAGGCCAAAATGGGTATGATCAAAAACAAAGATGGCAAGGACCTAACAGAAGAAGAAGAGATCAAGAACAGGTGGCAAGAATGTACAGAAGATCTGTATAGGAAGGATAACAATATCGGGGATAGCTTTGACGGTGTGGTCAGTGAGCTAGAGCCAGACATCCTGAAGAGTGAGGTTGAATGGGCTTTAAGAAGCATTGCTAATAACAAGGCAGCAGGAGACGACGGCATCCCAGCTGAACTGTTCAAAATCTTGCGAGATGATGCTGTCAAGGTAATGCATGCTATATGCCAGCAAATTTTGAAAACACAGGAATGGCCATCAGATTGGAAAAAATCAACTTACATCCCCATACCAAAAAAGGGAAACACTAAAGACTGTTCAAACTATCGAACAGTGGCACTCATTTCACATGCCAGTAAGGTAATGCTCAAGGTCCTGCAAGGTAGACTTCAACAATTCATAGAGCGAGAATTGCCAGATGTACAAGCTGGGTTTAGAAAAGGCAGAGGAACTAGGGACCAAATTGCCAATATCTGCTGGATAATGGAAAAAGCCAGGGAGTTTCAGAAAAACATCTATTTCTGTTTTATTGACTATTCTAAAGCCTTTGACTGTGTGGACCATAACAAATTGTGGCAAGTTCTTAGCAGTATGGGGATACCAAGTCATCTTGTATGGCTCCTGAAGAATCTCTATAACGACCAAGTAGCAACAGTAAGAACAGACCACAGAACAACGGACTGGTTTAAGATTGGGAAAGGAGTACGGCAGGGCTGTATACTCTCACCCTACCTATTCAACTTGTACGCAGAACACATCATGCGACATGCTGGGCTTGAGGAATTCAAGGCTGGAATTAAAATCGCTGGAAGAAACATTAACAATCTCAGATATGCAGATGATACCACTTTGATGGCTGAAAGCGAAGAGGAACTGAGGAGCCTTATGATGAAGGTGAAAGAAGAAAGTGCAAAAGCTGGCTTGCAACTAAACCTGAAAAAAACCAAGATTATGGCAACCAGCTTGACTGATAACTGGCAAATAGAGGGAGAAAATGTAGAAGCAGTGAAAGACTTTGTATTTCTAGGTGCGAAGATTACTGCAGATGCTGACTGCAGTCAGGAAATCAGAAGACGCTTAATCCTTGGGAGAAGAGCAATGACAAATCTCAATAAAATAGTTAAGAGCAGAGACATCACACTGACAACAAAGGTCCGCATTGTTAAAGCAATGGTGTTCCCTGTAGTAACATATGGCTGCGAGAGCTGGACCATAAGGAAGGCTGAGAGAAGGAAGATCGATGCTTTTGAACTGTGGTGTTGGAGGAAAATTCTGAGAGTGCCTTGGACTGCCAGAAGATCAAACCAGTCCATCCTCCAGGAAATCAAGCCAGACTGCTCACTTGAGGGAATGATATTCAAGGCAAAACTGAAACCCTTTGGCCACACAATGAGAAGACAGGACACCCTGGAGAAGATGCTGATGCTAGGGAGAGTGGAGGGCAAAAGGAAGAGGGGCCAACCAAGGGCAAGGTGGATGGATGATATTCTAGAGGTGACGGACCCGTCCCTGGGGGAGCTGGGGGTGTTGACGACCGACAGGAAGCTCTGGTGTGGGCTGATCCATGAAGTCACGAAGAGTCGGAAGCGACTGAATGAATAAACAACAACATGCAGTACATCCTATGCCCCTTCCCTTTTTATTCTCCCCCATATCTCCTCTCCCCAACATCTACTCACCTACTCACCATAGATCACTAAAGAAACAGCAGACTATAAGAGAGAATTGGAGTAATTTAATTTTATCAGCAAACCTCAAGAATTCCACTTGTTCTGGCGTTTAATAAATCAGTCTCTTACAGATAGACGTTTTGGCCCTGTTACACAAATATCTGCAGATAAATGGGAGGGTCATTTTAATAACATCTTTAATCTGCTGTAATCTGAGATGTGATTCCCTCTTGTAATGACCTCCCGGATTGGCCACCAGTATCCATAGCTGAGGTTAAAGATCTTATTGTCCAATTAAAACCAGGTAAAGCATCTGGAGGTGATTTTATTCTCCCAGAATTAATATGGGAAAATAGACTGGGGGGGGGCAGTTTTGGCCACCTTATTTACACACATTAATAACACAGGACAGTTTCCATCTGACTGGAATCAGGCCATTGTTGTACCAATATACAAAAATAAAGGAAATAGTCTCAACCCTACAAATTATAGGCGTATCAATTTATTAAACACAATAAATAAAATTTATGCCAGATTTTTATATTCAAAATTAGTGGACTGGGTACAGAATGAAAATATTATTGCTGAAGAACAGGTTGGATTTAGAGAGGAGTGGTCAACAATAGATCACTGTTTGGTTCTTCACCATTTGGCAGAAAAATATTCTTACCCCCCCCCCCCTTCATGGTTCCCTTTTTGCAACCTTTGTTGATTTTAAGTCAGCTTTTGATCTAATACCAAGGGAGAGATTGTGGGATAGTCTGAGATGTTCCACAATTGACAAAAGACTGCTAGCGCTTATTCAGTCGCTTTATTCAAATACCTCCCTGAAAATTAGATGCACCCCCTGGGGACATTTATCTAAAGCAGTCCCAACTTAGAGAGGTGTAAGACAAGGCTGCATATTAGCTCCATTACTTTCAATTTGTATCTAAATCCAATAATTCAAGAGCTTGCTGTTCCAGCCCATCATCCACCTATTTTGGCTGATCAGGCAATTCCAACACTATTGTATGCCGATGATGTAGTCATTATGTCTACTTCACAAGCGGGAATGAGAAAAGCACTTAGGGCACTAGATTTATTCTGCACAGATCAAAAACTTTCAATAAATTATCAGAAAATTAAAGTTTTAGTTTTTGCCAGATACCATCATAAGATTCATAAATGGCAAATAAATGGGACTCCAACTGAACAGGTTCACACCTATAAATACCTTGGAATGCACTTCCATGCTTCCTTATCTTGGAACACTCCTTTTCTGTACCAGGTACGTGTTGCACAGCGTACCCCATCAGCTGTTGCAGAATTCTACCATTCAAAAGAAGCCCATTATATTCCTGCAGTTTGCAAGGTCTTTTAAGCTAAGGTGGTCCCCCAGCTTCTCTATGGCTCTCAAATTTGCTCCCTTGCTAAGCTTAATATTATTGAAAGCATTCAGAATAAGTTCATTAGAGTCATATTGATGGTACCAAAAAGTATCAAAAATGCCATTCTATGGGTAGAAACAGGTATAGTTTCATTGGATGCCAGAGCATGGTTCCTTCTTCTTACCTTCTGGCTAAAGATAATTCTGTTTCCTATAGAGTTAGCCCCATCAGTATTTAGAGATCATTTTAAATAATCATGGCTAAAAAAAAGCCTTAGATAAAATTCAGTTGCTGGGCTTTCTCTATAGAAAGTCTGTGCTCATTAGGATTTGATAATGCTGGAACCGCCCTTAAACAATGAATCTGGGATAAACAGTAGATCTCCAAACGAATTTAAGTAAGGTGCTACACCCCAATATCTGTCATTTTCTTCCAGAAGGGTTCGTTTCAGCTTCTTATTTATCATCCATTACAATTTTGAAATTTCATAAAGCTTTTACTTTAGCCAGGCTGGACGCTCTGCCCTCAGCAGTCCTTTCTGGACGTTTTAAGGGTACTCCTATGCACCTTCAGTTATGTCCATGTGGCGATGGCTCAACAGAAACCCTAAGCCATATGTTGTTATACCGTTCCCTATATAAGGACTCTAGACAGATCCTTATATATCCGATATCGAAGACGTTTCCAGGCAGGGAGTGTGATTTCTATTTAATGCTACTTCTTTTGGACAAGGACCCAAAAATATCCTCCCAGATTGCCCAGTTTTGTACTACCATCTGCACAATACGCCGCACCATTACTTAGGTTTAGAATTTCTTAACATAGTATTTTGTTTTGATTTAATTTAGTATTTTTATTCTTAATTAATTTTAGATTGTATCATACTAATTGTTTTTCTGTTTTATATATGTATGTATGTATGTATGTATGTATGTATGTATATAAGATTGTTACTATTATATATTTTGATTGTATCTGGTCTTAGGGCAGTAATAAATGTGTTGTTGTTGATCGCTGGTATTACTCACAAATCCAGTGTTTACATATACCTCAATGAATAATCAGCCATTTTGATAGCACTGCCTTCTGTGGAAAACCTTTCTGATCAAAAAGGAGACACCAAAAAGCATTGAAATCATTGTGGGTGCTTAGAATGTTTACCAACATTACCCAATGCTCAGCAGCTAAGCCAAGCAACTTGGAGAACTCATCATGTTATCTATGAAGTTGGCTTTTCATAGCCAATATCATGGCAGCATTAATAGACCAGTATCTGATTTATTCCCACATCCCCACCCATTTTGATGACTTTATCTAAATTGGGAAGAAAACTGGCAAAACAATTTGTCTGCCAACCTCCATGTTTTATATGTTGTGATTTGATGTTTCATTCATCTCTTTTCCATCATCATAAGTAGCCTGACAGATTACTGAGATACGGGTGTTGACTCTTCAATAGATATATAGATATGTGTATAGTTGTACAGTAAATTTAACATCCCCATTTCTTAAAGGTGTGTCACTTCCTTCTGTGAGGAGAGACTATCAGTGACATCACATTAAACTTTGATTAATGAATCCTACTGTCAGAGTCTTAGAAAAAACTCTACTAGATTAATGTACAATTGAATCTGTGACTAAAATTTTAGATCAATGTCTTTGGTCATTTTTTCCCCACAGTTTTTAAAGCTCTTTTCAAATTGGCAAGGCCACATTAAGTGCACTTCATCATTTTTAAGGCATGGAGATTAGGCTTTGACTAATTGGTAGATTTGCTCATTATTTAAATGCAACTTGTTTGCTGCTCCATCATCTCTGTAGAATCTGGAAAGGCATCAGAGACTATCCCATCAATTTAGTTGGAAAAGAATAAATGAATAAAATATGCTAACAATTTCTTCCCTTGTGCCCCTCTCTAACATTGTATTGTTTCTCCATTATTAATTACTTACGTAAAAATAATTTGCTGTATAGGAACATCTCCTCTGTGTTTAAAAGACTGGGTTTAGTGTCCATCTGTGTATCCTTTGGTGTGTATTTCATTTTCTTTGCCTGCAGATTGCCATGCAATACTGCATTTATTGGAAGTAAAAAGACTTTTGGAATTGCTGTCCTTTCTTGCAGTTTTGGATACCCACTGTTCGTGCTCATTTATGGAAGATCAGGCTCAGCATGATTCTCTGGTTAAAATTTAACATTGTAAGTGGTTTATTTGCAAGATTGGCAGGTCACTGCCATGTCAAGGTACCATTTAGACTACGAATGGCTGGATAAGGCATGGCCAAAAGAGAGAGCCTAGAAAATGAACGTGATAGATACCTATGTGTCTGTTCATGGGGGAAGCATTTCACCCACAGAACAAGTGATGTATCACATGTTGTTTTCTGTGATTAAATCTGTTTTAGAACAGGACTGGGAAACCTGTGGCTGCAAATTTATCATTATCATCCTTCAAGCCTCCCTGACTATAATGAAGGAAAATGGCTAGCAAAGTTCCTTCCATTCTGAGGTGCAGATCGTATGAGAACCATCATGTAAGCCCCCAAATAGGCATATGATAGTTTAAAAAGTACTTCCAACTCCTCTTCAAACCCAGTGTCATAGTTTTTAATGCCTTAAAATACTGCAGTAGCAGGCTCCAGTTGGTGCTATGTGTGTTTATTTAGAGGCCAGTGTTTGTCTATAATCATGTGCAGTAAGAAAATGTTGACAGTGCATAATCATGATGTGTCTCACCTGGCAGTATCAGCTCACTAGGTAGACCAGACCAGGAAACTAACTCCACAGGAAGACTAAAACTACTTTTATTGAGATTGGCTGCAATAACAGGGTCTGGCAAGTTTGTGCAGTATCACCTCCTCTTTCTTATAATCTAGTGGATTAGGGAGACACATGCCTGAGCTACTTCCAAATGTTACCTCATTGTTCTGGACTTAAAAAATTGTTTGGTCCTTTTTGCCTAGGTAATGGTTCCTGCATATTTCTGTCAAGGTCATCTTCTTTACTCTCTACAAGTAGAACCACCTAGCTGTCTTTGTCTTGGCTCAGAAACTAAGCAGTACTGGGTCTGTTAATACTTGGATAGAAAATCACCAAGAAATTCTAGATCTGTAGCTAGATTGGGAAGTGAACATCTCAGAAGAAGATGGCAATTGCAAACCATTTCCATATTATTGTTAAGAAAATTACATGGCCATGAAGTCACCAAGGATTAAGCTCAATTTTTTTTATTTATTTTCTATCCCACCTTTATTATTTTTATAAGAATCTCAAGGCAGCTAACATACCTAATCCACCTTCCTCCTCCTATTTTCCTTTCTGTGGAAGTTGCAGGATGGAGCAATGTTCACAAAACCTTAGTCCAGCCCATTGGCTAGGAAGAACATACAGTACCTGTTGCATAGAGCAAATGATTGAAGGCTGCTTCTATAGTAACCTTAGTAATCACTGCAGGCATTTGACTCCACCCATTCAATAAAATGGTGGCAAAGTACTTTTGACACACCATCTTGGACAATCTGCATTTGTTTAGCCTCTTTACCATATGGAGAGAGCATTATGACCAACTACCAGATTGTCTTGCTTACTGGTGATCAGCTGGCCTCACCATTAGGCAAGTTGCAGATCTTGGGGGAAGCAGTTCACCTTCTTCCTCGAACCCCTTTGGCTGGGCCTGCTGCCCAACCTGATCTCAGCAGGAGTAGTGAAAAAGTGGACCCTTCATCACTTCAGGAGCAGATTCAGCTACAAATTCAGATGGGATCTGTCTATGAAGGCACTAGCAGAATGTCCTCGACTAACCCTGTTGCTAGTTGGTTCCCAAATTCCTCTTTCCTTTCTTGAAGCAGATATCTATCCAGAAAAACCTATTGGTGACCAAGACAATAGGTAATACTTGTGAGAAAAAAGTCTTACTGTTCTGCAGTCTTATACTGTAATATGGGACCTGTCTGTCTGTCTGTCTGTCTATCTATGCAAATGTATAGGCTTAAATATTACAAAGACCATCATTTTAGTCCTGTGTGTATGAAAACATTTTTCAGAACTGATGGACATGGCAGTTCTTGCTTCTAAGGCTTTCTACCTCTTTTTTCAAACCCTGAATGTGCAATATAATATAAAATGCCCCCCAAAACTTTGATTCACTTGTCATTTGGTGGTTAACTCTGTTTTTC
The DNA here is from genome assembly GCF_035149785.1 of Candoia aspera. Lineage (NCBI taxonomy): Eukaryota > Metazoa > Chordata > Lepidosauria > Squamata > Candoiidae > Candoia > Candoia aspera. The sequence continues at coordinate 82,797,993 of NC_086153.1, read as the reverse complement.
ATCTACTATTTTTTTTCACTCACCAGCTCTTTCTGTGATCAATATCTAAGCCACTTCCTGATCCATTCAAGCATTTTCACCTTCATACCACACAGCTATACCTGCTGACTTACTTTTTAAAAATTTACCATTTTCTGAAGACATCACAGTCTAGATAAATAATATTTGTAGCCCCCTCCTGTTCACTCTTTTGTCCTCTCACCTAAAATAAGAATGCTATCAGATTAGTCAGACAGGCTCATCTTTGTAGTAATCCAAGTACAATCCTTTTGATCCAATAATACCACAGTGGGGGTCCCTCTATCCTACATACATCAGCCCAACTGGTATTTTCAACTGGAATCAAGGCCCATTGTGCTGTTCCAACTTTCCTGTCATAAGTCCTTTCATGACAAAAGCATATCAAGATTAAGGAACATATGGTACTTTAATATGGCTTTGAAAAATTAGACAGCATGAAGGTTTCAGAGATGCATCATTTATTCCTGCTCCCCAAAGAGCTGGACATCAATTGTCCTTAAATAAGTGAGTCTTTCTGGAGCAGCTTCCTGCAATGACACTCCATTTCAAAACTATTTCTGCCTGCAAGTCAGGAAACCACTAATGTAGGTCACACCAGTTCCCCAACAGGGGCTTGCTCCACATAGAAGGGGCTGAATTCAACCTCTCTTATCATCTCCTAAGCCCACAACAGTCGTCTATAGATACATTATGCCTTTGCAATCCAGGAAAATAATAAAGGCTGAACATGGTTTGTGAGGTTTGAATAACATCCATTAACTTCCCTTTCTGTCTTGTGTTACTGAGGGATCCATGAGACATGAACAGCTTCTGGTTTTGCTAACTCTCCCACTGTACAGGAGGAAAACAAGGAAAACAATATGCTTATTAGAATATAAGAAGATCTCTGCTGATCAGTTCATGGGTGTCTGCAGATTGTGTCAAAATGACAACATGTGCATGCTGATGTCATGATGTAAATCCAACATACTTGCATTCTCACATCTGACACAAGGCACAGTTTTTGTGTTATGATGCATATTTCATCACTTCTCTGTCCTTCATCCTCAGCTCTAAAAGGCATACAAAATAAATCTATCTGAAAGCAACATTCTTTCCAAGATTTGGATAGCCCTGATCTCTGAGTACTCATCCTCATGCCCCACTTGCTGTGGCCCAAAGACACCTCACTATCCATTTTGAGGGATCTATCCTCATGACCTCAACCTCAGCCTACTGTTGAGGCAACCTGAAACCACATGTACTTGTTTTGCTTTGGAAGTGCTGTTTTCCTTCCTTTCTCTGATGCTATTTGAAGGAAAATACCACAGAGTTTAGAAATGAGCTGTTCAATTGGTTTGGTCAAGCAAAATGTCTTAACCTGCTCTTACTTGACTCCTTTGCTAAACAAAATAAAAGGAACAGAATTCTTTCAATTTATTGTTCAACCTTTAAGGATGGGTCTTATTTTTACTACACTCTGTAGGAGGACACAAACATGTATATATGTGACTCTTCTTAAGCCTCAGGCTGAAATCATATATTATGAGAGTTTTCTCACTTATTTAAGCCGGCTTTCAGAAAACCTTATCCAGAGAGGATAACTTGCCAGTTGGCTTACTTACCTGAAATCCATATCAACCACACATTTATTTTATTATTTCCCTCTTTAACAAAGCAATAAATTCATATGTATATATTTATTTAATGAATTTATATATTTAATGTTTATTTACATAATGTATATGCAGTCCCTCATGCCCTGGTCATCTCCCACTTGGGGTACTGTAAAAAACACCCAGTAATAAAATAATATTCAAAAAACACACAGTAATAAAATTAGCCCAGAATGCAACAGTCGAAGTAGTTCTGGACACATCTTGGTGCACCCCTGTATCACGACTCCATTGCAAGCTGATTCCCTATAGGTTTTTAGATGTAATTCAAGGTGCTGGTTATGACCCACAAAGCCCTTCATGGCACAGGGTTGGGTTATTTGCCAGACCACCTGTCTTCAATTAGCTCTGCTCATCCCATGAGATCCAGCAGAGTGGGCATGCTTCAGGTCCCTTCTACAAAACAATGTCACCTAATGGGACCCAGGAGATGTGCCTTCTCTGTTGCAGCAGCTGCCCTGAGGAACAACATTCCCTCCAAGGTTTGGATGGTCCTGATCTCTCTGTCCTTCTGTAAAGCCTTAAAAACCTGGTTCTTCTCCCAGGCATTGGGTCAGAATGTGGGATGGCTCCATGGTCAAATCCAAGATCTTGATTGAGATGTGTGTGGGTTGGCCTCATTTAATTATGTTCTTATTCATATTTCTGTTATTCTTTACACTGTTGTTCTTCTTTCTATTCCAAATGTTTATCATATTATATTGTATTGTACTTCTATTCCATTTTTAATTCCTTGTTTACATGTTTCTATAAATTGTAGCTCACCCAGAGTCACCTGGCAAATTGGACACCCATATATATCTAATGCACACATAATTTATATCCTACCCAATTCTACAAACTCCAGGCAGTTTGCAACAAAATAAAATAGAACACATAAAAACCATCCATTTAAAAACACAAACTTCATACAAACAGAAGCATGTGACAAGCTTCACAGGCCCCTGGTGCCCAACAGAATAACTATACCCTCTTCCTGAGCTCTGAAAGGATGGGGACCCTCTAGAGCTCATGGGGTAGAGTTTTCCACAGTAATGGGGCTGCCACAGAGAAAGCTTTCCTCTGAGCCCACACCTATCTAACATAGTTAAAACACCACCAACCTCCCTTTTATTATCCATTAACAATATGTGACCACATCAAGTTTGGCATTTTCAAAAGCTGGCCCCCATGACAGTTATTTTGGGGAAGGATGATGACTTCTCTGTACTAGAATCAAAAGCAGCATTCCCTGGAGTGGAAGGAGGTTTCCATTGTAGTTAGTGCTCTTTTCTGGCAATTAACTTACTTAGGCCATGTATAGTCATTGTCCTTCAAATCCAGCATATTTCTGGTTTGATTGCTTTGATATCTTTAGATGATTGCATCTTCCCCTCTTTCCCTGCACTGTTGTGTGGGAGAGTGTATCAGCAGAAAAGGCTTGATCAGCTGAACCATCCCCAGGCTAAATGCATTTGGTATGGACCACTGCACAACATGTGCTGATTAAAACTCCCCTAAGAATAGTGATGTGACTTGCTTACATGGGTTCACAATATTTATGGGAGCAGAAGCCTGTATTGGGCATTTATGTGTATTTTTATCTGACAGTTGCTTTTTCCCCTATAGGGGTTATTGTATCATCTGAATTTCATCTGATTATTGCTTTCAAAGTACTAATACCAATACTGTAGTGAAATTCACTTCTGCTGTTTTTACACTTTTTTTTTTTAGTTCTTTCACAGTATTTACTTCAGGCTGAACTTGCACTTCCAGTGGTCCTACATCTTAATCTCATGGGAAAATCTTACAGGAGAAACAGGGAGCACAAGACTGAATTCAGTTTAAATTGCTTGGAACCACAGATCTTGAATTAAGGATGCATGTATGCAGAGTAGCTTTCTTACCATGCAGTGACCTTGTTACAGCTATGGAATATTAGGGGGTTCCAATTAGAGCTTCGGCTTCAGTTGCAAAAAAATGCTTCAGAGTGCACAGGAATCTGAACATAGCATCTATTTATTTTATTTAAATAAATAAATAAACAAACAAACATAGCATCTATCCGCAGTTCGTATGCCTTTGCCTGCAATCGTGTGGCTTCTTTAAAGGACAGACAGGTGCTTTGTTCATGCTTCTGCACACTCTGAAGTACCTGTCTGGAATCCAGTCTAAAGCAATGCACAGCCAAGTCCAGATATCACCATGCTGCAAGTCTCTCCAAGGAACAATTTTGCATCTGTAGGTGATAAGTTGGAACTATTGATGCCCTGCTCTAGCTAGATAAAGCTGTTGACTGATAGATTGGCTCCTTCTATATACAGATGTGAATTGGATCCTGCGGACATTCCCACTTTACAAACTGGATGCTTCCATGGATAGACCTAGACCTGATTCAACACTTCAGTTCATTTGGTTGGAGTGAAGAGTCTACCTGTAGCCCCCAACGTAATCAGACCTCCAAGATTCTGTTATTATAGCCAGTAAAAGTTGTTTTAGCCTTCCTGTGGAGTTGATCTGGTCTGCCTAGTGGGTCTAACATTAATCTTGCAAGTCTGATTGTGCTGTACCTCCTCCTCATATTTATAGTTCAGGGAACTGAGGGGGCGTTTATCTGAGTCATTTCCAAATGTTGTCTGGCTGGTGTGGACTTAATATATGTTTTACCTCTCAGCAATGGAGCTTGAATATATGTCAAAGTTATCTTCCTTACTCTCTATGTCTACCACCTCCACCATCCTGAATCAGCCCTTTTCTTATTAATGCTTTTGGGACCTAAAGGCACAGTGGGATGCTCAGCTTTAAATGCCAAAATTAAGGTGTGACCCAGACAAAGAAGTGAGCCATCTCCAAAGCCTACAATTAACCAAACCTGGCAAGTAGTTCAGAATTCAAATATCTCCTCCTCATCTTCAGACTTCATTCATCCAAATGATATTTCACTTTCAATTATTTGTAACATTTATTTATTTATTTATTTGAACTTATAAGCTGTGCAACTCCAATGGACTCTAACAGAACAATGTTCTATTAATTCAACAGTCCAGAGGTATCTCACCAGACTTGTATTAATGTAATGATTGTTCATAGGAAATTAAGCTGCTGTAGGTCACTAGTAAGGCTAATACTAAAATGAAGTCTGGCTTTTCCCGTTTTCTGCAGGAGTATACAAAGCATTTTTAAAGGAAGCATTATACCAACTGTCACAGATAGGTGGCATCATCTTAAATGTCACATGGGAGAATTCATTCACTTTTAGAAGTTGGTGAATTTAAGAAAAAAAATCATTGCAGTTTTAGAGATGACGTGTTATATTACAATTACATTCAAACTGAATTTTACTTCAGAAAAAAAAAATAGGTAGAAACAGAAATACTGAGTTGGGTGAGCTAAGAAAGGGAAAAGTAGATTCCCCCCCCCCAAAACTATTAACTAGGCTGGCTTAAAGTCTGCATAAGCTGAAGTGAAACAATCTGGGGAAAACAACAGCATCAAAATGCAAGCCAGTCCCCTTGGTGTGGGTCTCAGTGTTCTGCACACATAGAAAAGGGCTGTGGCTTAAATTGTGATACCACTTCGGCCATCTTGTCTTATGTTACACATCACCACCCCTTGAAGAGACCACTGGGGACAAGTAACTACATACAAGTCCAACCCCAGGGTCCTACACAAATGGCTACTACTAAATAGCTTTGATATCTGCAATGGGATTGTAAGCAGCCATGCAGCTCAGGCTGGATCTGGTCTGTGTCACTGACATAGGCATTTATGTAACAGTCCATTTCATCGATGTTTTTTGTTTTGTTTTTAAATCTTGCTGGAAAAAGCACAGTGTCATTCATAACTCTTTACAATGTGCACAGCTTTTCTCAATATGAATTGGTAAGTATGCATCTATCCATAATACTTGTTTTCTAATGAAACCATCTTATAGGCGTTTGAAAAAAAAATGCAGCTCCCCCAAATTTACATTATTTTTAGACTATATCTGACTTTGTAAAGTATTGAGCAGAAAATAACACATGTTAGTGCCTTCCATTTGTTGTTGCTTCTCCATGACTTGGTCCATTTTGCAGGCAGGTGCCATTTTGCTTTATATTGCTTTTCATGATAGAATTATTTTCAAAATTGTTAGCTAAACCCACTTATCAGCTTGCCTGGGATTAAGGATTTTATCTTATCATGATTCCTAATCAGCCAGAAGTTTGTGAGCTTTTTCATACATTCCTGCAGCATTTCATTCTCATTCTGTGACCACCAGCAGAGGAGTCAACAATGTCGGGAAGTTGGCAGCAAAACTAATGCATATTCTCTCACCAGCACTACATTTTGAACTCTTGTCCATTTAGGCTGAATATCTGCATTGGGGGTGATGTATTATAAGTTTTATGCCATGTTATAAAATTATATTTTTTATAAATTTTACAATTTATAAAAAAATATATTTTTTTATATTTTTATAAAAATATAAAATAATATTAATTTATCTTTTTCTTCTTTAAGAATAATTGTCCTTTAGTGGTAGTGGTAGCAGCAGTAGTAGTTATTAGTTGAATTCCGTAGGATTTATGAATGAATAAGAATGAAATTGAGCTGTCATTCATTTTAATGGTTGTGATATAAGTATGTGTGAAAATTAGGGCTGGTTTCCAATTATTTTATTTGGTTAATATTTGTCTAGTTGAACAATTTAATTTTGACATAGGTAAGAAAAGTAGTTTTCTTTGTTTTTACAGATGTTCTGTAATGCAGTAGACATTGTGTTAGAATAACACTCCTTCCTAGTTGAGGGATAAGGGAGAAATTCTTTCCATCATTACGTGCTTTTTAAAAATCTACTGCCATCTTCTTTTAGAAATAACTTTTAAAAATCAATTGTGCATTAATTAGGAGTGTCTATTTATTTGATTATGAGATTTTTGTCCCATCAATCAAACCAATTAATTGATTAATAATTGCAGTTGTGCAAATCAATTAAAAAATCCTGTTTAACAATATTCTAATCCAGTAGTTCCTAAAAATGGATGGACAATGTTGTGACTATTTACATTAACAACTACTCATAACAACCATCTTGCCCTAATTTATATAACTGTTAACCAAGAACTTTTTAATGCAGATTGTTCTGTGACATGTAAATTTATCTAAAGCTGATATTTTCAAAATACAAATTCCCTGAGGTAAGCTTTTTAAAAGAAAAAGAAAAAGAAAAAGCAAATGGAACTTTCAAAAGCACACTCTTTTTTCAGATACAGATTTTTCTGGGTTTTTAATGGAAAACAGCTCATGCTAGCAGCCTGTCTCATCTTCACATTCATGCCACAGTGAAGTGCCATGAGAGCAGAACCCTCAGATTTGCTACCAATTGATTCTGGGGTGGAATTCTTACACATATCTCATTAAAATAAAAAGTGTTTGGATGGGATTAAATCCCTTTAAAATCTGTCAATTTTTCTCTGTAGATTAAGAGCTTCCTATGCTCAGCTGTGATGCTTGGAATATAAATAGCCTTCTGTTTTAAAGAGAATTACAATTGCAAGAATTTTGCACAGCATACTTTCTATGGCTTAAAGAACAGAACATAGGAAGCTACGTTATTCCAGATCAGACCATTAGTGTGTATAGCCCAGGGCCATCTATTCTGAATAATGGCACTTCTCCAGGTTCTTTCCCATCCTCTGCACCTGCTTCTTTTTTTAACTGGAGATGCAGTGATTGAATTTGGAACTTGCCATATGCAAAGTATATTAAATAAAAAGGGGGTTTTATTTCCTGAATTTCTCTTGTCTCAAAAAGGCAGCAGTTCCATCCCTGGTGGAAACAGCACTTCCCCTCATTCCTCTCTCCCAGCCCAGGCAATACATACTCATCTTTCATTACCAGCAGTAGTAATGTGCAGATGTTAAATTATACCCAGGAAGGTTCCTTGAATGTAATAGAAAAACAGGAAGAATTATAGTATGAGAAAATTTAACACAAATATCAACTATAAAGGACAATGGAATTAAAACAATATCTTTCCATGAGTTCATGCTGAGATCTAGGTGCATATAGTATTTCATGCAAATCAGGCATAATTTACTGTGTGATTTATTTCATCCATTAAAAAAAAAAAAGCTTGAGAATGTGGATATCATTGTTTTCCCCCACAGTTTAGCCACACATTTCTCCGTAAATACAATAGTAATGACTCTTTAAACACGGTGCCAGTAATTGTTCTATGTGGCAGCACAAATACTGAATCAACCTACTTCCTCCATTCCAAGATCCCAACAAGTAAAGAT